>NC_053394.1:273589354-273943354 GCF_905171765.1 Bufo bufo | reverse complement strand
GGGCCCAAACAGTTCTAATTTTGTTTCATCAGTCCACAGAAAACTTTTGTGGTTTGTCCACATGACTTTTGGCATACTGCAGTCGACTCTTCTTATTCTTTGGAGACAGCAAGGGGGTGCGCCTGGGAGTTCTGGCATGGAGGCCTTCATTACGCAGTGTGCGCCTTATTGTCTGAGCTGAAACTTCAGTACCCACATCTGACAAATCTTTTTTCAGTTCCTCAGCAGTCACATGGGGACTTTTCTCCACTTTGCGCTTCAGGTAGCGCACAGCAGTCGAAGTCAGCATCTTCTTTCTGCCACAACCAGGTAGCGTTTCAACAGTGCCCTTTGCCTTGAATTTGCGAATGATGCTTCCTATGGTGTCTCTTGGTATGTTTAACATCTTTGCAATCTTCTTATAGCCATTGCCCTTCCTGTGAAGAGAAATCACCTCTTCTCTTGTCTTCCTGGACCATTCTCTTGACTTCACCATGTTTGTAAACACACCAGTAAATGTCTAGAAGGAGCTGAGTATCACAGTCCTTTTAAATCTGCCTAATTGGTGCTTATTATGCTTGATTGCTGCTCCTTGACATCCACAGGTGTTTTCAATACCTGATCGAAAACACTTGAATGAACCTCTGTTCTTAAGAGTGGTAGTCTTTAAGGGGTTGAATAATTGTGTCAATGAGGAAATAAAAAATAAAAAAGATTTAATACTGTATTACAAAAACAATTGATGTCATTTTAGTTGCATTTGGTTCTTTAAAAAGTCCTTGTAAGATTTCATTCTGAACACAATTACAAATGTACACTAAATTCCCTAAAACCCTTTACAGCATTGGGGGTTGAATAATTTTGAACACAACTGTGTATATATATATATATATATATATATATATATATATATATATATATTTAAACAGTATATATACATATACAGTATATCTTTATTGCGTTTTTTTATTTATTAATCAAGATAGTACAAGTGTCTAAGTAGCTTCTAATATTACATATAATAGAGGTTTTGTATGGTTACTATGGCTTCTATGTCACCTTTTGGTCTTGGTCATACCTACTACAGTAGCTAAGTAACTGCTCCCTCAGCCTTTTTAGTAGGTGTAGAAGACGGGAAGCATAGTCATCAGCCAATGGTTGCTCCATTTCTTCTTCTTTTGGTCTATTAGTTCCTCTGTTTGAGGTTCATACTTGGCCGGTATTGCGGTGTGCCTCTGCTGCACAGTGGTCTGTAACTGCTTGTGCCAGGAGAGATGGAGCCTTATGCTGTCAGTGACAGCCTTCAGCTGGCAATGGGTGGACGTATATGACCATCCGATGCAGTCACCAGGGACCATCTACCACTTTTTTTGTCCAGCTATGGTATACATACACTCACCTAAAGAATTATTAGGAACACCTGTTCTATTTCTCATTAATGCAATTATCTAGTCAACCAATCACATGGCAGTTGCTTCAATGCATTTAGGGGGGTGGTCCTGGTCAAGACAATCTCCTGAACTCCAAACTGAATGTCAGAATGGGAAAGAAAGGTGATTTAAGCAATTTTGAGCGTGGCATGGTTGTTGGTGCCAGACGGGCCGGTCTGAGTATTTCACAATCTTCTCAGTTACTGGGATTTTCACGCACAACCATTTCTAGGGTTTACAAAGAATGGTGTGAAAAGAGAAAAACATCCAGTATGCGGCAGTCCTGTGGGCAAAAATGCCTTGTAGATGCTAGAGGTCAGAGGAGAATGGGCCGACTGATTCAAGCTGATAGAAGAGCAACGTTGACTGAAATGACCACTCGTTACAACCGAGGTATGCAGCAAAGCATTTGTGAAGCCACAACACGCACAACCTTGAGGCGGATGGGCTACAACAGCAGAAGACCCCACCGGGTACCACTCATCTCCACTACAAATAGGAAAAAGAGGCTAAAATTTGCACGAGCTCACCAAAATTGGACTGTTAAAAACTGGAAAAATGTTGCCTGGTCTGATGAGTCTCGATTTCTGTTGAGACATTCAAATGGTAGAGTCCGAATTTGGCATAAACAGAATGAGAACATGTATCCATCCTCTGATGGCTACTTCCAGCAGGATAATGCACCATGTCACAAAGCTCGAATCATTTCAAATTAGTTTCTTGAACATGACAATGAGTTCACTGTACTAAAATGGCCCCCACAGTCACCAGATCTCAACCCAATAGAGCATCTTTGGGATGTGGTGGAACGGGAGCTTCGTGCCCTGGATGTGCATCCCTCAAATCTCCATCAACTGCAAGATGCTATCCTATCAATATGGGCCAACATTTCTAAAGAATGCTATCAGCACCTTGTTGAATCATTGCCACGTAGAATTAAGGCAGTTCTGAAGGCAAAAGGGGGTCCAACACCGTATTAGTATGGTGTTCCTAATAATTCTTTAGGTGAGTGTATATGTCTTCATTTTAATTATGGTATTTCACCACTCACTGCCTAATTAAAGTTGACCTGCGCCTCTCTTGATATGCCCATATTATCAACTACTTGCACTTCCCATGTAATCATTCTGAAGCATCTATTCTTATGAATTTATGTTATGCCATTCTTTTATTATTCCTGCTAGTAGCTATGAATGAATTACTAGCAGTTAGTAATGAAGGTTCAGATGGGTGTTACCAATTGAAGGTGTGTCCCTGCACTGTCGGACACTGGCAGCACTGATTGGATGGTGTCAGACTGCAGCGACTCTCCCCCCCCCCCCCCCCATTTGGTAACAACCAGCTTGACCTTTGTTGTAAACTCCTAGTAATTCATTCATACCTTCTAGCAGGAGTAATAAAGGAATGGTACAGCACAGAGTTATAAGAATAGATGCTCTAGAATTGTTATCACATGGGGAATACAAGTAGTAACTACAATAGTCAGGTCAGGAGAGGTGACAGGTCCTCTTTAAGAATGTTTCATAGCTACTTAGCAGTGTTGGGTGTAATCCTAAACAAATTCGCTGTACTTAGCTTTTCTCTGGATAGATTAACATTAAAGAACATCTGTCAGCAGATTTGTACCTATGAAACTGGCTGACCTGTTCCATGTGCACTTGGCAGCTGAAGGCATCTGTATTGGTCCCATGTTCATATGTGTCCACATTGCTGAGTAAAATGAAATTTTAATACATTTAAATGAGCCTCTAGTAGCAACGAGGATGTTGCCGCTACACGTAGAAGCTCAGCTCTCTCTGCAACTGTCGTGCCTTCTTCACAGGCAGTGAAAACTTCTATGCTGCCTGACCCTGTCAATCAAAGTTGCATCTAGGTGTAATGACAACGCCCCCGTTGCTCCTAGAGGCTCATTTGCATATATTAAAGCATCATTCTTTTCAGCAACACAGGCACATATGAACATGGGACCAACACAGATGTCTTCAGCTGCCAAGTGCACATGTAACAGGCCAGCCAGTGTCATAGGTACAGATGCCCTTTAAGAAGGTAATATAAAATACCTCAGCAGAAAAGCTTGCAGGCACATCTACTTGGGCTCTGTTCAGATTGACTTTACACTAAGATGATCTGCTGAATCCATTGCACAATGGATGCCATTGACTTAAACGTCCACCATTGTTCTTTCTGACAAATCGGATGGACTTTGTGGCCGAGGCTCCAACCCTAAATGAAATAAAATATTTGGAGTTCTGGTGTGACGCAGTCTCAAAATGTAAAATAAATACTCAATATGAGAACAGCAGAAACATAATAAAATATTTTAAAGCTTTTGTGGTAATTGAAGCTTTACTTAGATTAGAGAAGTTGCTCCTCCCTTTCCCCGTGGACAGGTTGTGTTACTGGAAAACTTCCTAGAGTAATCCTAAATTCCAACGTGTCTGTTTGGAAATGCATTGCACGAATGAGTAAACCGAATGTGCAAAATCTAGAACTAAGTGACTTGGATAGATCTTGAGTCCTGTCTGAGCAGGAGTGCTGGAGGTATTGCCTTGATGAAGGCAGGTAATTTGTAAATGAAGACTTAATGAATAGTTATGTATTTAATGCCTCCATAATGACTATGTGGAATACAAATTGAAAGTCTTGCTGCTTGTCCCATCCAATTAAGATCATAACTCATGAATATTAGTGTATAATAAGCTGAGCAGAGCTTCACTAGGGCACAGCTGTGTAACTCCAAACAGCCAAAAAATGGAACCCGTTTGTCTAGAATGACTACAAATTGGACTTTTTAGTGAAATACAGTACATTTTATTTAACAGAAGCCGGCTTTCAAAAGAGACCTGTTTCGGCGAATTTTACTATTTTAATGCCCTTTTAACTGTTTATTTTAAAATTCAGCATAGTTTTATTATAATCTCTCACTTAAAACGTCACAATTCTTCAGTTAAAGGGAGTCTGTCATGTAAATTTCACTAATATATAACTACCAGCAATGGCCATCAGAACCCTGTAAAAGCATTATAACCATATATTTATGTCATCTTGGTGTTTACTCCATGTCCAGGAAAATAACGTTTATTCCTATGAAAAACGGCTCCCAAATGCCCAGCTGGGCGGACTTTCCTTTTCAAAGTGCCCAAGTCTGGCAGTCGTCCTTTTCCGCTGTCTGCTTCTCAGGCTTTACTTTTCAAAATGGAAAATGTATTTGGTCGGAGAAAAATAAGTCAGCTTTACAAATAATTTACATTTACCATCTTTTGTGTACAGTTCTTTGCACACCGATGTGCCTTTAAAGTGTAACCGTCATGTTTTCATCCAAAAAAATCAATTTTAGCATATGTTACTGCTGCAGCAGCATTATGCATAAAGCAATCTTTAGTTCCTTCACATACCACTGTTTTCCTTGAGTTTTTCCCTGAGTTACGGCTGTTTAAACATTTACAATATAAGGACCTTCTCAAGATGGCTCATTTGCCAGTTCTCTGAGGCCAAAACTGCTCACTTCCCATACACACTTCCTGTAGCCAGCAGCTCCCTGCCAGCCAATCAGATTGGATTACTAAGAGACACGCCTCCTCACTCTGAAGCCTAATGCAGGCATGCAGTGTGAAGGACCGCCCCTCAGTCTTCTGTTTATACTAAAGGGAAGACAGACAAGCCCTAGCAACTGTCTTTTGAGGGAGCAGTGGAAAGAGACAGGAGACATTAATGAAAGCTGTTATTATAAGGTAATTACAGATCTTTTGACAATCATTGACAGACTAATTCAGGTATACATGCCTAGCTCTAATAAACTAGCAAATAAAATAAAAAATGACTGTTACACTTTAAGCTTGCAGACTACAGACAAACTTGCTAACTCACAAACCATAGATGAGGCTAAAGATGGAAGAGATGGATGGAACACATGACTGCAAGATCAGACTACAAACATGGTTTGTTTGTAGTCTGTAACCATGAAGACACACAGGTCTGCATAAGGAGTAGGACTTTTTCAATCAAGAATTTGAAAAACCCATTTTTCATTTTAAAGGCATTTGAACAATAGAAAAATGGTTGCAACAATGGACATACACTAGTATATATTTTGGTATTTCTGAACTGGATAGTGCTAAGTAACCCTAAGGTGCAAAATAGAATCATCCATACACTAACTACCATAAGTCTTAAAGCTGTCCCCAAAATATTGCACTTAGTGGACCACTTGTCAAGAATACTTAGCAAATTTATGTTAGCCATGAGCTTTTGCTGAAGGCAACATGTCAACAGGAGAGGACTTCTTGGATTTGGGTACAGGTTTAAGAAAGCAAGAAAGTGACAGACAGATTAGCAACGTAAGTACCTAAAGCGATCTAAATTGTGATGACAGTAATAAAATAACATTCCAGACTATAAGAAAGATGCAGTGAGTATAACCATAGTTAAAACATATACTCTCGAGTGAATCCCGTGTACTCTGCAGAGAGAACAGATTATCAGTTTCATCATTTGTATTGGCTTTCACTGCATAGATCATTATCTTCTTGTTCCTGATTAATTGCAACGGATCCTTTCCTTAGGCTACTTTCGCATCAGAGAACAGGCTGCTGGAATTCTACGGATCCGCACTGCCGGATGCAACCGAAATACCTGCTGACTCCATTTACTATAATGGGGTCCGGCTTCAATCAGGCAAACGTGCTGAGAATCGGACATGATCCACTGCACGCTGCAGTTTGTGTCTGGCTGGTTCCCGGCATTCTCCAGAACTGGTGGCCCGATTGTATTGCTGCAGATGTGAACATAGTCTAAAAGGGACTTTTCTAGGACTTGCTTGTTGATGACCTATCTTTAGGGTAGGTCATTTGTATCACATTGGCATGGGTCTGACTCCCAGCACCCCCACCATGTGTACTGTATATGTTGTGATTTAAGATATCTATCTGTGAGTGGAAATGTTTTTGTTTGAATTCAGAGGCTGAGAGCCTGTTTGTTACAATGTGTCAGTGTAGCTCATCCTGTTAGTGCTTGCCTAGGAGTTCAGGAGGGTTTAGGGTCACAGTGGTGACATTCTTCCCTCCAGAGACATCACTCGTAGCATAAATTTTATCATACACTGTTAAAGGGTGTTTCCGGAATGCCTAGATTGAGCCCCTATCCTCAGGATATGTCATTATAATCTGATGAGTGGAGGTCGGACACCTGCCGATCAGATGTTTGAAGAGACCGTGGCGCTCTGGGCAGCTAATCGATCATAGCACCATTCACTATACAGTGGCTGTGTTTGGCCCATTCACTTAAATGGAAATGAGCTGCATCTAGTTAATGTGACCGATGAGTGTGATGTCATTGGCCTAGAAAGAGGCCGCAGCGCTCACCAGAGCATCGGGACCTCTTCAATCAGCTGATCTTCAGGGATTCCAGGAGTCAGACCGATCAGATATTGACCTGTTGCCAGGATAGGCCATCAATGTATGAATCCCACAAAACCCCTTTAAAAGTCTGCTCTGGCTGGCATTGTTTGAGTCCTCCTCTTGCTGTCATCGTTATGGGGTTTTTTGGGCAGTCACTGTTATGGGGAACCTGTGGCATGTACTGTTATCTTGGTTCTATGGTGGTCCCTGAAGCTCCAGCCTTAATGGTGCTTTAGCACTTGAAACTAAAAGTTTCACCACCTCTAACTTAGACTGAGGCATAGGAACAAACCCTTAGCTATGTGAGCAAGACAAGGTCATTGTGGTTTTTAGTCTCCGAATGTGAGCAAGAAAATGATCCGTGACAGCAAGAACAGAATTTGGAAATGGTGAAGAATTGAAACACAAAGTATATGTGAAAGGTAAACGCTTTCAAGCTTTTTTTTTTCTTTTTTTTTTCTTTTTTTTTACATACATAAGACTTGGAGAAAAACCTACTACCTAGAACTTATCTTGCTTAAAGGGATCCTTTCACCAACATTTGTCCCCCTAAACAGAGTATATGGTCTGGTAGTGTTCTGAAATGCATGTACCTACTGTATCCCTGTACAGCTCCCTGTACAGTCCTTCCGCTCTGTATGCTAATCAGGACTGAAGAGTCCATTGGGCATTTTGCTGTAGAGAAGAGTCCGATGTATTCATAATTTTCTAAGTAAACCGCCTCCTCTTCTTGATTGACATGCCTCAGGCCAAGTTATATCATTACAACTGCACATACGCCATATGCTGCAGGTCCTGAAGCCAGAAAGGGTGTTTTTATGCATAAACCTGTGTGACTCTTCAGAGGAGGAACATTGTGTTAAAGGGAGCCTTTCACATTGGACATGGTGTTTGAGCTGCAGGCAACATCTTATAGAGCAGGAGAAGCTGAGCAGATTAATATCTAGTTTTATGGTAAAAGATTCAGTAAAACTTAGGGTACTTTCCGACTTACGGCAGAGAGATCCGGCAAGCAGTTCCTTAGCCGGAACTGTCTGCCGGATCAGGCAAAATGTATGCAAACTGATGGCATTAGTAAGACTTAAAAAAGGTCTTAAAAATGCCTGATCAGTCGAAAAAATGCATTGAAATGCCGAATCCGTCTTTCCAGTGTCATCCGGCAAAACGGATCCGGCATTTATTTTTTTCAGCTTTTTTTCAGTCTGCACATGCGCAGACCGGAAGGACGGATCCGGCATTCTGGTATTCTGAATGCCATATCCGGCACTAATACATTCCTATGGGAAAAAATGCCGGATCCGGCATTTAGGCAAGTCTTCAGTTTTTTTTGCCGGAGATAAAACCGTAACATGCTGCGGTTTTCTCTTTTGCCTGATCAGTCAAAACGACTGAACTGAAGACATCCTGATGCAAACTGAACGGATTACTCTCCATTCAGAATGCATGGGGATATGCCTGATCAGTTCTTTTCCGGTATAAAGCCCCTGTGACGGAACTCTATGCCGGAAAAGAAAAACGCAAGTGTGAAAGTACCCTTACACATTTATATCTGTGCTCATTCTGGGCTTTGAAGTCCAGGAGGCGGAGCTATCAGAGATTGACAGCCTTCCCTCTATGACTGTGCATACAGAGATAGCTGTCAGTCACTGATAGCTTTGCCTCCTGGACTTGAAAGCCCAGAAAGAACAGAGATATAAATGTATAAATTACAAGTTTTACTGAATCTTTCCCCATAACACTATATATCAATCTGCTCAGCTCCTCCTGCTCTATAACATGCTGCTTGTAAATTACATTGCATTTTTATGGTAACAGGTTCCCTTTAAAATATTATTAGTTACTTCAGCTACAAAGAATATAGATAAGGATATATTTAGAAACCTATTCCCTGAAGTATAAGGCAGTGGTGTCGGTTTAGTGGTTCAATACGTAGTGACCGTTTTCTTTATTTGCTAAAACATGATTAATAAGTATTGTGTACATATTGGTCTGTTCAATAGTGAATGGTAATGAGTTTGTGTGTGCAAAAAATGAGAAATTTGTACCTCACGTATCGCCATCAGCAGTCATTATTTTTGTTGGTGGGGCTTAATGACAAATGTTGCCTGTGAAAATTAATTTTCTACTGATGTGACATTTCTGAGTTGACTGTGACCTTTCAAAGCATCCAGAAGACATGAGTAATTGCGAAATCACTCTAACTACAGCTGATCATTTCCATACACTTAAAGGGATTCTCTGGAAATTAAGAAAATAAAATTACTGAAAATCAGGGGCGTTGCTAGGTTAAAATATTCAGGGCCTGGGCCCCTGATGTTTTGTCCCAGGCCCCAAATGTACTGCCTGCCAGCTAGATACAACTGTATTGCCGTCCTCAGGATGGCAATACAGTTGAATCTAATGCACTGAAGGACCTGTGATGACACCACATGTCATGTGACCAGTAAAACAGGCAGTGGGTGAGAAGGACCTGCGATGATGTCACCATCATGTGACCAGTGCAGAAGAGGAGGGCAGTGAAGAGAAGTCCTGAGGGGAGAAGCTGTGGTGATGTCTTTTACATGAGGAGAGGTAGAGGAATGCTGGAAGTTGTGGTTATTTAACTAGAACTGTATGTTAGGGCTGAAGGGAGGGATGTTATTTATATGGGACTGTATGTTGGAGGTGGCTGGGAAGGGGATGATGTTATTTACATGGGACTGTATGTTGCTGGCAGCTGTGGGAGGGAGTAATGTTATTTACATGGGACTGTATGTTGGAGGCGGTTGTAGGAGGGAGTGATGTTATTTACATGGGACTGTATGTCGGAGGTGGCTGGGGGAGACAGTGATGTTATTTACATGGGACTGTATGTTGGAGGCGGCTGTGGGAGGGAGTTATGTTTTTACATGGGACTGAATGTTACAGGGGTCTGAGGGAGGGAGTGATGTTATTTACATGGGACTGAATGTTGAGGGGTGATGTTATTTACATGGGACTGTATGTTGAAGGTGGCTGGTGGGGGGGATGATGTTATTTATATAGGACTGAATGTTGAGGGGGTGATCTTTACATGAGATTGCATGTTGGAGGCGAATGGGGAGGGGGTGCTCTTATTATCATTGGGACTGTATTTTGGAGGGGGCTGTAGATAGAGAGGGATGTTATTTACATGGTACTCTATTTCGGAGGGGGCTGGAGAGATGTGTGATGTTATTTACATGGGATTCTATGGCGGAGGGAGGGAAATAGTGTTATTTACATGGGACTATATATTGGAGGGGAGTGATTGTTTTTACATAGGACTGTATTTTGGAGGGGGCAGGAGAGATGGTGTGATGTTATTTATATGGGACTGTATGGTAGAGGGAGGAATATAACTACAGGGGGCACTGCAGGGGGCATTATAAATACTGGGGACACTTCAGGGTGAGCATTATAACAGTAGGGGGCAGTATAAATACTGGGGACACTGTAGGGGTATTATAAATCCAGGGGACATTATAGGTATTCTTATTACTACTGGGGGCTCTATAGGAGAGACTTATAGATCCGCCTTATTTCTGCTAAGAGCACTATGTGGGGCTTATTTCTACTGAGGGGTCTGTAGAGAGCTTTATTATCACTGGGGAACAATAGGGGGCCTTATTTCTACCAAGGGCTCGGTGTGAGCATTATTAATACTGGAGGGCTCTTCTACTAATGGGGGCACTCTTGGGGAGCGTTATCACTGTTGGGGGTACTGTAGGGGGCAATATTACTAATGGGGGCACTCTAGAAGGGAGTTACCATTGGTGGGACTATGAGGAGCACTATTAGTATGGGGTGCACTATTATTTCTTCAGGATAGTATTTGGGGGTATTCGGAAGCGCAGTGAGCATCAGGATAACACTGTGGAGACTCCAGGTTGGGGGATGATGATAGAAAAGTGAGGAAGCTAAGGGTAATTTCACACTTGCGTTAAAGTTTTCCGGTATTGAGTTCCGTCATAGGAGCTCAATACCGGAAAAAAACGCATCAGTTTTGTCCTAATGCATTCTGAATGGAAAGCAATCCGTTCAGTATGCATCAGAATGTCTTCCTTTCTATCCCTTTTACGGTATTTGTCCAGAAGTATTTTCTCCCGCCAAAATTCCGGAACACTTGCCGGATTACCGCATCTGGCATTAATTTCTATTGAAATGTATTAATGCCGGATTCGGTACCAAGTGTTCAGGAAATTGCTGCATCGACGAATCCGGTTTTCCGGTCTGCGCATGCGCTGACCTTTAAAAATGTGAAAAAAATAAATACTGGATCCATTTTTCCGGATGACACCGGAGACATCCGCAAATTGCGGATCTGCAAAACACGGATACCAGCCCGTGTGCGTTCCGCAATTTGCGGACCGCACATGGCGTTCACTCTCATAGAAAATGCCTATTCTTGTCCCCAATTGCGTACAAGAATAGGACACACTCTATATTTTTTGCGGGCCCGTTGAACGGAACAACTGATGCGGACAGTCCGCATCTTTTGCAGCCCCATTGAAATGAATGGGTCCGCACCCGTTCCGCAAAATTCATACGGTCGTGTGAAGGAGCCCTGAGTGTAACAATTTCAATCAAAACGAACATTCATCAGGTTTTATCCAATCGATGACAGACCATCATCATCTAAAAAGAAGTCGGATGCGTTCAATATTTTATCCTAAGATGATATCCTACCGTGAGATAAGTATCATATGAATTATGCAGTATGGAAACAAAGACAAGCTAGGAAGGAGTTGAAAAACATGACATAGACTGACATAGAAGGGAAAGAGGGAAGAGGGAGAGGTAAGAGTATATAAGGTCAGGGGAATATATGGAGCCAATTTGGCTATTATATTGATCAATTAAAAGGCTTATGAGGACGTAACGCTAGGGATCAACCAAGCCGAGAATTGTGCGGATTTAAGGAATAGAAACAAAGGCTCCCACATTTAAATACAATATAAAGCTGAGTGTATGTATGTGTGTGTGTATGTATGTCCTCTAAAGGAATCCGCACCGTCGCATTTACAATCACGAAATCTCAGCTCTTTACCGCGTACCATTCCTGAGATATTCCCCAAAAAATTCATTATCCAATAGAAGCTTGGTCACATGACCCTTATCAGCCAATAAAAGCTCGCAGGCCCTTAGTCTCCACATACACACAGTTTTACACCAGGTTTTCATAACAACCCTGCCATTTATCTTCACTGCTGTAGGAGAGCTTTAAAAGAAATCTGTCACCAGGATAATTGCTATTCAAGTAAAGCCATAGGCTAATAGCACTTTGTACCTTATTTCCAGATGTGCCTTTGTTCTAGCAATAGATGTTTTGTATCCTCTGAAAATCCTGTTTATTTGGTATGCAAATGAGCCAGTAAGGTGCTCAGAGGGGCTTCATTCTTTCAGGAAGGAGCCCAGGCACGCCACCTGCCACAATGTGTGCACCCACCCGTCCTACATCACATTCAAGCCATAACTCTGCCCCCCTTTTCCTTGAACCCAGCATGAGGGTTGGCTTGGGCTCCTTCCTTCAAGAGTGACGCCCCTCTGGGCACCTTACTGGCTCATTTGCATACCAAATAAACAGGATTTTCAGAAGATAAAAAACATCTATTGCTGGAACAAAGGCACATCTGGAAATAAGGTACTAAGTGCTATTAGGCTATGCCTTTACTTCAATAGCGATTATCCTGGTGACAGATTTCCTTTAAAGGGGCAGGGTGCTGTGGAGGGCACTGTTAAGGGAGCGGGGTGCTGTGAAGGTCACAGTTCAGGGGGCAGGTAGGGTGGCCATTCAGGCAACCCTCAAAAGACGGACTTAAAACCCCCGCCCCCAGGTCCTTCTTAGACACGCCCCCTCCCCACTCCGCAGCCAACGGGGATTGAAAAAATAAAGGTAAAAATCAACTTCTGTCAGCTGCAGGGGTGGGAGGGAGAGTGAGTTTCTCCCTGCAGTTCACGCCCAGACAGTACAGTGCTGCTGTCTGAGAGTGAGCTGTTCAAAAGGACTTCCCTATGTCTGTCCAAGCCCTGCGCCGGACGGGGAGTCTGAAAGCTGGACTGTCCTGCCTAAAATCGGACCTCTGGCCACCCTAGGGGGAGGCAGCTGTGGAGGCCACAGTTAAGAGGAGGGTCCGCTATGGAGGTCAGTGTTAAGGGGCAGATTGCTGTAGAGGCCACTGTTAAGGGGGCGGGGTGTTGTGAAAATGACTGTTAAGGAGACGCGGTACTGTGGAGGTCACTAATAAACGGGTGGCCGTTGTTGAGGTCACTGTTAAAGTGGCGGGCATTGTGGAGGTCACTGTTAAGGGAGGAGGGGACTGTGGGGGGTTAGTGTTAAGGGGTGGGGGGCTGTGGAGGTCAGTGTTATAGTGGATACTGTCAATATCTTTTAACGACACACACAAACATTAAATGAATTAGATGAAACCTACCCGATCAAAGCCGGGTCCTTCAGCTAGTTATTTACTAAAACAGACATGTGAGGACCAGCTAGATAACCAGTGTGCAGTTATTATTATGGAATGTGAAATCCAATATTGTAGAATAGTCGTTCTTGCATCTAATGATCTACTCTGACCAATTGCTATATTATCCTGCGTATTCTTAAAAAAATTATATTTCCAAGAATACACAACTTAATATAGACCGTTCCAAAGTAAATTATTCCCAGGTTATTACAGTTGTAGCAGGTCCACAGGATAGGGGATACTTATTAGATAATGGGGATCATACCTCTGGTGTTCCCATCGATCATGAGGATGGGGACCCCATACACCACGAGGCCACCTGGAATGAACAGAGTGGTATGCTGAGTATCTGTACTGCTGCACCATTCATCTCTATGGGAGTTCTAGAAATAGCTGAACTGCTATGGAGATGAAAGGAGCCACAGTTTTCATGTTCAACCTGCCACTCTCTTCATTCAGGCTCTCCACACAGTACGGGGTCTCCATACTTGTGATCGGTGGAGATAAAAGCGATAGGACACTCACCAATATAATATTTATCTCCTATACCATGGATAGGGTATAACTTGCTACAGCTGGAATACCCCTTTATGCCGATCTGGCAATCAGCTCATATCACAAGGAGAAGCAAGCGATGGCCATAAATTTCCCCTGCACACTCTCCATCTATTGAATTAAAAGATAGGCCGGGTCTGCTAGAGTGAGAGACACTGGCCTAGATTTACGAATGTGTCCGCGTGAAAAATCTGTGTAAAAAATGGCACAAATTGGTGCATTTTAAGGGCTTTTTTCTGACATGCTAAGGACAGGGCTTAGCGGGAAGGAGTCAGAGAAAAGTGTCTATTCCTGCCCCAGATTTATTATCCAACCTGAGCCACTGTGATAAATCTGGTGCAGGTCTAGACAGCCTGTCTAAGCTTATGCCATCTACAAGATTAGTTATTTGTTAAAGATCCTGCTTTCTAGCAAAAAGATGTGGACCCCCACCCCCCTATGATGTTCATATACCTTAACATGGAATATGGAAAGGGGTAAGGTGGTGAGGCAACACTATTTAAATCTAGTTTGTTAGCAAAATATTTTCAGGCATGTAAAAGAAGTAGTGCTAGCAGGAATTCTTTCCATGATCTAACGTTGCCAGGCCTGGACCTCAAAGTAGAAACTATGAAAACAGCAGGTCAGCACATGATCAGTTATAAACAGAATATTTCATAATTAGTTACGTAAGAGCATTAATATATTGCAAAAAAACTTATAATGACAGAACATGCTTTCCTTCTTTCAAAACAGTTTCAAAAGGAAGAGTGACCTATCTGTAGACAGCTGCTTCAGAGTTCTTGCCTTTGATCAGTACAGAGCAGGGTACTGGTTAGCTGGATGAGAAGCTTTAGGGTAGTGTCATGTTAGGTAGGGAACAGTGCAACCCTAAATTCCACCTACACAATTGTCCCTACATACCTGGACAATCCACCCTAAATGGCGGCCCCCAACTGGGCGACAGTCCCTCACCAATGTGCACCGGGCCTAAACACATAGTAGAAGGGTTAGTCAGACAGACTAGGTCAAAACCAAGCAAAGACAACAAGGACTGAATCAGAATCCAAAAGCAGAACCAAGAACTGTCCGGTATCCAAATCGGAGACTAATGTCAGAAACCGAAAACCAGAGACAAATACAGAATCCAATACCAGACGGTGTCAGCACCAGGAGATAATGTCAATTGCAGAATCAGCGGTCAAAGGCGAAGTCAGAGACAATTCAAAGGTCAGAGATGCAGAAATCCAAGATATAACATAATACATTTTAGTGAGGCTCAGTAAACCAATCACAGGCGACTGTGGCCAGCAGTCACCTGTTTAAATAACCCACTGTAAAGAAGCACAGGACACGGGCACCAAGACTGATTGGCCCGACGTCCCTGTTATCTGATAGGTCCAGGAGCCCTGATGTCATGACGTATGGAACACCAGTGCCGAACATAATTGGCAACGGCGTCCCTGCACAATGATAGACCGACCAACCTTGCTGTCGGCAGGGCTGATTGCCTCGATGATGGTGCCATGCAAAAGCAGGGCTCGAAGTGGAACCGTGGACAGGTAAGTACATGACAGTACACCCCCTTCTACATGGGGCCACTGGACCCTTAACCAAAGGAGCAGGCTTATCAGGATGGATTTGAAATGTCTTAATTAACTTATCAGTGTAAGTAGACATGGCTGGCACCCATTATCTCTCGCCTACGCCATGCCGTTTACCCAGCACACAGGGCCGGCAGGAGGAGACTAACCCTGGCCTGGCCCTGTCAATCAATGGTTAGCAGGGCGTGAAATGAGGTGGGAGAATGAAGCCTCTAGGAGCAGGAGAAATCCCCCCCCCCCCCGCACCAAAAGGCTAATTTGCCTATTATAAAAGTTAGGATTGTGTAGTAAGGGGGGCATCAATAAACATAACAATAGCAGAGTTAGGTTCTGCTGACATTAGCACATCGCTAATGTCAGCCAGTTTTGAAGGGTTAATCCTGGTGACAGAAACCCTTTAACCCCTTAAGGACCGGGCTCATTTTCACCGTAACCCCTTAAGGACGCAGGGCGTACCGGTACGCCCTATTTCCCGAGTCCTTAAGGACCAAGGGCGTACCGGTACGTCCTGACTTAAATTCGGAATTCCGGCGCCGCAGGGGTTAATCGGAACGGGACGCCGGCTGAAATCATTCAGCCGGCATCCCGTAACAACGCAGGGGGGGGTCATTTGACCCCCCCGTATCGGCGATCGCAGCAAACCGCAGGTCAATTCAGACCTGCGGTTTGCTGCGCTTTTTGCAGTTTCTGATCGCCGCGGTCCCTGACCGCGGGGATCAGAAACTTTAGAGTGGCTAAAATCATTATTTTTCACCGCCCCCTGCACCCCTGCACGATTTTATGCCGGAGGGTGGTGCGGGGGGGGGTGTCGCAGGCGGTGGGGGCGTTGCGGGAGGCGGGCGGTGCGGCAGGCGGGATCGCGATCCCCCGCCCGCCTCCCCATGAACGATCGTTGGCTTCTAGTGGGTATACCAGGGTGCCAGCACATTGCTGGCACCCTGGTATAAACGGCTGACATCTGTGAAGATGTCAGCCGTTTAACCCTTTCCATACCGCGGTCCGTACGGACCGCTGTATGGAAAAAGTTAACTGTCATTGGTCAGGGAGCTCCCTCCCTCTCCATCGGGGGGCTGCTGTGGCTTTGCAGCCCCCCGATGGAGAGGGAGAGAGCCCCCCTCAGCCCCGTCCTTACCCTTCCCCGTCTGCGAAGTTCTGAGCAGACGGGGAGGGTTCCCATGGCAACAGGACGCCTGCTCAGGCGTCCTGCTGTCCATGGTGCTGAACAGATCTGTGCTAAAAGCACAGATCTGTTCAGTGTAAGTAAAATACAGTACAGAACAATATATATTGTTCTGTACTGTATTATACAGACACCAGACCCACTGGATCTTCAAGAACCAAGTGGGTCTGGGTCACAAAAATGTAAAAAAAAGTGAAAAAAGTTAAGATAAAAAAAAAAACATTTATCACTGAATAAAAATTAAAAAAATAAAATAAACTACACATATTAGGTATCGCCGCGTCCGTAACGACATGATCTATAAAATGGTCATGTTACTTTCCCCGCACGGTGAACGCCATAAAAATAAAAAAATAAAAACTATGAGAAAATTGAAATTTTGCCCACCTTACTTCCCAAAAAAGGTAATAAAAGTGATCAAAAAAGTCGCATGTACGCCAAAATAGTACCAATCAAACCGTCATCTCATCCCGCAAAAAATGAGACCCTACTCAAGATAATCGCCCAAAAGCTGAAAAAACTATGGCTCTTAGACTATGGAGACACTAAAACATGATTTTTTTTTTTTCAAAAATGAACTCATTCTGTAAAACTTACATAAATAAAAAAAAAGTATACATATTAGGTATCGCCGCGTCCGTATCGACCGGCTCTATAAAAATATCACATGACCTAACCCCTCAGATGACCACCGTAAAAAAATAAAAATAAAAACAGTGTAAAAAAAGCCATTTTTTGCCATCTTACGTCACAAAAAGTGTAATAGCAAGCGATCAAAAAATCATATGCACCCCAAAATAGTGCCAATCAAACCGTCATCTCATCCTGCAAAAAATGAGACCCTACTCAAGATAATCGCCCAAAAACTGAAAAAACTATGGCTCTTAGAATATGGAGACACTAAAACATTTTTTTGGTTTTAAAAATGAAGTTATTGTATAAAACTTACATAAATAAAAAAAAATGTATACATATTAGGTATCGCCGCGTCCGCGACAACCTGCTCTATAAAATGACCACATGATCTAACCTGTCAGATGAATGTTGTAAATAACAAAAAAAAAAAAACGTGCCAAAAAAGCTATTTCTTGTTACCTTGCTGCACAAAAAGTGTAATATAGAGCAACCAAAAATCATATGTACCCTAAACTAGTACCAACAAAACTGCCACCCTATCCCGTAGTTTCTAAAATGGGGTCACTTTTTTGGAGTTTCTACTCTAGGGGTGCATCAGGGGGGCTTCAAATGGGACATGGTGTCAAAAAAAACAGTCCAGCAAAACCTGCCTTCCAAAAACCGTATGGAATTCCTTTCCTTCTGCGCCCTGCCGTGTGCCCGTACAGCGGTTTACGACCACATATGGGGTGTTTCTGTAAACTACAGAATTAGGGCCATAGATAATGAGTTTTGTTTGGCTGTTAACCCTTGCTTTGTAACTGGAAAAAAAATATTAAAATGGAAAATCTGCCAAAAATGTGAAATTTTGAAATTGTGTCTCTATTTTCCATTAAATCTTGTGCAACACCTAAAGGGTTAACAAAGTTTGTAAAATCAGTTTTGAATAGCTTGAGGGGTGTAGTTTCTTAGATGGGGTCACTTTTATGGAGTTTCTACTCTAGGGGTGCATCAGGGGGGCTTCAAATGGGACATGGTGTCAAAAAACCAGTCCAGCAAAATCTGGCTTCCAAAAACCAAACCGCGCACCTTTCACTCTACGCCCTACTGTGTGCCCGTACAGTAGTTTACGGCCACATATGGGGTGTTTCTGTAAACGGCAGAGTCAGGGCAATAAAGATACAATCTTGTTTGGCTGTTAACCCTTGCTTTGTTAGTGGAAAAAATGGGTTAAAATTGAAAATTAGGCAAAAAAATGAAATTCTCAAATTTCATCCCCATTTGCCAATAACTCTTGTGCAACACCTAAAGGGTTAACGACGTATGTAAAATCAGTTTTGAATACCTTGAGGGGTGTAGTTTCTTAGATGGGGTCACTTTTAGGGAGTTTCTCCTCTTGGGGTGCATCAGGGGGCTTCAAATGGGACATGGTGTCAAAAAACCAGTCCATAAAAATCAGCCTTCCAAAAACCATATGGTGCACCTTTCACTCTACGCCCCGCTGTGTGGCCGTACAGTAGTTTACGGCCACATATTGGGTGTTTCTATAAACGGCAGAGTCAGGGCAATAAAGATACAATCTTGTTTGGCTGTTAACCCTTGCTTTGTTAGTGGAAAAAATGGGTTAAAATGAAAAATTTGACAAAAATATGAAATTCTCAAATTTCCTCCCCATTTGCCAATAACTCTTGTGCAACACCTAAAGGGTTAACAATGTATGCAAAATCAGTTTTGAATACCTTGAGGGGTGTAGTTTCTTAGATGGGGTCATTTTTGGGTGGTTTCTATTATGTAAGCCTCGCAAAGTGACTTCAGACCTGAACTGGTCGCTAAAAATTGAGTTTTTGTAAATTTCTGAAAAATTTCAAGATTTGCTTCTAAACTTCTAAGCCTTATAACATCCCCAAAAAATAAAATATCATTCCCAAAACAATTCAAACATGAAGTAGACATATGGGGAATGTAAAGTCATCACAATTTTTTGGGGTATTACTATGTATTACAGAAGTAGAGAAACTGAAACTTTGAAATTTGCTAATTTTTTTCAAATTTTTGGTAAATTAGGTATTTTTTTGTGCAAAAAAAATAATTTTTTTGACTTCATTTTACCAGTGTCATGAAGTACAATATGTGACGAAAAAACAATCTCAGAATGGCCTGGATAAGTCAAAGCGTTTTAAAGTTATGAGCACTTAAAGTGACACTGGTCAGATTTGCAAAAAATGGCCTGGTCCTTAAGGTGAAAATGAGCCCGGTCCTTAAGGGGTTAAGGACCAGGCCATTTTTTGGAAATCTGACCAGTGTCACTTTAAGTGCTAATAACTTTAAAACGCTTTGACTTATCCAGGCCATTCTGAGATTGTTTTTTCGTCACATATTGTACTTCATGACACTGGTAAAATGAAGTCAAAAAAATTATTTTTTTTGCACAAAAAAATACCTAATTTACGAAAAATTTGGAAAAATTTGCAAATTTCAAAGTTTCAGTTTCTCTACTTCTGTAATACATAGTAATACCCCAAAAAATTGTGATGACTTTACATTCCCCATATGTCTACTTCATGTGTGAATTTTTTTGGGGATGTTATAAGGCTTAGAAGTTTAGAAGCAAATCTTGAAAGGCTTACATAATAGAAACCACCCAAAAATGACCCCATCTAAGAAACTACACCCCTCAAGGTATTCAAAACTGATTTTGCATACATTATTAACCCTTTAGGTGTTGCACAAGAGTTATTGGCAAATGGGGAGGAAATTCGAGAATTAAATTTTTTTGTCTAATTTTTCATTTTAACCCATTTTTTCCACTAACAAAGCAAGGGTTAACAGCCAAACAAGATTGTATCTTTATTGCCCTGACTCTGCCGTTTACAGAAACACCCAATATGTGGCCGTAAACTACTGTACGGCCACACAGCGGGGCGTAGAGGGAAAGGTGCGCCGTATGGTTTTTAGAAGGCTGATTTTTATGGACTGGTTTTTTGACACCATGTCCCATTTGAAGCCCCCTGATGCACCCCTAGGGGAGAAACTCCCTAAAAGTGACCCCATCTAAGAAACTACACCCCTCAAGATATTCAAAACTGATTTTACATACGTCGTTAACCCTTTAGGTGTTGCACAAGAGTTATTGGCAAATGGGGATGAAATTTGAGAATTTCATTTTTTTGCCTAATTTTCAATTTTAACCCATTTTTTCCACTAACAAAGCAAGGGTTAACAGCCAAACAAGACTGTATCTTTATTGCCCTGACTCTGCTGTTTACAGAAACACCCCATATGTGGCCGTAAACTACTGTACGGGCACACAGTAGGGCGTAGAGTGAAAGGTGCGCCGTTTGGTTTTTGGAACGCTGATTTTGCTGGACTGTTTTTTTGACACCATGTCCCATTTGAAGCCCCCCTGATGCACCCCTAGAGTAGAAACTCCATAAAAGTGACCCCATCTGAGAAACTACACCCCTCAAGGTATTCAAAACTGATTTTACAAACGTTGTTAACCCTTTAGGTGTTGCACAAGATTTAATGGAAAATAGAGACACAATTTCAAAATTTCAAATTTTTGGCAGATTTTCCATTTTAATATTTTTTTTCCAGTTACAAAGCAAGGGTTAACAGCCAAACAAAACTCATTATTTATGGCCCTGATTCTGTAGTTTACAGAAACACCCCATATGTGGTCGTAAACAGCTGTACAGGCAAACGGCAGGGCGCAGAAGGAAAGGAATGCCATAAGGTTTTTGGAAGGCAGATTTTGCTGGACTGGTTTTTTTGACACCATGTCCCATTTGAAGCCCCCCTGATGCACCCCTAGAGTGGAACCTCCAAAAAAGTGACTCCATTTTAGAAACTACGGGATAGGGTGGCAGTTTTGTTGGTACTAGTTTAGGGTACATATGATTTTTGGTTGCTCTATATTACACTTTTTGTGCAGCAAGGTAACAAGAAATAGCTTTTTTGGCAAGTTTTTTTTTTTTGTTATTTACAACATTCATCTGACAGGTTAGATCATGGGGTAATTTTATAGAGCAGGTTGTCACGGACGCGGCGATACCTAATATGTATACATTTTTTTTTATTTATGTAAGTTTTATACAATAACTTCATTTTTAAAACCAAAAAAATGTTTTAGTGTCTCCATAGTCTAAGAGCCATAGTTTTTTCAGTTTTTGGGCGATTATCTTGAGTAGGGTCTCATTTTTTGCGGGATGAGATGACGGTTTGATTGGCACTATTTTGGGGTGCATATGACTTTTTGATCGCTTGCTATTACACTTTTTGTGACGTAAGATGGCAAAAAATGGCTTTTTTTACACTGTTTTTATTTTTATTTTTTTACGGTGGTCATCTGAGGGGTTAGGTCATGTGATATTTTTATAGAGCCGGTCGATACGGACGCGGCGATACCTAATATGTATACTTTTTTTTTATTTATGTAAGTTTTACACAATGATTTCATTTTTGAAACAAAAAAAAATCATGTTTTAGTGTTTCCATAGTCTAAGAGCCATAGTTTTTTCAGCTTTTGGGCGATTATCTTGAGTAGGGTCTCATTTTTTGCGGGATGAGATGACGGTTTGATTGGTACTATTTTGGCGTACATGCGACTTTTTTGATCGCTTTTATTACCTTTTTTGGGAAGTAAGGTGGGCAAAATTTCAATTTTCTCATAGTTTTTATTTTTTTATTTTTATGGCGTTCACCGTGCGGGGAAAGTAACATGACCATTTTATAGATCAGGTCGTTACGGACGCGGCGATACCTAATATGTGTAGTTTATTTTATTTTTTAAATTTTTATTCAGTGATAAATGTTTTTTTTTTATCTTAACTTTTTTCACTTTTTTTAAAAAAAAAATTTGACCCAGACCCGCTTGGTTCTTGAAGATCCAGTGGGTCTGATGTCTGTATAATACAGTACAGTACAATATATATTGTTCTGTACTGTATTTTACTTACACTGAACAGATCTATGCTTTCAGCATAGATCTGTTCAGCACCATGGACAGCAGGACGCCTGAGCAGGCGTCCTGTTGCCATGGGAACCCTCCCCGTCTGCTCAGAACTTCGCAGACGGGGAAGGGTAAGCACGGGGCTAAGGGGGGCTCTCTGGGGGCTCTCTCCCTCTCCATCGGGGGGCTGCAAAGGCACAGCAGCCCCCCGATGGAGAGGGAGGGAGCTCCCTGACCGATGACAGATAACTTTTTCCATACAGCGGTCCGTACGGACCGCGGTATGGAAAGGGTTAAACGGCTGACATCTGCACAGATGTCAGCCGTTTATACCAGGGTGCCAGCAATGTGCTGGCACCCTGGTATAACCACTAGAAGCCAACGATCATTCATGGGGAGGCGGGCGGGGGATCGCGATCCCGCCTGCCGCACCGCCCGCCTCCCGCAACGCCCCCACCGCATGCGGCATCAAATCATGCAGGGGTGGGTGAAAAATATAGATTATAGGCACTCAAAAGTTTCTGATCCACGCGGTCAGGGACCGCGGGCATCAGAAACTGCAAAAAGCGCAGCAAACCGCAGGTCTGAATTGACCTGCGGTTTGCTGCGATCGCCGACACGGGGGGGTCACATCACCCCCCCTGGCGTTGTCACAGGATGCCGGCTGAAGGATTTCAGCCGAAATCCCGTTCCGTTTAACCCCTCGGGCGCCGGAATCCCGATTTAAAAGTTAGGACGTACCGGTACGTCCTTGGTCCTTAAGGACTCGGGAAATAGGGCGTACCGGTACGTCCTATGTCCTTAAGGGGTTAAGTCACAGATTTCTTGTAGAAAGCCATACCTTATCCCCCACAAAAAAACTGGAAGCCGACAATTATCTCTCCCAGCTCCCTTATACACATGCACGTTTACTTTGTTATGTTACAAGATGTAGTCCTTTAATTTGAGGACTTTCGTTTATTAGGTTTGTGTTTCTGCCAATGATGCTCCTCTCACCCCCGGAGTGGGGTTTCTAGTCTTGCAGTATATGCTATTTTTCTGACTTATAAAATTCAATTTAAAAAGTTTCGAAGCTAAAAATGTGTTTTACACTACAGTAAGTCCTAGAAGCAAGCATAGCCATTTGATCTTAAAGTTATATGGGCAGATTTATCATAGCCCGGCGGCGTACGTTGGGCTCTAATAACCAGGTGCGCTGCCGGATGCTGCGTCTGATTTATGACTAGGCATACGTCTCATGATAAGTTAGGGACAGTATCCGGCAGTCCGTACTCCTGAAATCAAATTTACACCATTCCTTGACTGGCGTGTTCTACCGCAAAGTGTTCCCCGCCCTGGTCATGAGAAAGCGTCAAGGCCAGTGGAGAAAAAAATAAAATCGCAAACGTGCAGTATCTTTTTGATCACTCTGCACCATAGGCTGTACTGTGAGTGATGAACTGGAGAGCTGAATAAAGGATCTCTGTGATATAGAAATGATCACATCATGTAAATTGTGCATCCATATTTTTACTGTTACATAATAATTGTTGAATCAGACCTGCATTTTCTAATCAGCAGATTTGGAAGCTGCGCTTTTATTTTTAGAAAATCTCTGATTAGAAAGTAAGGTTGCTGTTTTACACCCTTCCAAACCAGTATATGCATAAATGTATTTCAGCCTCATTTCCCAACTTGGCGGCATAGCGAGTTAATTAACTGCTGGTTGTCTATGGAGCAATCGCAGCAATCCATAAATAAGCATTATACAGATGTGGCAATCCTCCTCTTAAAGGGCATCTGTCAGCAGATTTGTACCTATGAAACTGGCTTACCTGTTACATGAGCACTTGGCAGCGGAAGGCATCTGTGTTGATCCTATGTTCAAATGTACCCACATTGCTGAGAAAAATGATGTTTTAATATATGCAAATGAGCCACTAGGAGCAACGGGGGTGTTGCCATTACTCCTAGAGGATCTTCTCTTTCTGCAACTGCTGTGCCCTCTGCACTTTGATTGACAGGGACAGGCAGTGAAAACATCATCATACCTGGCCCTGTCCTAAAGTTAATCAAAGTGCAGAGGGCGCGGCAGTTGCAGAGAGAGCAGAGCCTCTAGGTTTAAGGCAATGTCCCCCGTTGCTCATTTACATATAATAAAACATCATTTTTCTCCGCAATGCGGGCACATATGAACATGGGACCAACACAGATGTCTTCAGCTGCCAAGTGCACATGTAACAGGTCAGCCAGGTTCATAGGTACAAATCTACTGACAGATGCCCTTTAAAGTGGTTGGCCCATCTCAAACATTGATGGCACCTCTGGGATCTGCTCCTATCTCCAGAACAAGGTGCCCCTGAAGTAAAGGAAAGCAATCTGCGCATGTAAGTTCTGAAAGTAGCCGAGCGAGTGTGCTTCCATAGTGGTGAACGGAGAGTGCACCGCACATGCGCCTTGTGCTCTCCTTCACTTCAGGGGCCCCCATTCTGGAGATAAGAGCAGATCCCAGAGGTGGGACCTGCACCATCTGACATTGATGGCATATTCTAGTGATATGTCATCAGTGTCTGAGATTAGAATACCCCTTTAATGAGTTAAGTAAACTATGGCAAGAAGCTTTTAATTGACTTTTTCCGTGGCTTTTGGAGGAGATATCATGCAGTCACATGAGATAACTGTTCCATTTGTATAGGTCCTGATTTGGATTTTAGGTTGGCTGCAGCAGTAAAAAAAAATATAAGTAATATGGCATAATTCCTATTATAATAGACTTCCGTGCTTTATTAATTGGTCTTTCCAGTAAATTCACCTCCAGTACCTTTACTATGTGCTGTTATGGAAATGGTTGCACGTTCTTTTTTCATTCCAGTAGTTAACAATGTGCATACCATGGCCGCTGAGTAGTTGTCATACTGGAGACAGCAGACTTCTTCCTGCTTAGTATTCATAGTAGTTGTTGGTCAGGGACAAGGCGCTTATCGATTTGCCCTTTTCTTCCTCCTCCTCCAGAAATCAGGATCCCCCGCTGACAGAAGCACCTATCAGCAGGCATTTAAAGAGGACCTGTCACCTCTCCTGACGTGTCTTTTTCAGTAACTACTTGCATCCTCCATGTAATACCAGTTCTGCAGCATCTGCTCTTATCACTCTATATTGTGCCGTTATTCTTGCTTTAGTGTATGAATGAATTGCCAGCAGTCTGCATTAAAGCTCCAGTTGAGGGTGTGTTTCTGCACAGTCTGATACTGTACAATAAGTGCTGCTAGTGCAGACTGGGCAAGGACACCCCCACCCCACCTCAGGTGGTAACACCCACTTGGACCTTTATTGCATTCATAAACTTCTAACAGGAATAACAGAGGAATGGCACAACATAGAGACATAAGAACAGATGCTCCAGAGTTGTTATTACATGAGGAATGCAAGTACTTACTAAGACAGCCGTGTCTGGAGAGGGGACAGGTCCTCTTTAAGACTTGTTGATGATATACACTTGGGTACCAGAACCTTTTGTAAGTCTTGGCACAAAGACCAAATGAGGTGAAACATTGCACATATAAGCTGCTAGAAAAAAAGGTAATACCATTTCAGTTTGATCTACACGTAAAGCTTCTTTCACACGTCTGTGTCCATGATGACATCCATGACAACAGGGTCAGTGGTTCATCCGTGAAGATGTCCGTGAAGGATCCGGGTGTCTGTTTTCTACCCTCCGTATGTCATCTGTATTCCACGGACATTGCTAGGCTGGAAATTGTCGTTTTTTTCTCCCTATAAGGTGCACCTAGTTTTTAGAGGAGGAAAATAAGAAAGACCCCCCAATGTTTATTAGACCTTAGATCAGACCCTCACTGTTCATAAGACCCCCAATCAGACCTCAGATACGACACCCATGTTTATAACTACCCCATGCAGACCCTCAGATCAGACTCCCTATATTAGGACCTCTATTCGGACCTCAGATCAGACCCCCAATGTTAAGACCCCCATTCTGGCATGTTAATAAGACCCCTATTTAGACACGGAAATCAGACCCCCAAGATTAAGACCCCCATTCAGCCCGGCATGTTAGGGTCCATTCACACGTCTGTGTGTGTTTTGCGGATTCGCAAAACACGGACAGCGGCAATGTGCGCTCCGCATTTTGCGGACCGCACATTGCCGGCACTAATAGAATATGCCTATTCTTGTCCGCAATTGCGGACAAGAATAGGACATGTTCTATTTTTTTCAGGAACGGAATTGCGGACCCACGTCGTGCTGCCCCATAGAAATGAATGGGTCCGCAATTCCGTTCCGCAAAATGCGGAATGAAATTGCGGACGTGTGAATGGACCCTTAATAAAACCCGTTTTCAGACACTCAGATCAGCCCCCCAATGTTAATACTCTCATTCAGACCTCAGATCAGACAAAAACAATAAATCAACTTGCCTCTCCTGCTCTGGGGAGCAATTCATTCACCTTTTCTCGGTCCTCCTGTACTAATGAGCGCCTCCATAATGGAAGGGGGAAAGAATGTGTCTTATAGGGCCAATAGCATCTCCTACCCATGGCCCGTGAAAATTACTGACAGAAAACAGATGCCATTTCTGTTGTGTGTGATTTTCACGGACCCATAGACCACTCATGTGTGAATACCCACATCAAAGTCAATAGATACATTAAAAAAAAGTCAATGGATACATGAACGGCCTATGGAGACCACGGACAGCAAACATCCATGATTCACTTGTGAAAAAGGACTAACTAACATCAGACTCTGGACCATATCTGGTGGCTACACTCACCTTGACTGTATCTATAATAGTTTTGATTTGTCATGTTAGAACTTTTACATTGCCTTTCAAGTGACACCAATTTACAATACAAAGTGGCAGCAGTATATCCTCTAGTATCATGGTTGTCATATTATTTAGTAATATGATGCATTTCTGTGCACAGCTCGAAAATAAATCTGACCACTTGTCTGCATCTTTTCCGTCTAGCCTTAGTGCTGCTTTCAGTCTCTGACGGGCAATTAAGTCGGCGGTAAGAAGAGCCACTTCCACTTATGAAGAACATTGCAGCGTTTGCTTTGTATTTAAATAAGCCTCGTGTTTATTAGCAAAAGCCATTTTTCAGACAGCACAAAGATGAGAAAATTGCTCCTGATGTGTACTTTTCGCCGCTTTTGTTTTCTTTCCGCAGACATGAAAGAGAGGGAAATAAAACACAACGTGTCTGTCATTTAGATGTTGTTGTGCCTGAGTCATCGGAAGAACGGTTATTGTCTCGAGAGCTTTGACTGCTTCTTCTAATCCTAATAAACAACCGACTGGTTGAAATTGATTTTAATGCACATTTCCAGGAATATGGAGTCAGATATACAGTTGCAAGAAAAAGTATGTGAACCCTTTGGAATGATATGGATTTCTGCACAAATTGGTCAAAAATGTGATCTGATCTTCATCTAAGTCACAACAATCGACAATCACAGTCTGCTTAAACTAATAACACACAAAGAATTAAATGTTACCATGTTTTTATTGAACACACCATGTAAACATTCACAGTGCAGGTGGAAAAAGTATGTGAACCCCTAGACTAATGACATCTCCAAGAGCTAATTTGAGTGAGGGGTCAGCCAACTGGAGTCCAATCAATGAGATGAGATTGGAGGTGTTGGTTACAGCTGCCCTGCCCTATAAAAAACACACACCAGTTCTGGGTGTGCTTTTCGCAAAAAGCATTGCCTGATGTGAATGATGCCTCGCACAAAAGAGCTCTCAGAAGACCTACGATTGAGAATTGTTGACTTGCATAAAGCTGGAAAGGGTTATAAAAGTATCTCCAAAAGCCTTGCTGTTCATCAGTCCATGGTAAGACAAATTGTCTATAAATGGAGAAAGATCAGCACTGCTGCTACTCTCCCTAGGAGTGGCCGTTCTGTAGAGATGACTGCAAGAGCACAGCACAGACTGCTTAATGAGGTGAAGAAGAATCCTAGAGTGTCAGCTAAAGACTTACAAAGTCTCTGGCATATGCTAACATCCCTGTTAGCGAATCTACGATACATAAAACACTAAACAAGAATGGATTTCATGGCAGGATACCACAGAGGAAGCCACTGCTGTCCAAAAAAAACATTGCTGCACGTTTACAGTTTGCACAATAGCACCTGGATGTTCCACAGCAGTACTGGCAAAATATTCTGTGGACAGATGAAACCAAAGTTGAGTTGTTTGGAAGAAACACACAACACTATGTGTGGAGAAAAAGAGGCACAGCACACAGACATCAAAACCTCATCCCAACTGTGAAGTATGGTGGTGGGGGCATCATGGTTTGGGGCTGCTTTGCTGCGTCAGGGCCTGGACGGATTGCTATCATCGATGAAAAAATTAATTCCCAAGTTTATCAAGACATTTTGCAGGAGAACTTAAGGCCATCTGTCCACCAGCTGAAGCTCAACAGAAGATGGGTGTTGCAACAGGACAACGACCCAAAGCATAGAAGTAAATCAACAACAGAATGGCTTAAACAGAAGAAAATACGTCTTCTGGAGTGGCCCAGTCAGAGTCCTGACCTCAACCCGATTGAGATGCTGTGGCATGACCTCAAGAAAGCCAGACATCCCAAGAATATTGCTGAACTGAAACAGTTCTGTAAAGAGGAATGGTCAAGAATTACTCCCGACCGTTGTGCACGTCTGATCTGAAACTACAGGAAACATTTGGTTGAAGTTATTGCTGCCAAAAGAGGTTCAATCAGTTATTAAATCCAAGGGTTCACATACTTTTTCCACCTGCACTGTGAATGTTTACATGGTGTGTTCAATAAAAACATGGTAACATTTAATTCTTCGTGTGTTATTAGTTTAAGCAGACTGTGATTGTTTATTTTTGTGACTTAGATGAAGATCAGATCACATTTTATGACCAATTTGTGCAGAAATCCATATAATTCCAAAGGGTTCACATTCTTTTTCTTGCAACTGTAGCTAGCAGTATGGACAACAATGGCAGCCATTGTGACAAAAGCCTAGAAGCTCAATCAGGTCCATTATATATTTTATTACTCTTGTTATTTATGCAGGTCAAGGGATGGTCCACCATTGAGATCCCCTCCAGGCATTGTGAGAACCCTTTATAAAGAAATTGTCTCCTAGTGGAGAAATGTATAGCAAGAAATGGCTTCCCCTAGTGATAACAACTGATCGCCCAGGGGTGAGAGAAGAAAGAGCTTCAGTGATCAGCCGATGGCCTCCCTGGCTTCTGTTTATAAAGGGTTTGGCTTTCTTTCATGGCAACTTACCACCATTTTAAAGGGCGTCTGTCAGCAGATTTGTACCTATGAAACTGGCTGACCTGTTCCATGTGCACTTTGCAGCTGAAGGCATCTGTGTTGGTCCCATGTTCATATGTGCCCGCATTGCTGAGAAAAATAATGTTTTAATATATGCAAATGAGCCTCTAGGAACAACAGAGGCATTGCCATTACACTTAGAAGCTCTGCTCTCTCTGCCACTGCTGCACCCTCTGCACTTTGATCACGCCTAGCCCTGTCAATCAAAGTGCAAAGGGCGCGGCAGTTGCAGAGAGAGCAGATCCTCTAGGTGTAATGGCAACGCCCCTGTTGCTCCAAGAAGCTCACTTGCATATAATAAAACATCATTTTTCTTAGCAATGCGGGCACATATGAACATGGGACCAACACAGATGCCTTCAGCTGCCAAATGCACATGTAACAGGTCGGCAAATTTCATAGGTACAAATCTGACAGATGCCCTTTAAGGAATTACATTTAAATTTTTAGTAAATTTGAGATTATAGAGCAGGATAATTTCTGTTGGCAGAAATGGCCATTGCCTCACTGCACTTTTTGGCTAGGACTACACGTATGTGGGCCATACACATTAGATAGCTGTTGACTCAGTGCTGGTTTGGATGATGGTGACCTTTACCCCTCCAGACATATACTTGTATATATGTGTTCCTGAACAGGGGGATTAAAGTAGGCTACTGCAGGACACCTCTGGCAGCGGTTTATCTTCCCGAGAACAAAAGGATCGGGCACTTAAAATCTATTTGTTTAATCTTTTCCTCCTCCTCATCTGCTGTCTAGGAAGTCAGGAGGAGCACATACACATTAGAGTGTCTTTGGGCAGCATTAGACTTTTTTAATCACTCGGAAATTGATGTTTATAAAGAGGCACTGATCAAAAATCTTAAGAAAATCGCTTATTCACAATTTTCTTTTTTTAATTCCTACTTTGATAGGATTTGTTAGCCAATCTTAAAAAGTTGTAGCTATTTCTTTCTTCCATAGGGTAATATGAAAATTACTTCTCCTTCGTTTCCAATCTAACCCTTATGGTAAGATTTTGGCACAGATTCAATGCTGAAGTCCTCAAGAGATCACTAAGATTCCTCACCCAGTGCTTGAATAGGGTGTTTTATAACTCATTCACTTGCACTTTTGGCCCCCCCCCCCCCCCCCCCCCCCAAAAAAATTCACCAGAAAGAAATAAGCGTGTACTGTTCATTCTTCTTGCTGATTACACAATGAAAAATTGTGGATTAGCCATAGAATGATGTTAAACCTTGTGTGGATCAATGTTTAATTCAGCCGGACATTATATCATTTTGAAAGGCAACGTTTCGGGCTTACATATCATGCCCTTCATCAGGCAATATCTGATACAGTGTCTATATGGTGCCGGCACCATATAGACACTCTATCAGATATATGCCTGATGAAGGGCATGATATGTAAGCCCGAAACGTTGCCTTTCAAAATGATATAATGTCCGGCTGAATTAAACATTAACTGCATTGAAAATTCCACATGGTGTGCTGTCAGAAACTTTATTCTATTATCTGAAGAATTCCTGAGGTGGAGTCAGGGATAAAAGTGACGAGCACCGATTCCTCTGCCAGTTATCTGCTGAGTGCTGTGATCTCTTGTGAATAAACCTTGTGTGGATCGGCAGGACCGCTGCTCCCATCCTCTTGTAAGTCCACATTTTGTCCTGTGAATATACCCTCACTGTTCAATCTACGGATACTTATTTAACAAGTAGTTTGCAGCCTATTAAAATGAAAAGCAGCGACTTTCTCTATTCTATTATACTTGAACATTCTGTTGGTTTCCGCAGCCTTAGAAGTGCCTGCAATTTGTCACCTGCAACAAGTGGGTAATCATCAATTAGCTGGAAAGTAATTGCTACTGAACTGTAAATGTTCTTTGATCTGTAAAAATTCTGTCTGTATAATGCAACTTATTTATACCACTATACTAAATACTTGTGTTTCATGGACTACAGTACATACATATTATTTCTCCAGATGGATTCCTGTCGTGGCGACACTACATGCCTGCTGCCATTGCGCTATCCAGGACTGGCACAGGTGCCACATCATTCACATAGCTTTTGCACGGGGCTGGCCACCAGACTCTTGTGTCCCATGCTGCAGACTGCAGCCTGGCTGCTGGGTCTCTTTCCGTGTGTGTATTAGTGTTTATTTGTTAAACCTCACCCTGCACCACTGCAAGGGTTAATTTCCCTTTTGCTCTCTGCTCAGTGGATTGACTAATGAGCTCATCAGCCCTCCTATATATGCTGGGCCATTTGTTCCATTCCTTGCCTGAGCAATCCTTTAGATTCCTGTTGGTTTCACTTGCTTGCTAGACCCTGCAAAGAGATGTAATTTGTTTTTGTACCGACTTCTGCCTGTTTTCAGGATCCTGACTCTGCCACCTGATCAGACCCATACTTGTTCACCGTACTGATCCTGAGCCACCTGCCCTGACCTCTGGACTGTTTTTCAGATTCGCACGTACTCTGCCTGCTTCCTGACTATGTGTATTGGCAGATCCCTCAGTGCTTGGCAGGCAACCACAAGAGGTTATTCCAAGTGGTATTCCAATCTGGTGGCTCACCCTTATTGAAGGTTTGATCCTAGTATAGGGGTAAAATGGTGAAATCCAGGGGACCAGCAGGATAATGGCCTCAGGAGCTTGGTCATCAATTTCTGGCCGGCAGATGTCCACCACCCTGCACCCTTGGCCAATCAGGTGTTTCAGAGTAGCTCTGGCGCCAGAACTACACAGCTCTGTTTATTGTGCAGTGGAGCTTGTAACTGCAGTTCTGCGCCCATCATTTCAGTGGGAACAGTGCTGCAATTTACCAGCATCATCTACCCCACAGTGGACCAGGCTATGTAGTTCTGACAGTGACTTTCTACTATGAAACAGCTGATTGTCTGCGGTGCGGGTGTCAACCCCCCACTGATCTGACATTCAGGACCCTTCCTGAGTATAGGTCATCAATAGTAAAATCATGGAAAACTCTTTTATTTTAACCCCATGAGGGAAGCTGCATGTGATTATTTCACATGAAAGTGCATTTACATATTCAATTTCAAACAATTCAATAGAGTTACTTTAGATACAATATGCAACTGCTAACAAAACAATAGTATAAGTGACATACACCAGTTGACTATAGCATTTAACCCACCTACCTCACATTGTCTAAGTCCCCTCATGCCACCAAAACTAGAAGGTTAAAATAAGCATTTGTGGTATGCAAGACAGCATGTTCCTTCTTTACTGGCTGTCCAAAGGGGGTCATCTCACAGAAACAACCCCCACCTTTCCATTATCCTGGAGTCTGTTGAGATGGATTTGTTGATTTGAATTTAGCACAGTCTTTTTTATTTTCTAGTTTTCCATTTGGGAATTTTTCTGGCCTTCTATTTTCACCCACTAGGTCTGTGCTATAATGGGAAATGCCCTAACTAGTTTCGGGTATGACCATAAGTGATAGTCTAATCGTTCTCTGCAGTTATTCTATGATATTGCAGTCCTGGAATCTCATTGAATCATATGGCTTTGAAAACATCACTCGCCCAGCGTGGCTCAAGCATTGTTGCAATGTGGAATTTATTAAAACAAGAGAATCTGTTTGAGTCTTTTCCTTATGTTCATCCTGATAAAATTCCCACAAAACCTTTGAATTATCTGCTGTTATTGTTGACTGCTCAGTAGGTTATAGACTCAATACAACGAATCTGATGTGATTACATACATATTGATGCAATTATATGCTAGGCTACTTTCACACTAGCGGCAGCCTTCTCCAGCAGCCTGTTCATCCGCCGGAACAGCCTGCCGGAGAAGGCTGCCACTAGTGTGAAAGTAGCTGTATACAGTATGCCAGTATATGTCAGATGTTATCATTAAATATGAAAGTCGAAAATTAGCTTGCATGCAGTTATACAGGGAGTGCAGAATTAGGCAAGTTGTATTTTTGAGGATTAATTTTATTATTGAACAACAACCATGTTCTCAATGAACCCAAAAAACTCATTAATATCAAAGCTGAATATTTTTGGAAGTAGTTTTTAGTTTGTTTTTAGTTTTAGCTATTTTAGGGGGATATCTGTGTGTGCAGGTGACTATTACTGTGCATAATTATTAGGCAACTTAACAAAAAACAAATATATAACCATTTCAATTATTTATTTTTACCAGTGAAACCAATATAACATCTCAACATTCACAAATATACATTTCTGACATTCAAAAACAAAACAAAAACAAATCAGTGACCAATATAGCCACCTTTCTTTGCAAGGACACTCAAAAGCCTGCCATCCATGGATTCTGTCAGTGTTTTGATCTGTTCACCATCAACATTGCGTGCAGCAGCAACCACAGCCTCCCAGACACTGTTCAGAGAGGTGTACTGTTTTCCCTCCTTGTAAATCTCACATTTGATGATGGACCACAGGTTCTCAATGGGGTTCAGATCAGGTGAACAAGGAGGCCATGTCATTAGATTTTCTTCTTTTATACCCTTTCTTGCCAGCCACGCTGTGGAGTACTTGGACGCATGTGATAGAGCATTGTCCTGCATGAAAATCATGTTTTTCTTGAAGGATGCAGACTTCTTCCTGTACCACTGCTTGAAGAAGGTGTCTTCCAGAAACTGGCAGTAGGACTGGGTGTTAAGCTTGACTCCATCCTCAACCCGAAAAGGCCCCACAAGCTCACCTTTGATGATACCAGCCCAAACCAGTACTCCACCTCCACCTTGCTGGCTTCTGAGTCGGACTGGAGCTCTCTGCCCTTGATGGGCCCATCCATCTGGCCCATCAAGACTCACTCTCATTTCATCAGTCCATAAAACCTTAGAAAAATCAGTCTTGAGATATTTCTTGGCCCAGTCTTGACGTTTCAGCTTGTGTGTCTTGTTCAGTGGTGGTCGTCTTTCAGCCTTTCTTACCTTGGCCATGTCTCTGAGTATTGCACACCTTGTGCTTTTGGGCACTCCAGTGATGTTGCAGCTCTGAAATATGGCCAAACTGGTGGCAAGTGGCATCTTGGCAGCTGCACGCTTGACTTTTCTCAGTTCATGGGCAGTTATTTTGCGCCTTGGTTTTTCCACACGCTTCTTGCGACCCTGTTGACTATTTTGAATGAAACGCTTGATTGTTCGATGATCACGCTTCAGAAGCTTTGCAATTTTAAGAGTGCTGCATCCCTCTGCAAGATATCTCACTATTTTTGACTTTTCTGAGCCTGTCAAGTCCTTCTTTTGACCCATTTTGCCAAAGGAAAGGAAGTTGCCTAATAATTATGCACACCTAATATAGGGTGTTGATGTGATTAGACCACACCCCTTCTCATTACAGAGATGCACATCACCTAATATGCTTAATTGGTAGTAGGCTTTCGAGCCTATACAGCTTGGAGTAAGACAACATGCATAAAGAGGATGATGTGGTCAAAATACTAATTTGCCTAATAATTCTGCACGCAGTGTATTTGAGGATGACAAATGTGCAGCAATTGTCCTCTTGTTACTGTTATAGATTGTGTGTAATTATTTGTCTAAATATTTATTTATTATATTTAAATATATATCATTTATTTTATATATCTCTCATATTATAAAAATTAGTTTCTGTCTGTCCCGACGCCTGTCTGTCTGGACGTTCTTTATGCGCGACCAAATGACTGGAGCGATCTTCACCAAATTTGGCACACAGGTACACCAGGTGTCCGGGAAGGTTTTAGAGTGGGTCGCAGCTCTCTAGGACGTACCATTCCTGAGATATTCCCAAAATATGACCTGCATAAGACAATACAAGCCTGCAAGTCTTTCTCTTCATATCCCAACTGCCATACACACACGGTCACATGTCCCTTATCAACCAATAGAAGCTCGCAGGCCCTTAGTCTCCACATACACACAGTTTTACTCCAGGTTTCCATAACAACCCAGCCATTTTTCTTCACTGCTATAGGTCAGCTTTAGGCTAGGGCTACGGGACGACAATACGTTGCACAACACATAGGGCACAACTACACTGCTACATGCATCCATCTTGGATGGATTTTTGCGACTGTCGCATGCCGCAGTGTGACACCTTAGCCTATCATTATAAAAATTGTTGAGACGAAATGTCGCGCGACAAATGTTGTCGTGTAGCCCTAGCATTAAAAGGGCATGCCGCTGTGAAGGTCACTGTTAAAGGGGCGGCGCTGTGGAGGTCACTGTTAAAGAGGTGGGTGCCGTGGCGGTCACTTTTAAAGGGGCAGGGCACTGTGGAGGTCACTGTTAAAGGGGCGGGTGCTGTAGAGGTCACTGTTAAATAGGTGGGCACTGTGGAGGTCACTGTTAAAGGGGCGGGCGCTGTAGAGGTCACTGTTAAAGGGGCGGGCACTGTGGAGGTCACTGTTAAAGGGGCGGGCACTGTGGAGGTCACTGTTAAGGGAGGAGGGGACAGTTAGTGTTAAGGTGATCCTCATGTGATTTATTAAGGGCAGACAGCCCTTTGCTAGGTCAGTTCAGACTATTGACTGCTGCAATACAGGGGTTGTATATGGACGAGCAATTCACTAGTGGGGGAGTCAGTGAGGATTACCCACGTGATGCTGGCATCTCCCTTCCCCTTAGCTCTACATAGTCTGGCTGTACATTGATATGGTACATCTACATCTGAAATAGCGTGATATTAGTCTGTGAATATACTGTGTTATAGCATTTTTTACAGGAATTGTATCGGCTTTAGGGTACCATTACTCACACAGCGTGTACATGTCTGGTCACTAACTGGTGCAGCCACTGCTTTCCCACCAGATAGGCAATGCTATAGACACTGGTGGGTTCTGGCTGCATCCTACAAATGTTTAGTGACCAAGTACATTTATATGTATGTATGTTTATTTAGGGATCCACACTTTTTTCCCTTATTTTTAGTGCATATCTAATAAAATATTGAAGTTTTACTTTATCCACAATGTTTCTCCTAGCTGTGACTATACAAAATTTTCATCACCTTGCAGTGTGTTTTCTGAGTATCTATCTTAAATAGCCTTCTGACATCATAAAAAGGTTACAAAACATGAGATGTCACCCCCAGTAGTGCTGTAGATTCCAACTCCTTGCTTTTGGAAATTCATGGTGACCGAAACTCAAACTATGTAATTTTTGACTTGTTTATATGTGTTGTTAGAAGGTTATTTTTTGAGTTTTTAGTGGAGTATTGGGCAAAAAAATTATTAAAGGGGTTTTCCGAGATTTTTTTTTTACTGATGACCTACAGTATCCTCTGGATAATATCTGATCGGTGGGGGTCCGACATCCGGGACCCTGCTGATCAGCTGTTTGAGAAGGCAGCAGCCCCCCCTGGTGGGCGCCGCAGCCTTATCTGTGCTTTTCCTAGGCTGAGTGATGACACGTTCATCAGTCAGATGACCTAGGAGCAGCTCAGCCCCATAGAAGTGAATGGGGCTGAGCGCGATACCAAGCACAGCCAATGTACGGCGCTGTGCTTGGTAAGCCGCAAGAAGGCAACGGCACTCAAAGGAGCACCGCTGGTTTCTCAAAACAGATGATTACTGGGGGTCCTGGGTGTTGGACCCCCACGATCAGATACTGAAGACCTACCCTATGTCATCAGTGTAAAAAAAAGTTCAGTTCGGGGCTTCCATTGCAGGCCATCTTGCCTGAGCTGTCCTTCACAGCACTTACAAAGCATTAAGAAAATTGCTTTACAGCAGCCCCGTGGGCCATAGACACAATGGTCAGTGACTTCTATGGGAGAGTCTTCTAGGCATGGAGTGTGACCTGTGCAGAGGTCATTGTACAAGGAAATAATAGATAAGCACTGACTATCACCTATTGTGAATGGTTGATCCCATCTTATCTATACACAGAGGTGATATCATTATAGGCTGGATTAGAATGACAGATAAGCAGGTAACTGCAGTAAAGTGATCTGTACAGATTAAGAAGTGGCGCCAATTATTAGACATCATGGCCAGTGTGAAAACTTCAGGATTTATCGTTTTAGTTTAAATATAAAAAGTGACAAATGGAAAATGAAAATAACATCATCAAAAATAATTTAAAAATATGTTAAACATAAAAAAGTGATTTAACCAGGTCATTTTCTAATGACGCATTCCCTTTAAGCTCTGTTTCTCTGATACGTTGTAGGTGCTGGTTTTGTATTTGTCAGTGAAAATGGCCATATTTTCCCATCATGTTTCCCTGGATCATTAATTTCTCCTCTCCATATGCTTGTACTCTGAACAGTCTGGCAGTTAGACAGGACTGATCTGGGAAAGTGTTTGAGAAAGTGATTGTAATTGTGCTGTTTCGGCAGGGTTGATAGGCCACGGGCTAATGACATGATAATTTATCCATCCTTCTCCAGTGTGCTAGTCACTTGGGTATGTGTTGTACATGGTAATCTCTGCGCTCCGCTCCCTGCAGCTATACTGAGTAATTCTCTTTACTAAAGGATTATGAATATAGAATCGAAAACCTAAAGTGTTCACTAATTTATTTCCTTCCCGTATAGATTTTACATTACTAGTAGCAGAAAGTGCTGTATTATGTGGTGTTTTATCCTATTTCCTCGATAATTCTGCTTATTTAACCAGCGCTCGTATCCGTTTTATGTGTCTGTGCTAACACAAAATTGGATCAATTAAAGCTCTTTATACCAGATTCTGCAAACTTGCTGATCCTATGGAATGGGGTGTTAGTATATTGTATATGTGTCTGAGGAGATTAGATTGCGTGGATGTGGATGATCTCTAATGTACGACACCACACCACTACTAGATATTAAACAACATCTTCATTTCAAATACATATATTAAAATTGCAATACATACCATAACTAATGAATAAAAGTGGATACCAATGTGGCAGTTGGCGGCGGAACAGCAGCAATTCGGTCACATGATCAGACAAAAAGGAGATAAAGTTTTTTATCTAAATGCAAATGCGCAATACATTCAATACATCCCTGAAGCCTCACAACTCCACTATATAGGCCTGCAGAATAAACAAACGACAATGAGGTCACATGATCAGACAGGGGGCGTGTTACATGTGCTCCCAAGTAAGGTTTAAATACCCACCAAAATAAACAAACGCCTCCCCTCTTCATTAGTAGCCCACATATGGATCACCTGCACAAACGCTACAGGGTGCGCCCACAGGATACATCACATCCGGGGCCGGAAGTGCCAACACCGCCATTTTGGATAAGGGCAGCAGGCGTAACATAAAGCGGGGCTAGAACTGTCTGTTCCACCATTTAAGACAGGGCCAAAGAGGGGTTAATCAGAAGTAGGGACATCTTGGAATGGGCCAATCAGAATATCATATAATAGAGTACCTTTGATACACAAATACTAACATTTCAGTTGTTGCAAAAGATCACTGTGATCAGATCTATCATAATTTAGGGTACTTTCACACTAGCGTTTTTCTTTTCCGGCACTGAGTTCCGTCCTAGGGGCTCAAATCCGGAAAAGAACTGATCAGTTTTATCCCCATGCATTCTGAATGGAGAGTCAGTCCTTCAGGATGCATCAGGATGTCTTCAGTTCAGTCTTTTTGACTGATCAGGCTTTTCAGAAAACCGTAGCATGTTGTATTTTTACCTCCGGTCAAAAACCCGGAACACTTTGACTGAACGCCGGATCCGGCCTTTTTCCCATTGACTTGCATTAATGCCGGATCCGGCGCCGTGTGTTCCGTCAAACCGGTCCTGCTTTTGCATGTTAACCCCTTAAGGACCGGGCTCATTTTCACCTTAAGGACCAGGCCATTTTTTGCAAATCTGACCAGTGTCACTTTAAGTGCTCATAACTTTAAAACGCTTTGACTTACCCAGGCCGTTCTGAGATTGTTTTTTCGTCACATATTGTACTTCATGACACTGCTAAAATTGGGTCAAAAAAGTTAATTTTTTTGCATAAAAAAATACAATTTTTACCGTAAATTTTTAAAAATTAGCAAATTTCAAATTTTCAGTTTCTCTACCTCTGTAATACATAGTAATACCCCCAAAAATTGTGATGACTTTACATTCCCCATATGTCTACTTCATGTTTGTAGCATTTTGGGAATGATATTTTATTTTTTGGGGATGTTACAAGGCTTAGAAGTTTAGAAGCAAATTTTGAAATTTTAAGAAATCTTCAAAATCCCACTTTTTATGGACCAGTTCAGGTTTGAAGTCATATTGTGAGGCTTAGATAATAGAAACCTCCCAAAAATGACCCCATTCTAGAAACTACACCCCTCAAGGTATTCAAAACTGTTTTTTCAAACTTTATTAACCCTTTAGGTCTTCCACAAGAGTTAATGGCAGATGGAGAAACAATTTTGAAATTTATATTTTTTGGAAAATTTTTCAATATAATCCATTTTTTCCAGGAGCAAAACAAAGGTTAACTGCCAAACAACACTCAAAATGGGTTGCCCTGATTCTGTAGTTTGCAAAAACACCCCATATGTGGTCGTAAACTACTGTTTGGCCGAACGGTAGCACATAGAAGGAGGGGAACACCATATGGGTTTTGGAAGGCAGATTTGGCAGGACTGGTTTTGTTTATACCATGTCCCATTTGAAGCCCCCTGTTGCACCCCTAGAATAGAAATTTCAAAAAAGTGACTCCATCTAAGAAAGTACACCCCTCAAGGTATTCAAAACTGGGTTTACAAACTTTGTTAACCCTTTAGGTGTTCCACAAGAGTTAATGGCAGATGGAGAAACAATTTAGAAATTTCTATTTTTTGGAAAATTTTCCAATATAATCAATTTTTTCCAGGAGTAAAACAAGGGTTAACTGCCAAACAACACTCAAAATGGGTTGCCCTGATTCTGTAGTTTGCAAAAACACCCCATATGTGGTCGTAAACTACTGTTTGGCCGAACGGTAGCACATAGAAGGAGGGGAACACCATATGGGTTTTGGAAGGCAGATTTGGCAGGACTGGTTTTGTTTATACCATGTCCCATTTGAAGCCCCCTGTTGCACCCCTAGAATAGAAATTTCAAAAAAGTGACTCCATCTAAGAAAGTACACCCCTCAAGGTATTCAAAACTGGGTTTACAAACTTTGTTAACCCCTTAGGTGTTCCACAAGAGTTAATGGCAGATGGAGAAACAATTTAGAAATTTCTATTTTTTGGAAAATTTTCCAATATAATCAATTTTTTCCAGGAGTAAAACAAGGGTTAACTGCCAAACAACACTCAAAATGGGTTGCCCTGATTCTGTAGTTTGCAAAAACACCCCATATGTGGTCGTAAACTACTATTTGGCTAAACGGCAGGACATAGAAGAAGGGGAACGTCATATGGTTTTTGGAAGGCAGATTTTGCTGGACTGGTTTATTGACACCGTGTACCCTTTCAAGCCCCCTGATGCACCCCTAGAGTAGAAACTCCATAAAAGTGACCCCATCTAGGAAACTACGGGATAAGGTGGTTGTTGTTTTGGGACTATTTTTGGGGTAAATTTGATTTTTGGTTCCTCTATATTACTCTTTTTTGAGGCAATGTAACAAAAAAAATGAATTCAAAAATTGTTTCTACATTCACTATTTGGTTTTGTGGAACACCTAAAGGGTTAACATAGTTTGTAAAGTAACTTTTGAATACCTTGAGGGGTGTAGTTTCTTAGATGGGGTCACTTTTTTGGAGTTTCTAGTCTAGGCTACATCAGGGGGGGCTTCTAATGGGACATGGTGTCAAAAAAAAAAAACTGTCCATCAAAATCTGCCTTCCAGAAACCATATGGAGTTCCCTTCGTTCTATGCCCTGCCGTGCGGCTATATAACCATTTACGACCACATATGGGGTGTTTCTGCAAACTACAGAATCGGGGCAATAAATATTTAGTTTTGTTTGGCTGTTAACCCTTGCTTTATTACCGGCAAAATGGATTCAAATTGAAATTTTGCCCAAAAATGGGTGTTTTGGCACAGTTTTTATTTTATATTTTTAACACCGTTCATCCGAGGCGTTTGGTCAAAAGTTATTTTTATAGCGACGACTTTTACGCACGCGACGATGCCCAATATGTATGGCTCTCAGTCTTTGGAGACACTAAGCAGGCATCCTAAAACTGCGGCCCTCCAGATATTGTAAAACTACAATTCCCACCATGCCCTGCTGATGGCTGTAGGTTGTCTGGGCATGCTGGGAGTTATAGTTTTACAACATCTGGAGGGCCGCAGTTTGAGGATGCCTGCTCTAAAACTAATATTTTTTGGGGAAAGAAAAATTGTTTCCGTGTCTCCAAAGTCTGAGAGCCATAGTGATTTATGTTCTCTAGTGGACTGTTGAGGATTATAAAAATTTAGTACTCCATGGAAGTGTGATACTCCCTGAAGCAATTGATAATGCAGAGGCCCGGATGATCGGGGCAAGTGTCACATTGAGTAGTGGTGTCCTTCCGTATCCCCCTCTTGTGACACACTCTGCACCTTTTTTGGGGTTCGTCCCTTCTTTCCAGTATGGGGGACCACACCTGGAAAGTGTTGGCCAGGGACGATCCGGGCGCCTCCAATTCCCGAGGTACTCCGGCCTGCTCTTTCCCGGTCCGAAAAGATCAGGTCCTTGAGGACTGCCTCATAGAACTGGAGGAATTTCCCTGTGCTGCCAGCGCTTCGGGATAGTACAAAAGAGTTGTACATGGCAACCTGTACCAAGTAGACCGCAACTTTTTTGTACCATGCCCGGGTTTTGCGCATGGCATTATATGGCGTGAGGACTTGATCAGAGAGATCAACTCCTCCCATATACCGATTGTAGTCGACGATACAATCGGGCTTGAGGACCGTTGCCGCGGTACCTCGCACAGGGACAGGGGTGGTGCCGTTACCGTGGATTGTGGACAGCATAAGGACATCCCTCTTGTCCTTATACCTGACCAGTAACAGGTTTCCACTGGTAAGGGCACGGGTCTCACCCCTGGGGATAGGTACCTGGAGGGGGGGGGGCAGGGAGGCCACGTTGATTTTTCCGCACGGTCCCACAAGCGAACGTGGATCTGGCGGCAAGGGACCTGAACAAGGGAATGCTGGTATAAAAGTTATCCACGTACAAGTGGTAACCATTATCCAGCAGTGGGTACATAAGGTCCCACACGAGTTTCCCGCTAACACCCAGAGTGGGGGGACATTCTGGGGGTTCAATACGGGAATCTCGCCCCTCGTACACACGAAATTTGTAAGTGTACCCTGAGGCACTCTCACAAATTTTGTATAGCTTCACGCCATACCTCGCCCGCTTTGTGGGAATATATTGGCGGAAACTGAGTCTCCCCTTGAACGCAACGAGAGACTCATCAACCGCGACCTCCCTTCCAGGTACGTAGGCCTGCTGAAATGTGGCCCCAAAGTGATCGATGACCGGCCGTATCTTATACAGCCGGTCATAGGCAGGATCACCTCGGGGTGGACATGCTGCATTATCGGAATAATGCAGACATTTCCGGATGGCCTCAAACCGGTGACGTATCATGACCATACTGTACAGTGGGGTCTGGTATAGGACGTCCCCACTCCAGTATTGCCTGACACTGGGTTTTTGGACTAGACCCATATGCAGCACGAGGCCCCAAAATGTCCTCATTTCGGCTGCACTGACCGGCGTCCAGCCACCGGGTCTAGCCAAAACTGAGCCTGGGTTTTGAGCGACGAACTGTTGGGCGTACAGATTCGTCTGCTCCACCATCAAATTCACCAGTGAGTTACTGAAAAAAAAACTAAAATAGTCTATTTCAGTAAACCCCACTGTGGGAATCTGGATTCCAGGATTGCCAGCAAAATCCGGAATCTCAGGCTCAAAGTCCACTGGGGGACACCAGCTAAGTTCATCGGCAGGGGGCTCCGGTGGACTTATTTCGTGGGCCAGGAAACCAGTACGAACCCCAGGGCGGCTCGTACTAGGGTGGGCCACAGGATCCCTAGCATGTGGGGCCCCTGGCTCCGCCTGGCGGCGTCTCCGCCGCCTTGGTGGCTCATCGTCATCAGATGATGATGAGGAGGATGCGGATGATAAAAGGAATGTGGGGTCATCCTCATCCTCACTGGGGCTCTCAGAGTCGGAGGCAATCTGGGCGTATGCCTCCTCGGCCGAGAACATCCGGCGGGCCATGGGTGTGTGTGCGTGTAGGTGTGCGTGTGTGGCAAACTTTATTATATGTGCGTGTGTGTGGGGGCAACGGGTGTTCGCGTACTAAAAAGTCCAGGCAAAAAAATGGGCAAGTGTTAGGAAAAAAAAAAGTTAAAACTTGCTGATCAGCGGTCGGTGGGGTGGTGGGGCGGGCGATGCGCTAACAGTGGACGGATGCTAAAAAGTGCCGGCCAGTCAGGGTGGGGGGGGCTGGTGGGGAGGGGGGGCAAGTGGCAGGGGGGGGGTCTGGGTTAGGGTTAGATGGAAGTTTGGAATAAAAGTGCTTTTTTTTTTTTTTTTTTTCTAACTTACTTTTCCCTTCTTTCCCTGCCTAACGGTGCCTCTCCCTCACTGACCCTAACCTACCTGGGTGGCGATGGGTGCAGGAGGGTGATGGATTCCGATTAGGGGGACACAGGAGCTGGTGCTGGATGATGCTGCACGGTCAGGGTGCTGGACAGGAAGAGGAGGGGAGAGAGGAGCGCAGGAAGTTTGAATCTCGCGCCTCTCTCCCCTGCACCAATCAGCACCCTGGACAGCGGCATTCAGCACCAGGGCCAGCACCGCCTCTCCAAATCCTCGGACTGCGATAGGTGGTGTATAATTACGCCACCGATCGCAGTCTTTTTCCGGTTCATCGGGTCACAGGACACCCGAATGGACCGGAAACGCAGAAAACCGCAGGTCTGAATTGACCTGCGGTTTTCTGCGATCGCCGATACGGGGGGGTCAAATGACCCCCCCCTGCATTGTTACGGGATGCCGGCTGAATGATTTCAGCCGAAATCCCGTTCCGATTAACCCCTGCGGCGCCGGAGTTCCGATTTTAAGTCAGGACGTACCGGTACGTCCTCGGTCCTTAAGGACTCGGGAAATAGGGCGTACCGGTACGTCCTAGGTCCTTAAGGGGTTAAACCCCAAAAATGTGAAAAAAAAAGTTAAAGTCCATAAATGGCGGATCCGTTTTTTCCAATGCATTTTTTAATTGTGATCAAAATCCTGATCAGGATTCAAATGTAATCCGTTTTCACACGTTTTTCCGGATCCAGCGGGCTGTTTCGGCGACAGAATTGCACGCCGGATTCAAGCAACGCTAGTGTGAAAATAGCCTTAGATAATCATATAAATAATAATGTGCAAAAATGCAAAAAGTGCAGACATCAATACAGGTATAGGGTAGTGCCATGATCTCTAATGTAGTTAAAAGGGTGCTATACCTTTTTCTTACTGATGATCTATCCTCTGGATAGATCATCAGTATCTGGTCGGTGCGGGTCCTACACCCGGGACCCCTGCTGATCAGCTATTTGAGAAGGCAGTGGCGCCACAGCCTCCTTGCTTCTTCCCGCAGGCCAGTGACGTCACGACCATGTCACGTGGCCTGAGTGCAGGTCCGCCCCATTCACTTCAATGGAGCTGAGCTGAGCCCAAAGAAGCAAGAGTTCACTACCGGAATTCATGGTCCCACGCGGAACCTGTTCCATGCAGTAAACACGCTGGTCTGAAACTAGCCTTACCGTTAGGGCTTGTTCACATCTTGTTTTTGCTGTACGTTTAGACATACAGTAAAAAAAAAAACTATACAAAGGTATGCGATTTTATCCTTATCTATCCTTTATTTGTATTTATGCATTTGATGTGCATATGGTTCAATACGGTTTATTTTTTCTTAAACTTTTTTTTTTATAAATGAAGTGAGAAAGTAGGAGATTTGCTTTATAAGACTTTTTTTTTTACAGTAAACACAGATACATTTAACGGATGGAAACATATTGTTTTAAGTTTCCACCCATCTCTCATTCACTGTAATGTAAAAAAAAAAAAAAAAAGTGTATACCTTTCTAGATGTTTTCTTTTGCAGGACAGAATAGCGTGGTGTGCCATGTTATCCTGCAAAAAAAACATACATAAATGCAAACAATGACATATAGAGCCCTATTATATTCTATGAGTAATGCATTTCTATACGTTTTTTTCTATTTACGAACGTATCTGCTTGACGTACAGCAGAAGCAAGATGTGAACAGGTCTTTAGGCTGTGGTCACATCACCTTTGTGCTGTCTGTTTAGCATGTAGGCCGGTAAGAGACTCAATTTACACTATAAACATGTCCATAGGGTGTCCATCAGACGTGTCATAGGTACAAATCTGCTGACAGATGCCCTGTAAATATGATGTGGGCAGAGGAGTAGGAAATCTCTGCAGTGGGTGAGAGACAGTTTTACGTGAGAAAACATAAAACGTATTGGATCTGCAATCAATCACATTAAGAATTCATGTGCGGATCGGTTACCAGACCTGCTCCTGGACAATGAAAAGCTCAATAAAATCCTGTATTCTTCGGTGACATGTTTATTCTGTTTTACACGTCTGTACAGATCTGCCAGGAAGACGGACGTCGCAGGGAAAACACAGCTGGCCTATTCCCTGTACACAGTCCTGTAGCTCAGCCGGATTCTGAGCGAGAGAAGGCTCGGTGGTGGACACGTGACCCTGCTCTGCTCTCCCCAGCTGTTAAAGGGGTTATCACGGACAAGATAATGATGACGTATCCTCAGAATAGGTCATCATCCCATCAGTGGGGGTCCAAGTGCCGGCACCTCCGCCAATGGGCTGTTTCAGGGAGACGCTGCGCTCACCGGAGCTCTAGTGAGTGATGCAGCCCCCCAGACGCCTTACAAGGACAGCGCCATACATCGTATAGTGGCAGTGGTTGGTATTGCAGCTAAGACCCATTGACTTGAATAGAGCTGAGCTGCAACTAGGCCATGTGACCAATGATACTGGCCTAGGAAGATGCTGCTGTGCTCAAGGCCTCTTCTAACAGCTGGTCGGCGGGGGTCCCGGGTGTTGCACCCCCACAGATCAGAGGATAAGTCATAAATATATTTTCCTTGAAAACCCCTTTAATTCCTTTTATATGTTAGCTTTGCTTACAGACACACTACAAGATATGGAAGGCATACATTAGCTTCTGAGGTCACGGTTTCCACTGTCATTTCTTCATGCTATAATCATCTTATAGAGGACCTGTCACCTCTCCTTACATGTCTGTGCTAGTGTCCCCATGTAATAACAATCTTTGACCATCTATTCTTATGACTCTATTATTTGCCATTCCTTTATTATTCCTGCTAGAATGTATTCATTTATTTTACTAGCAGTTTGCAATGATGGTCCAGCTTGGTGTTACCAGGGGGGGGGGGGGGGGGTGTCCCTGCACAGCCTGGCACTGGCAGCACTGATTAAGTAGTGCAAGGACACCCCCCAGCTTTTAGACTAAGCTGGACCTTCATTTCAATTTGGTAGGAATTCATTCATAACTTCTAGCAGGAATAATAAAGGAATGGAACAATGTAGAGTCAGAAGAATAGATGCTTCAGAATTGTTATTACTAGGGATGAGCGAATTGACTTCGGATTAAACATCTGAAGTCGATTGGCATAAAACTTTGTTTCAAATTAATGAATACATTCTAGCAGGAATAATAAAGGAATGGCAAATAATAGAGTAATAAGAATGAATGAATTGCCAACTGGATGTTATCAGTGTGGGGGGCGGGGGGGGGGGGTGGTCTGACACTGGCAGCAATGATTGGATGGTGTCAGACTGCAGGGATACACCCTACCTGGCAACATCTGATTGGCAATTCATTCATAAACTTCTAGTAGGATTAACAGAGGAAAGGCATAATAACATTGTTATAAGAATAGATGCTCCAGAATTGTCATTTAACATTGAATACAGTTTTTTTTTTTTTTTACTATAAAAAGCAGTGTGGACAAGTCCTTTTTAGAGCATGTGTAGCAGCAGCCCCCTGGGGTCCTATAATGCAGCATTCTCACTTCTGCTTTATGGAGCATGGACCCATTGCTTGCTATGGGATGCTAATACTGATCTGTTTGATCGCTTTCCTTGAAGCACTTGACTTTCCTCATTGCCCAGTTGCTGATGGATGGTTTACCTCTCTAGTTGTTTCTTCTGTGTATTGATTTCCTTGAACATATATGATCTGTCATTACTGGAAATATTTTTGTCGAAACATTAGTGTTATATCATTATATATATATATATATATAGTCATTTATCAAACTGGCGTAAAGTAGAATTGGCTTAGTTGCCCAGAGCAACCTATCAGATTCCACCTCTCATTTTCCAAAGGAGCTGTCAATAATGAAAGGTGGAATCTGATTGGTTGCTATTGGCAACTAAGCCAGTTCTACTTTACACCAGTTTGATAAATGACCCCAATAATGTTTTATATGAAGCTCTACTTTGGAAGAATTGTGCACCAAGTAGCCTTTCAGATTAGTAACGATCACCCTACATGTATGGTGCATGCTCACTACAGGGCAGCATGTACGAAAATGGACGGCCATGTTAACAGGACCTTAAAGGAGTAGGTTGATTGAGTCTAATCCAGTATAATGGGGGTCTTGCTGTTGACTGTTGGTTCGGGAGAAATGCAATGCAGTATCGATCCCTTCATTAAAATCTGTGGCTCTCTGTACTGTATGAAGAACTGCGCTTGATGTACACGTAACACTTAAAGCAGGGATGAACAACCTTTTTTGACCACTATGTCACATTGATCTATTTCAAGTGCCGCAGATCTTTTGATGAATAAGCAAAACGCTCGTTCACCGGGTGACAAAGTCATTCATGCGTACACCTGAATGATCGTTTCTGGACCGCAGATTGTGCTGTGTAAATAGCGATCTGCTGCCTATGTATGAATACGAGCGATAGCAATAGCAACCCCTCGTTCTCATACCGTGGAGGAGATCGCTGCATGTAAATGCAGAGCTTCACCTCCACTAACAAGCATGCAATTGTCGGGAAGAAATGCTTCCTTCCCGACAATCGTCTGCTTATCAGCACTGTGTAAATGCGCCTTAGGCTACATTCACACTCTCGTTTGGTGCGGATCCGTTCATATAATACTACCGTCTGCATCCGTTCAGAATGGATCCATTTGTATTATCTTTAACATAGCCAAGATGGACCCGTCTTGAACACCACTGAAAGTCAATGGTGGACGGATCCGTTTTCTATTGTGTCATAGAAAACGGATCCGTCCCCATTGACTTACATTGTGTGTCATGACGGATCCGTTTGGCTCAGTTTCGCCTCCAAAGCGGAATGGAGACTGAACGGAGGCAAACTGATGCATTCCGAGAAGATCCTTTTCCATTCAGAATGCATTAGGGCAAAACTGATCCGTTTTGGACCGCTTGTGAGAGCCCTGAACAGATCTCACAAACGGAAAGCCAAAACGCCAATGTGAAAGTAGACTTACTAGTGGAGCTCTGCTATAAAATACAATGCATGGAATTGAAAAGAACGTGCTTACAATAGATTTTACTCCTGCTCTTTCACTGTCGGAGTGGAAGCACTTTCCTTCTACCCTAACCTGCGAGTATATGTGATATATAGCTGATATTTGGAAATAGGAAAACCATTAATGTCAATTTCGCATTGCTATAGCCTACTTTGCAGGTTATACAATGGCTGTAGCCTGGATCTACTATTAAAGATAATAAACAGTGAAGAGCATGGAATGTATTTTATTGCCCTTTTACTGCACAGAACCTGGGATCATCATGTGTTATATGAACATTAAAGGAGTTGTCTCATCTGAGACACTGGTGGCATATGGCTAGGATATGCCACCAATGTCAGACAGCTGCAGGACTCCACCAATGTCTCTGAGACAACCACTTCATGTTAGGGTTTTATTGATATAAAATGCCAATATTTTAGTTCATGTCTGTCTAGTGTATAAATTGCTTTTATATTCTTTTTATGTGGACACAAAGGCATTGCATTAGCTAGGTTGACATTTCCGGTACGGTATTCTGGTAGCCTGTTCTGATGAGGAGCAGACTAACCGAATTACTGCACAGTGGGGACTCGCGAGATCCCTGTTCACTATAAGAGGAACCGTCCCATTTCCGCCAAGTATATCAGCTTTCTGCCAGAAAACCTGCTGCATGCTCGTTTCAGTTTGCCATTTTCCAACCCGCCTGGGTGCATCTAAAAATATTCATTTTCACTGTGATTTTGCTATAATAGTACATGTATAAATAAGGAATATATTTACCCCAAGTAATTGGATAGCTTTTGCTGCCATTTTATGGTCCTCGATAAAGGTATGCATAGTGGCTCAGTGGTTAGTACTATGTATTGTCTTACATCAGTGGTGTTCTGGGTTTGAATCCAACCAAGGACAACATGTATGTTCTCCTTGTGTTTGTATGGGTTCCTCCTGGTACTCCACTGTCTTTCCACCCCAAAAACATTGATAGATTGATTGGCTTCCAGGCATTATCATCACTGACTGTCCCCAGCTGGGCTCACAATGTGGATTCGATATCAGTACTGTATGTCTTTGGTTTGTTGGATGAAATTCACACAAAGGGCAATTTCAAACAAACTTGTGGGAGCGTGATTTGTCAGTTATGGACATTTCTATTTTCACAGGACTGCTTGGCGTTCTAATAATCTATAAGGCCTCATGCACACAACTGTATCTTTGGGCTGCATCCGATAGGCTTTTCATTTGCAGATCAGATGGGGACCCATCTATTTCGATGGGGCCACAAAAAAAGGTGTACAGCACACCTTGTGCTGTCCACATCCGTATGTATGTTCTGCCATCCTGAAAAACAATAATTAGAACGTCCTAGGCATTTTTAACATAGGGCATGACGTGCAGAACGGGAAAATGCAAGACACATGTTTTGCGGAACAACAAAATGGATATGGTTGTGTGCATGAGGCCTAAGGCTAGGGCTACACCATTGATTATCATTACAAAAAATGTTGCGCCACATGAATTTCACAGTGTAGTTGTACCCTAATTGTCACGCGACACATGTCACCATGTAGCCCTAGCCTAATGCTATGTCTGTGCCCGATCTTGCATCTACTGAATTGTACTGAGATAATGCTGTCAGTATAATTCAGTCGGTGCAAGGTCGGACAGAGACACACAGCATTATAAGTCATTATAATGCCATGCAATCCTGTGAAATGAGCAGTGTCCATAACAGGAAATCACGCTCCGACACTGGACACGCTCGTCTGAAATGAACCAAACACGGGGAGAACTTGCAGACTCCATGCAGATGTTTCTCTTGGTCAGATCTGAACCCAGGACCAGCGCTAACCACTGAGCCACCGTGCTGCCCAAGTATAATAAGGATGACTATACAAGTAAATTCATCTGAATTCACTCAAACTACATTATAGAATGCCTTCCCCGGTCTGAAAATTAGCTGATGCCATCTTTATTCTCATAAAACGTCTGACGTTGCCACAGTTTAGAACTTTATGAGAAGGCAAGAAAAGGGCTGGAAAATAATAATGTATAATCCACGCTCATGGAAATCTATTGTTTCTTGTAGTAAAACATTTGTAGGGAGGACAGCTGCCTAACACCCAATTAAACCACTTCTTCAAGGATCATGATTAAGATGTCAAACTTTAGACACATAATTCCACGAGCCGTCAGAGCTACGGGTAAAGAAAATGGTATTTTCATAAGTGCGCTGATTCCTATTCCTCTCTGTATTGCTGTCTGAGAGTATCGCCGCCATGGATCAATAAAACTGGCTGGAAATCTCGTCGTTTCCTAGTTACCTCCAGCCGCCATCTCCTCCTGGGCAGCAGGGCATTGTTGGAGAATACGGCTGTAAAACTGATGGTGTTTGAATGACCTGCCTAAAAGATTTGCATGGCTTTATTTTAAGCCGGTGAGTATTCTTGTCTCACGGGACCTGGACCGTTCCATGTAGAAAGAAAAATTAGAGATACTGGCAGTGGAAACGAGCTTTAGAGCTTTTAAAGTGCATCGGCTACATTACCACAAAAATCAATAGCGCTCAGCATAATTCTCAATAGCATTAATAAATAACGTTATATTTGCAGGACGTGTTCAGCGATCGCTTTTCTTATGAGCCAAGGTTTTGCACATTATTTTCACTGAATATCATTAATTTCTTTAAAAGGTAATGCATTTAGAATGTAGCTGAAGAAAAAAAAATATATATATATATATTACAATTGGGATAGTAATGATTTATGCCATATCCTCTGTACCGCAGCTGTGAAACAGGGCCCCCTAGACGGCCACCGCTGGGACCCACTACTATCAAACATTTATGGCATATCCTGTGGATATACCATAAATGTCCAAATGGGAATAACCCGTTAAGGGTTTTGGGGATTTTGCAGCCATTTGTTTTATTACTCCAGTGCAACTTTGCAAATCTCTCAGTCTCTGTTGAAAGCATTTTCTCACTATAAGGAGATTTATCAAGACTGGCACTTTCTGCAGTCCATGCCCCTATACAGGCTTCATTTGCACCAGAAAACTGGTGTGAGTGAAGATAAATTTGTCTCTGGTGTTGGTCACGCCCCTTTCCTGCCCTTACCACGCCCCTTTTGGAAAGAGGCGAGGGCGGAGTAAAAAGTGGCACTTGCGACTTCCCCCCCCCCCCCCCCCCAAAAAAAAAAGTCACTTTTTTTTCAAACCAGCAGTTCAATATAACAAGATCTCTAGGGGTCTAGTATAAACAAACGACTTCCAGCAAATTATTTAACCCATTAAAATTAATATATTTTAATAATATTCCTTAAAAAATTATCAAATTTATACCGGACGATACTTACTGAGGGTACACTCAGATATATTGCCGCACAAAGCACCTGTAGGGTGTATATTAGTTGTCAGCCTCCGTATATGGTCGCCCCCTCTCCTCCAAAGGCCCATGCATATCTGTGCCAGGTGCCCCCTTATAAATACCCACGCTCATCAAATTCTAATTTCCCATCTGGATTATCCAGGTATGGGATTAAATGTGATTAACGTGGATAGCTCACCACCTTCTCAGAGTGGAATAGGTGCTCTAGTCTTGACTGATCACCCAATCAGTAAGTAATGGAAATAGAAAAAGCGTATATAAGACTGGCACTCAATATGTGGGTCATATAAAAGGTCACAATTTATTATGTATTTTACAACACTAAAATCAATAATTAATAAAACAACTATAAAAAAATTCATGCTGCATGGTTCTGCTTAATCCATTATCCAGGTACGGTCGCGTCCACTTGATTTCGCCACTTCCGGTCTGTGGATATATCCACTTCCGGCCGGTGGAACGCAAGACGGCGCTCCGCCCTGAACGTGCTGTTCTGTTCATGCGCTTCCGGTCCATGAAGCGCAGTGGAACGCAAAGAGCATAGGATTGAGCCTACGTGCTTCCGGTCCATGAAGCACAGTGGAACGCAACAGGCAAATAAAGTCAATGCGCTCAGATCGGTCCCCCTCTGGTTGGCCCTATTGAGTCAGTCCGCTCAGGTCGGTCCCCCACATATGGAGATCGTTCAAGGGAGTACCGAAGGCAAACCTATGTTAATGAAATTTGAAAGAAGAATATCCAGCTCAATTCAGGTGAAATTATAAATGACCTTTATTCCAGCGTTAAAATCCGTAATGCAAGTATACATCTACGCGTTTCAGACTCCTGGGGTTAGTCTAGGATATATAGGGAGCTGCTTCCATTTCATATTCATGCTTGTCATGAGGAAGGACCCATATATCTAAGAGGTCTGAAACGCGTAGATGTATACTTGCATTACGGATTTTAACGCTGGAATAAAGGTCATTTATAATTTCACCTGAATTGAGCTGGATATTCTTCTTTCAAATTTCTGGACTTTACCGCATCCAGGTGCGGCATCCGTGCACAAAGGGTGTTCACAACCAACGCAGGTGAGAGCTGCCTTACTATATTATCTATGTTAATGAAAATACCTCAACCAAATAATTCAGCACAGTGGGAAAAAAGATATATATATATAAGATATATTTAAAAGATGAGGTGTTTTTAGTTCATGACACCCAGATATTATATCGTCCATCACATCCTGTGAATTATATACAGGGTGTGTTAATTAATCCAATGAGAAGATAATGCTCATTGATTTTGATAGTATTAAATTTGGATGCTTCCCGCACCCTGGCCAGTTAAAGAACCTAAAATTATTATTCCTGGCCCGGCAATTCCAGACAAGGGAAAAAGACAGGCATAACAGCGACAGAGAGAAGATCAGAGGAAAAAGGGGGAGGGGCATAAATTATATTCCTCATAGCAGCTAAAGAAAACAGGAGAATGTCAGTCTCTCGTTTATCCCGAGGGGGGACTGGGACCGAAACCGGTGGATCCATTCACATACCTTCTGAAGGATCTTCCTGTCCCAGTCACCCCCCCGGGGCGATGGTGGTATCAATTCGAGAACTGAGAATCTCAGGCACTTAGGGTCCCCCCCATGACATTCATTAATATGTGAAGCCACAGGTGTGACATTTTTCTTGACGATGTCGTTCACGTGTTCGCAGATCATTCTCCTGAGTTCTCTATTCGTTTTGCCTATATAGTCCATAGGGCAAGGACAGTGGCAAACGTGTATACCCCCTTTGCTTCTACAATTGACAAAGTCCCTGACCCTGCTTGGTTACGGAACACGTAATGGTCTTGGCGGTCAGTTTACGATCTAACCATGTCCCTTTCTTAGCCGGAGGTGTAAAGTGGCTGTGGACAAGACGGTCTTTAATACTCCTCCCTCTACGGTATGTAACTGAGGGATGTTCCGTAAGGATGTCAGATAGGTCGGAATCCATCTGTAAAATGGGCCAGTATCTCTTCAGGACCGCCATCACTTCATGATTGGCTATGTCAAAGGGGGAAATAATACGCAGTGGTTGATGTTTGTCTGTGGCCCTAGGTTTGGGGACCAAGAGGTCTGTACGGTTTTTCTGTTGTGCATTTTTAAACGCCTCTTTTAAGATCGTCTGTGGATACCCCCTCCCCCTGAACCTGTCCTGAAGTTTCCTTGCCTCACTGAAAAAGGCACCACCCTCCGAGCAGTTTCTTCTTACTCAGAGATATTGATCCCTTGGGATACCCCATTAAAGGGGGGTCGGGTGGTGGCTCTTCCAGTGAAGCAAGGAGTTAGTGGCTGTGGCTTTTCTAAACATGTCAGTCACGAGTCTATCGTCCTCCTCAGTTACCCGAATATCTAAGAAAGTAATCGGATACGGGTCTGATTCATAGGTAAAGCGAAGGTCGATCTCGTTATCATTAAGTTCAGCAATGAACCTTTTCAACTCAACCGGTCCGCCCTTCCATACCAAAAAGATGTCGTCAATATATTGTGTCCAAAATATGACGTTTTCAAACCACCAAACCGGTCGATCGGGGAATACATGGGTATCCTCCCACCAGCCCAGGAGGAGGTTAGCGTATGTGGGGGCACAGTGGCTGCCCATTGCCGTCCCCCTGAGCTGGTGGAAGAAACTTGCATTAAAGAGAAAAAAGTTATGCGTCAGAGTAAATTCTAACAACTGTAGAATAAAAATATTGTGTGCCACATATTGTGTACCTCTTGTCTTTAAAAAGTACTTGACAGCTATAAGCCCATAGTGGTGTAGGATGGAACTATAGAGTGACTCTACGTCGATGCTGGCCAAGATACAGTCGGGATCCATGTTGAGGGCATCTATCTTGTTCAGGAAGTCCATCGTGTCCCTCGTGTATGCTGGTAGGGACACAACGAACTGCCGAGCACACGATCGAGATAGATTCCGCAATTTTGTGTGAGGGAATTAACCCCCGAAACAATCGGACGTCCCTTTAATGGTGTTGTGCCTTTGTGTAAAAGTCTCATTTAAAAAATCACAAACACACAGCTTGCAACTTTTTAAAGCCACTGTTTCGATGCAAGTGGGATGATAAATCTTCCCCTTTGTGTATACAGCTCCCGTGCAGACCTATGTGTCTTTATGGATGAAGACTACAAACAAGCCCTGTGCGTAGTCAGATCCTGTAGCCATTTGTTACTTACTTCAATTTGTCCCCTCCGCTGCTGTGCAGAGGTAGTAGAGTAACACGTTCAGGTTGTAATGTATTTTAAAGAATTGCACATTATTTAAAGAGGTGGTCAGGGAGGGGATTACATTTCTTTAAAGGGCCAGAATGGATAAAAAATAAGGATTACTCACCTCACCAGTCTCCCATGGCTTCAGTGTCCGCTGCTCTCTGCTTCCTGGTCCCGCCTCAGTGCACGGGAAGTGGCTGGAAATGCCAGTGATTGGCTGCAGTGATGACCCATCTCAGTCAATGAACGCCATAGCGGATATCTCCTGCCATTTCCTGGGTGGCAAGCCAGGAGTGGGGACCGGAGCAGCAGGGAATCGGTGAGTTGAGTAATACATACTTTTTAACCCATTCTGACCCTTTACTAAAAGGGCAGCAGGGAATTTTTCAACATAATACGGCTTGTTGCATTCTGCCTATGACCAAAAAGATACAGAAATTTGAAAGCAGCTATCTAGAATACTGATTATAGTCATGGCTATGTAATGAAATTCAGATAGCCTCCCCTCCTCATCCCCGGCATAACGAAGTCATGAATTGTCTATTTGGAGTCTATAATAGTTTAAAGGGATTATCTGGTAACTTCTGGATAGGTCATCAACATCAGATCAGCGGGGGTCCTGGCATCTGCTGTCAGAAGATCCCGGCGCTCTGTGTGCGCCGCATCTCTTCCTAGGCCATGTGACGTCACCATGCATCGGTCACATGGCGTAGTTGCAGCTCAGCCCCATTGAAGTGAATGGTGTTGAGCTGCAATACCAAGCACAGGCTCTGTAATATGTATGGTGCTGTGCTTGGAGAGATGCCGGGAGCTCCCTGTAACAGGTGATCAGCAGGGGTGCCGGAATGTTGGACCACACCGATCCGACATCGATAGCCTATTCTGAGGATAGGCCGTCAATAGAAAAATACCCTTTGGGAACCTGTCAAAACGATTCAGTAAAACTTGTTATTTATACATTTATATCTGTGCTCATTCTAGACTTTGAAGTCAAGGAGGCGGAGCTATCAGTGATTGACAGCTATCTCTGTATACACAGTCATAGAGGGAAGGCTATTAATCACTGATAGGACCACCTCCTTGACTTCAAAGACCAGAATGAGCTCCTCCTGCTCTATAACATGTTGCCTGCAGATTAATTCACATTTTCATAGTGACAGGTTCCCTTTAAGGAATTTTAAAGTAAAGGAAAACCCCCACAGCCTTGAGGTTTGCACTTGGCACTTTGCTGAAAATCATCATAAGGCCTCCTGCACACGAACGTGTGCTTCCCGTTGCCGTATTGCAGATCCACAATACACGGGCACCGTTCTGTGTGCATTCCGCATCACGGATGCGGACCCATTCACTTCAATGGGTCCGCAAATCCGGAGATGCGGAATGGAAGCACGGAACGGAACCCTAAGGGAGCACTACGGAGTGCTTCCATGGGGTTTCGTCCCTTACTTCCGTTCCCCAAAAAGATAGAACATGTCCTATCTTTTTGCGGAACGGCCGGAACGCGGACCCATTAAAGTGAATGGGTCCGCGATCCGATGTGGCTGCCCCACGGACAGTGTTCGTGCATTGTGGCCCGCAATTGGCGGGCCGCAGCATGACCACGGGGCGCACACATTCGTGTGCAGGAGGCCTAATTCATATAGAAACATATTTATTCCCATATACATTGGTTTTCTGTGTATAGCACAAAGTGATGGAAATTTGGGATAAAAATATCCACTAGCAAAATACAACTGACATTTTTACCGTATGTTGATTTGAATCATGCTGACATTTCTAATATTCTATGGAAATATAATTGTGCCTGTATAGCCCCTAGTAAATATACACTTGTGCTAATCACTCATATGTTTTATGAGCACCAGCGACTAAGATGTTGTCACGTACATTAGAAGTCTTTGGTGCTGTTGGATAAAAGGGCATTATGTTCCATTCCGGTAGCATTCATGTCCCATAGCAACTAATCAGATTCCACCTTTCATTTTTCAGAGCTCCTTTGGAAAATGAAAGACGGAATCTGATTGGTTGCTATGGGCAACTAAGATAGTTTTTTGTACATCAGTTTGATCTCCCCATAGCATATAGAATATGGTGGGGATGTCATTACAAACTCAATTTGAAATTGTGTTTGAAGTGACATATCCATAGACCTAGCATCCCAAATCTAGAAAAGAGAAAAATTGTGATCTCCTTATTTAAAGGGATAATTCCATTTAAAAAAATGTATCACATTAATAATCTGCAAGTGAGTATTCTATTTACTAATAAGAAATGGGTGGATGGCTTTCCGGATATAGTTTTTGAGACCAGTGCATGCATCCTAGTTTCTGTCCCCATGTAGTACCAATTCTGGAGCATCTATTCTTATAAATCTATGTTGTGCCATTCCTGTATTATTCCTGCTTTAAGTTTACAAATAAATTGGCAGCAGTCTAAAGTAAAGGTACTGTTTGGTGTTACCAATAGATGGTGTGTCTGACACCCTCCACTGGTAACACCCATCTGTACCTTTACTGCAAGCTGCTTACAATTCATTCATAAACTTCTAGTAGAAATAACAGGGGAATGGCACATCATAGATGTGAAAGAATAGATGCTGCAGGAGAGGGGACAGGTCCTCTTTAACCCCTTAAGGACCCAGGACGAGAATGCTCGTCCTAAATGGCCGGTACTTTGTGCCCCAGGATGAGCATTCTCGTCCTGCGGACCTTTCTCCCCCCATGTCCCTGCCGCTATTAGCGGCAGGGATCCGGCTGTTACTGACAGCCGGATCCCTGCTGCATCCACCAGCATCAGTGATAATGCCAATGCCGGTAAATTAACCCCTCATATGCCGCGGTCAGCGCTGGCCGCAGAATATGGGAGGTTTGCGCTCCCACTCCTCATCCATCGGGTCCCCGCTCTGCGGTGGTGGGGAGCAGATGGTTGCCATGGCAGCCCCAAGCCATTCAAAGGCCTTGGGGCCTGGCATGTATGGAGGCCTATGAGGATTTTTCTGCGACTGTCGCAGTCGCAGCATGTCGCAGTGCAACACCATAGACTACCATTATAAAAAATTGTCGTGCGACATATATTGCAGTGTAGTTGTATCCTATGTGTCGTGTAGACCTAGCCTGATAGTCAATGCAGTACAATACAGATGTATTGTGCTGCATTGAAACAGGGATCAGACCCTGTAATATTGAAGTCCCTTAGTGGGACAAAAATAGAAAATAATAAAAGTGAAAAAAAAAGTGTTTTTAACAATTAAAATTTAAGTTTCAATAAAAAATAAAAAAGTCCCTTTCCCATAAAAAGAGACATAAAATTGTAAAAAAAAAACCAGAAAAAAAAAAACAGACATATTAGGCATCACCATGTGCATAACAACCTGCTCTATAAAAATATCACATGATCTACCCCATCTGGTCAACACTGTAAAAAAAATTTTTCTAAAAACTGCTAAAAAAGCTATTTTTTGACACCTTTCATCACAAAAAGTGTAATACCAAGTGATTAAAGTTATATGTACCCAAAAAAAATACCAATCAAACCATCATCTCATTCCACAAAAAATGAGACCCTAACTAAGATAATCGCCTAAAAAATAAAAAAGATATGGCTTTCAGAAAATGGAGACATAAAAACATGATTGTTTTTTTTTTTTTAAATGCTTTTATCGTGTAAAACCAAAATAAATATAAAAAAAGACAAATTAGGTATCACCGCGTCAGTAACAACCTGCTCTATAAAAATATCACATGATTTACCCTGTCAGATGAAAACCATTAAAAAAAAAAAAAAAATGTGCCCAATAATTATGTTTTGTCACCATACATCACAAAAAGGCCTCTTTCACACGAGCGTGTCCGGATTAGGTCTGGATGCGTCCCGGTGCATTGCGGCAAACCCGTGCAAGTAGGTACGCAATTGCAGTCAGTTTTGACTGCGATTGCGTTCCGATGTTCAGTTTTTATCGCGCGGGTGCAATGCGTTTTGCCCGCGCGGGATAAAAAAACGACTGTGGTACCCAGACCCAAACTTCTTCACAGAAGTTCCGGTTTGGGTTAGGTGTTGTGTAGATTGTATTATTTCCCCTTATAACATGGTTATAAGGGAAAATAATCGCATTCTGAATACAAAATGCATAGTACAATAGGGCTGGAGGGGTTAAAAATAAATAAATAAATTTAACTCACCTTAATACACTTGTTCGCGCAGCCGGCATCTCTTCTGTCTTCATCTGTGAGCAATAGGACCTTTGATGACGTCACTGCGTTCATCACATGATCCATCACCATGGTGATGGATCATGTGATGAGCGTAGTGACGTCATCAAAGATCCTATTGCTCACAGATGAAGACAGCATTGATGCCGGCTGCGCGAACAAGTGGATTAAGGTTAGTTAAAAAAAAAAAAATTTTTTATTTTTTTAACCCCTCCAGCCCTAATTTACTATGCATTCTGTATTCAGAATGCTATTATTTTCCCTTATAACCATGTTATAAGGGGAAATAATAATGATCGGGTCTCCATCCCGATCGTCACCTAGCAACCGTGCGTGAAAATCGCACTGCATCCGCACTTGCTTGCGGATGCTTGCGATTTTCACGCAACCCCATTTATTTCTATAGGGCCTGCGTTACGTGAAAAACGCACAAAGAGGAGCATGCTGCGATTTTCACGCAAACGCACAAGTGATGCGTGAAAATCACTGCTCATGTGCACAGCCCCATAGAAATGAATGGGTCCGGATTCAGTGCGGGTGCAATGCGTTCACATCACGCATTGCACCTGTGTGGAATACGCGCCCGTGTGAAAGGGGCCAAAGTGTAATACCAAACGGTCAAAAAGTAGTATGTACTTCAAAATAGTACGAATCAAACCGTCACCTCATGCCGCAAAAACTGAGCCCCTACATAAGATAATCACCTGAAAAATATAAATAATATGGCTTTCAGAAAAAGGAGACACAAAAACATGATTTATTTAAAAAATGCTTTATTATGTAAAACTGAAACAAATGAAAAAGAAAAGACATATTTGGTATTGTGGTGTCCATAACAACCTGCTCTAAAAATAGCACATTATATAACCTGTCAGGTGAACACCGTAAAAAGTAAAAACTGTGCTAAAACAGCCATTTTTTGGTTACCCCACAAAAAGCATAATATAGAGCAATCAAAAGTCATATATACCACAAAATAATACCAATAAAAGTGTCAACTTATCCTATAATTTCCAAAATGGGGTCACTTTTTTGGAGTTTCTACTCTAGGGGTGCATCAGGGGGTCTTTAAATGTCATATGGCAACTTAAAATGATCCCAGTGAAATCTGCCCTCCAAAATCTATATGGCGATCCTTTCCTTCTGCGCCCTGCCGTGTGCCCGTACAGCAGTTTACGACCACATGTAGGGTATTTCTGTAAACTGCAGAATCGGGGTAAAAAATATAGATTTTTATTTGGCTGTTAACCCTTGATGTGTTAGAGAAAAAAAATGAATTAAAATGGAAAATCTGCCAAAAAAGTGAAATTTAAAAATGTAATCTCCTTTTTCCTTTAATTCTTGTGGAACACCTAAAGGGTTAACAAAGTTTGTAAATAACTTGAGGGGTGTAGTTTCTACAATGGGGTCATTTATGGGTGTTTTTTTCTATGTAAGCCCTACAAAGTGACTTTAGTATTAAAGTGGTCCTTAAAAAAGTGGGTTTCAGAACTTTTCTTAAAAATAAAAAAATTGGCTTCTAAAATTCTAAGCCTTATAAGATCCTAAAAATAAAAATTACATTTACAAAATTATGCAAACATGAAAGTGCACATATGGGAAATGTAATACGTCTTTTATGATGTATCACTAGCTGCCTTAAAAGCAGATAAATTCAAATTTGGAAAATTGCTAATCTTTCCAAATATTTGGTAAATTTGGGATTTTTTTCACCCAGGCAGCCCCTCTGATATAAGCATCAGAGCATTTCTAGCTCCGATGCTCTCCCTTGCTCTGAATTGCTTTTTTGTTTACATTTTTCACACTGCTAGGCGGAGGCTAGGCAGAGCAGTATTCCCGGTGACATAACTGGCACTGCCCTAGCCGTTTTATATGCTAGGGCAGCGCTATAGCCTGCCCATTAATGCCGCTGATGTCACCGGGCTTACTGCTGGGTGGAAGCCTCCTCCTAATTTACCCATAGAGAGCCAGGTACATCACCGAATCTCCATGAAATGCTCCGATGCTGAGTGGGGGAAGATGGGGATATCTCCAGGTTCAGCTCTGAACCCAGACAACCCCTTTAAGAGAAAACTGGGTCACTTTCTTTAACTGACCCAACCTTTTAGCTAAAACCTTGCATTGAACAGCTCCAGCTCTGGAGTTATTCAGTACACGTGCCGCTGAGTACTGATATTCATGAGGATCCAGCTTTTCCCACAGCCATTGATTTACATATTTTTAATTATACATAATTTTTTATTATAGGAAACAGCGGCAGAAGGTGATGGGAGCCAGATCCTTAATGAATGTATCCCGCATGTATCCCGATCCTCATTAATTGGATCATGTATCAGTCATGAATCCTCATGCAAAAAATTGTTTCCCGGTTACTTCCTCTTTCTGTGAACTTTTGACATGACAGAGAGGCTCACTTAACACTCTTTGAAGGTGATCCAGTTTTTGGTTAAGGAGATCTCTCATTAGTTTATGCACAAAATAGTGACAGATTCCCTGTAACTTCCTCTTTCTGTGAACTTTTAGCATGGCAAAGAGGCTCACTTAACACTCTTTGTCAGACCAGGGGGCAGTGTGGCAAGTCAGGGCTTCTCCCATTAAACTTATCAATGCAAGCCTCATATATTTGCATACCTATTTAGGCTTATCAGGAGAACAATGGAGCTGTTATTCTGCCAGTCGTTGCAGTCATCCACCTATTATTATAATGAAGATTACCTTGCAGATAACTCTTTCCTGTGTTGCAGTCATAAACTGAGATTACTTTGCTCTCCCATTGAGAACTGTCTCTTTGTGATCACCACTACAGAGCAGTTGGGCTTGCACATGTCTGACATTTGTGGCATATCCTAGCAATATGCCATAAGTGTTGGGATGGGAAAACCCCATTAAGTGGACATAATAAATATACTAAAAAGGGGTTTTCTGCTGTCTGAGGTTGGGGTTGGGGGTTGGACCCCACCGATATAGCTTTGATATTTTACTTCCAGTATTAAAGGAATAGTTACCTTTTGGTAAGAGGACAGTGAGTCTAGGTTGCCTTATTCAAGCATACATGATACCACTTTTAAAGTACCCAGCCTGATAAAGATGAGCAGCCAATGCTGTGTTAATACTTTTCTGTGCATGGTGCTGTATAATTTATTTCTTATATATGAATCATATTTTGAGGATTTTTCTCTACCTTAGGGCATGATCACGTGGTGGATTTTCGATGCAAATTACAGACTAACATCTACGGGATGATCATATGTATTCCCCCTCCCAGTGTTTCTTAATGGGAATCCATGTTGTAGCTCATCCAGAGTAGATTTAAAATCTGATACCTAGGGTAGTTATGCCAAGTTTTGAAGTTATCCTCTATGCACAGGATAGGGGATCACTAACTGATCGGTGGACCGTCACCGATCAGTTAGTGATCCCCTATCCTGTGCATAAGGCATAACTTCAAAACTTGGCACAACTCCATTAAAATGAATGGGCATGACATTTCTTGCTGCAATTTCCACACAGAACGCATGATAATTAGGCTAAACAAGGCTAAATCCCAAGGCGAAGCTAGTATAGAACGTAAACTGAATGGTGTATTTCCCCCCTACGGATATGCCCTTATATTTTGGGTTGGATTCATATGGAAAATGTTCTTTATTTACACCAATTTCCCAACCAGAGTTCCCAGGAACCTTGAGATTTTTTGGGTCCTGATTACTGGTTTCCCAGAACTACCCAGTATCACATTTTCAGTAGGGAGACCAAACAGATTTTGGCCTTCTCAAAGCCGCCAAAACTTCTCTAGAAATGTTAGCACTAGGCAAAAATGATAGAATGCTTTCCCGGCTTTACACCGCGCTTCTTTTGGAAAAGAATAGAAGTAAAAAAAAATTAGGGTCGCCCCAATGGTAAAAGAATTTGAAATCACTGATCTGCACAAAGCAAAAGATTCACCTGTCGTTACTAACAAATCCTAGTATACCATTAGCCGCTATCAGTCAGGGCACAGAGGCTGTATGAATAGCTGACCACCTTTGTCATTTGCTGGGCTGGTGTAAGCCGCAGCTCATATAGTACAATGTAGGTCAGAACACTGAATTTCCTTCAGACAAGTAAAGGAAGATGCCTTGATCTTTCCTTTTACATGGCAGAGGTACGGACTGGGCCTGTACCCCATTTATATTACTTGTTACTCTGGAGTCATCGCAGGTTAATTCCGGGCAGATTAGTTTATATAGATTCCCTTTCGATACTGACTTGAGCAGGTTTTTCCTTAAATTGTCATGAATATTTGATCAAGTATCCTGTGGTGTTGCATCATATTTATTTGAGCATAAAGCATATTAAGGCTTCTCTGAAAATAATCTTTATAAAATCCTTCTATGCGGCCAACATCATTTTACAGCATGATTAGGAGATAACGAGAGGGGACTCCTCTTTATCAATGGTTCTCGTCTGGTTCAGGCTCTGGTATATCCAGATTTTGCTGCTGGAGTTTGGCTGTGGGGGCTTTTGGTATGGCCATACATGTTGGGTAGCTCATTCGGCCGAATAGTATCTCCCTTGGCTCCTGCTTCTGGCGGGAACCGCCTGCCGGATCGGCATATGCAAATGTCAAACAAGCCTAAGTTGGCACCCACCTCTGGCTGCGGCTTATCTCCCCAAGAACTAAAGGACCAGGCATGTTGAAATCTCGGTGCATGATCCTTCTCTCCCCTGACAGCTGACATTGGTTAGAATGAGTGTACCCAGCTGCTTTGGCCGACATCAGTCCAATGTATATAGCTTGACTTGAAGAGTCCAGTTTATTAATGAATTTCTACTAACCCTGCTTGCCTGCTGCAGCCTCTCTCTAAAAATGTCACTCAGCTAAGGCTACTTTCACACTGGCGTTTCTGGGTCCGCTTGTGAGATCCATTTCAGGGCTCTTACAAGCGGCCCAAAACGGATCCGTTCAGCCCCAATGCATTGTGGATGGATAAGGATCCCTTCAGAATGAATCAATTTGGCTGCGTTTGGTCTCCGTTGCGCCTGTATTCCGCTTTTGAGGCGGACACTAAACCGCATCTTGCAGCGTTTTGATGTCCGCCTGAAGATGCGGAGCCAAACGGATCAGTCTAGACTTACAATGTAAGTCAATGGGGACGGATCCGTTTTTCACTGACACAATATGGTGCAATTGAAAACGGATCCGTCCCCCATTGACTTTCAATGTAAGTCAAGACGGATCCGTTTTGACTTAGATTTTTTTTTTATTCCATGGTTTGGTTTTATGGTTCGCTGTTTCATGTGTCCAAATTAGGCTACTTTCACACCTGCGTTCAGGTGTCCGCTCGTGAGCTCCGTTTGAAGGGGCTCACGAGCGGTCCTGAACGCAGCCGTCCGGCCCCAATGCATTCTCAGTGGAGGCGGATCCACTGAGAATGCATCCGCCTGCCAGCGCTCAGCCTCCGCTCCGCTCAGTGAGCGGACACCTGAACGCTGCTCATCTGCAGCTGCAGCGTTCGGGTGTCCGCCTGGCCGTGCGGAGGCGAGCGGATCCGTCCAGACTTATAATGGAAGTCAATGGGGACGGATCCGCTTGAAGATGACACCATATGGCTCAATCTTCAAGCGGATCTGTCCCCCATTGACTTTCAATGTAAAGTCTGAACGGATCCGCTCAGGCTACTTTCAGACTTAGAAAATTTTCTAAGTTATAATGCAGACGGATCCGTTCTGAACGGATGCAAACGTCTGCATTATAGGAGCGGATCCGTCTGTGCAGACAGCAGACGGATCCGCTCCGAATGCTAGTGTGAAAGTAGCCTTAGTCATTGGTAAAGGGTCACTGAGGTTTCACAAAACTTTTTATGTCATAGCGACATATCAAAGATTCTGATTGGTAGGGGTCCGAGTGCTGAGACCTCCACTAATCGCTAGAATGCGGAGAGAGCGTCCCTCACATAGTGAGCTCTGTCTCCTCCCTGCAGGGGGCAGAATCGAGATGGGCCCATGGACTTCTAAATCTCAAAAAAGGTTGAGGACCTCTGCTCCAGAGCATTTTTCTTTTCTTGTTTCGAGAGACTCATACTGTCAATAAAAATGATATGAACCAATAAAAACAATACGGAGATTCGCTGGTAACCCAGGTTTGTATCCCTATGGCTGCTCTTTGCGACCTCAGACAAGTCATTTATCTCTCTGTGTCTCAAATATAAAAATAGGTTTACATCTCTTCAGCTGTATAGTGACAGCGACATACAGTATATGGCTGTGGTAAACACATGGTTGCCGGTGGTAACAAACTGCCTCTTTAAAAACAAACTGCACTGTAGGATTTTTTACATAAAAAAAAGGTCCGAAAAATGTTCGCTTTTTTGGCAACAGATGCCCGCAGGTGTGTGCCTAGGGTCATGTGATCCTCCTTTTTCATCTTTCCTGTCTTCTGATCTGAAAAATTGCTGATGAAATTTTTGAAAATCACCAAAAATTCGGATTTGACCGAAATTTTGGGAAAATTTGTCTTGGATTTGTTTCATTTAATAGTCATTTTTGTGGTTCTAGAAATAGCATACATGGAACACCTGTCTTTTCTTCACAAGTGCAGTCTGCAGTCTTTGTTCAAGTCATCTCCATGCATAGACAATTATAACTTAACTTGTTACTGATCGCTGATATTCCATGTAAGAAAGCCTCGAGTGAGTTTATAGGTGCGCAGCATAAAATTTACGTTGAGTACAGTCACTCAGTTTTGAAGAAAAAAATCCACTTTATGATGCTATAATGGAATTCAGGAACATTGAATCTGGTATTACAGAAGGCCAAGCAAATGCATAACATTAATTAGAGGCTGCGTCTAGTGTGCTATTAAAGGAGAGAACTGCAGAATCAGCAATTACTAGTAATTAGGATTAGTGGCCAAACAATCATTAAAAGTAGCAAAAAGTTTGCTTGATTGTTCAGTCTTGGAACTAAATACATATTTGTAATGTGTTCCTTTATATAAAGCAAACATGATAGTTCTGAGATTTGTTTTAATTACATTTTATTCCTTATATACTGAGGTTTTAGGCTTGTTTCATTGACAAGGGTCATAGTTGGATTGCAATCCCAGCCAGGCTACTGAGGGCCACACCTAAGACCTAAACTGACTGAGGATATGCAGAAACCTCGTACAGGAGAAGGAGGCCCACTCCAATATTCCCACTATTTTAAGAAAAAAAAAACTTGATTAACTTGACTTTTTATATCCGTTGTAATAATCTGAATGAGAGATACATTATCACAGTAGTCTTTAAAGGATAACTGTCATATTTTCATCAAAAAATCAATTTTAGCATATGTTACTGCTGCAGCAGCATTATGCATAAAGCAATCTTTAGTTTCTTCACTCACCACTGTTTTCCTTGAGTTTTCCCCTTAGTTACGGCTGTTTTGAATGCTACATTATGAGGATCTTCTCAAGATGGCTCCTCTGCCAGTTCTCTGAGGACAAAACTGCATTCCCTCAGGTCACATACAAACTTGCTGTAGCCAGAAGCTCCCTGCCAGCCAATCAGATTGGATTACTGAGAGACACGCCTCCTCACTCTGAAGCCTAATGCAGGCATGCAGTGTGAAGGACCGCCCCTCTGTCTTCCTAGCCGGAGACAGATGAGCCCTAGCAACGGTCTTTTAAGGGAGCCATGGAAAGGGACAGGAGACATTAATGATAGCTGTTATTATAAGGTAATTACAGATCTTTTGGCAATCATTGACAGACTAACTCAGGTATACATACCTAGCTCTAATAAACTAGTAAATTAAAAAAATATCAGTTATCCTTTAAATTGTGGCGTTATCATGTCCAGAGTCATTCACAATTTGCCAGAATTTTTACATGATTCAGAACCCATTCACACATGTCTGGTCCTAACTTTCTTTTTCACTCTGAATAGAAGAAAAAAGTCTTAACACTGATCCCATAGTTTCTTACATTGGTATCAGGTTTGTTATTGGATGTTTTCAGGGTCTGACTGGCCCAATAGACTATCAGAGGATCCTCTGGAGGGCCCAGGCTCTGATGTAATAGAGGGACCTAAAGGTCCAGGAGATAAAAATAATAACATTTTGAGCTGCCTTTGGAGTGAATCACTTGCCACTAGAGTCTATTTTATTCAAAATCTATTACACTGTACTGATTATATAGGGGCTGGGCCCTAAAAATAATTTTCTCAAGTGGGCCCAAGGAACCCCAGTCAGACACCGAATGCTTTCCTGAACCAGACACATCTCTTAATATAGTGACAGACAGCTGCACAAAGTATAGGCAAATGCATAAACATGGGCATATGGGAAAAACATGAAAATTAGCAGAATCTGCCTTTTTTTTTAAGCTGAAAAACCATTTGCATGGAAAATTCGCGATCTACACTACTCATGAACAGCGCCATCTATTGGTTTCATAGTCTTATGACGATTAATAGTCTTGTCATAAGACAATGAAACCAATAGATGGCGCTGTTCATCTTGTTGGGGCGCTAGTAAGTGTTGCACCCTGCTCAACAGAGTCCACACACCGTGTAGCACTCAGCCTATAATAGCCTGCGCTAACACTGAGGTGTATATCGGATTGCTGTTATCATTCACACATCGTCTATCACTTTATCTGTGGTAATATTAGCTTGCTAGGGTGTATCTGAGGACTATTGCCCTGCTTGTAATAACTCATGAACAGCGCCATCTATTGGTTTCATAGTCTTATGACAAGACTATGAATCAAATAGATGGCGCTGTTCATGAGTAGTGTAGATCGCAAATTTGCCATGCAAATGGTTTTTCAGCTGAAAAACCAGGCAGATTTTGCTCATTTGCATTTCTTTCCCATATGCCCATGTTTATGCAAATGAGTTTTTACATGACAAAACTGTATAGAAAGATTATTGAATATTATATTAGGACAATCAGAAAACTTTTTGTCACCCTAATGATATTGATCTAGGTGCGCAGGTCCACCCAAGCCATCCAACAGATGTGAAACAACTTTGAGGCTTATTGGCTCTCAGTCAGATGAGAGCTGGTTTGGAATGTCTCATAGTGCACAAGGCTGCCATTGTAAGGTATGCTGACTGTTATCTGTCTCATGGATAGATTGTTGGCTTCCACATACCTGGCTTTTGGCATTTAGCCTTTGTGTGGTTGTCTATTGTATGTCATAGATAATAGGAGTCCAAGACGCATCCAGCCATCCTCTTAATGCTGTTTCCAAACCATTTTGATGGGGTTTCCATCAATTTCTAACCTTTTTTTGTGAACCAGACACCCTCTCTTCTTCAGAGCAGGGGGTGCCTGGTTTGATGCTCGGTTCTCCCATTGACTTTCATTGTATTAAATTGTACTCGAGCGCCCGCAGTATTTGGCCGAGCACTGCAATGTGCCGAGCATAGCAATGCTTAAGCCGAACAACACTAATGCATACGACTGCACTCCAAGAATATGTTCAAAAACATATAAGACTTAAAAACAAATATACACAGATGTGCAAACTAACACAGATAAAGATTGAAACCAATCAAAACCCACACTAAAAAGTTGTATGCCATTGCACTCCCTGTCCCCCAATACAGTCAGGGACCACCGCTAGGTACACAGATCAAATAGATATCACAATCAGAGGCAGATAGTTATCATATGTGAAAAACGCTCTACCAAAAATAAAAAAAATTAAGAAATATGTTTGAATATAATACAAAGTGAACAAAGAGCAAAATATCCCAAATAATATTAATGTAATGTAATAGTGTCAATCAATGCACAAATAGTCAGAGGGGAGGGGGACCCATTTGACAGCACACACAAAGACAAAAAAAGAACTGTCCATATACAAGTGAGTTATGCAAATAGCATAATAATAAGTAAAGATGTGCAAATCAATTCTAAACAAAATTTTCTAAATATTTGGGTCAAATCCAAATTTTTGGGGATTCAATTTCTTTACAGAATATAGGTGATAAAGGAGGATCACATAACTCCAGGTCATGTGTATTTATACACACTAGCAGGCATTGTCTGCCAAAAAACAAAAATGTTTTGTAGTATTTAAAAAAAGCACAAAAAATCCTACAGTGGAGTTTATTTTTAAAAAGGCTGTTCAATACCACCAGCATCCATGTCTTTACCCAAAGCCATATATGTCACTGTCAAAGCTGGCTTAGGCTACTTTCACACTAGCGTTCGGGGCTCCGCTTGTTAGTTCCGTTTGAAGGCTCTCACAAGCGGCCCCGAACGGATCCGTACTGCCCCAATGCATTCTGAGTGGATGCGGATCCGCTCAGAATGCATCAGTTTGGCACCGTTTGGCCTCCGCTCCGCTCAGCAGGCGGACACCCGAACGCAGCTTGCAGCGTTTTCGTGTCCGCCTGGCCGTGCGGAGCCAAACGGATCCGTCCAGACTTACAATGCAAGTCAATGGGGACGGATCCGTTTGACGTTGACACAATATGGTGCAATTTCAAACGGATCCGTCCCCCATTGACTTTCAATGTAAAGTCAGGAGTCCCTATTAATATACCATCAGATCAGAGTTTTCTCCAATCCGATGGTATATTTTAACTTGAAGCGTCCCCATCACCATGGGAACGCCTCTATGTTAGAATATACCATCGGATTTGAGTTACATCGTGAAACTCAGATCCGACAGTATATTCTAAACACAGAAGCGTTCCCATGGTGATGGGGACGCTTCAAGTTAGAATATACTGAGAACTGTGTACATGACTGCCCCCTGCTGCCTGGCAGATGATGCCAGGCAGCAGGGGGCAGACCCCCCCCCCTCCTGTATTTAACTTATTGGTGGCCAGTGTGGGCCCCCCCTCCCTCCCCAGTATTAATTGTAACCAGTATTAATTGTACCGATCGGAGTCCCAGTTTAAATCGCTGGGGCTCCGATCGGTTACCATGGCAGCCAAGACGCTATTGCAGTCTTGGCTGCCATGGTTACTTAGCAACAAATAGCAGCATTATACTTACCTGAAGAGCTGCGATGTCTGTGTCCGGCCGGGAGCTCCTCCTACTGGTAAGTGAAAGGTCGCAATGCGCCGCACAGACCTTTCACTTACCAGTAGGAGGAGCTCCCGGCCGGACACAGACATCGCAGCATGTTCTATATACAGGGAGTGCAGAATTATTAGGCAAGTTGTATTTTTGAGGATTAATTTTATTATTGAACAACAACCATGTTCTCAATGAACCCAAAAAACTCATTAATATCAAAGCTGAATATTTTTGGAAGTAGTTTTTAGTTTGTTTTTAGTTTTAGCTATTTTAGGGGGATATCTGTGTGTGCAGGTGACTATTACTGTGCATAAGGCAACTTAACAAAAAACAAATATATACCCATTTTAATTATTTATTTTTACCAGTGAAACCAATATAACATCTCAACATTCCCAAATATACATTTCTGACATTCAAAAACAAAACAAAAACAAATCAGTGACCAATATAGCCACCTTTCTTTACAAGGACACTCAAAAGCCTGCCATCCATGGATTCTGTCAGTGTTTTGATCTGTTCACCATCAACATTGCGTGCAGCAGCAACCACAGCCTCCCAGACACTGTTCAGAGAGGTGTACTGTTTTCCCTCCTTGTAAATCTCACATTTGATGATGGACCACAGGTTCTCAATGGGGTTCAGATCAGGTGAACAAGGAGGCCATGTCATTAGATTTTCTTCCCAGCCACGCTGTGGAGTACTTGGACGCGTGTGATGGAGCATTGTCCTGCATGAAAATCATGTTTTTCTTGAAGGATGCAGACTTCTTCCTGTACCACTGCTTGAAGAAGGTGTCTTCCAGAAACTGGCAGTAGGACTGGGAGTTGAGCTTGACTCCATCCTCAACCCGAAAAGGCCCCACAAGCTCATCTTTGATGATACCAGCCCAAACCAGTACTCCACCTCCACCTTGCTGGCGTCTGAGTCGGACTGGAGCTCTCTGCCCTTTACCAATCCAGCCACGGGCCCATCCATCTGGCCCATCAAGACTCACTCTCATTTCATCAGTCCATAAAACCTTAGAAAAATCAGTCTTGAGATATTTCTTGGCCCAGTCTTGACGTTTCAGCTTGTGTGTCTTGTTCAGTGGTGGTCGTCTTTCAGCCTTTCTTACCTTGGCCATGTCTCTGAGTATTGCACACCTTGTGCTTTTGGGCACTCCAGTGATGTTGCAGCTCTGAAATATGGCCAAACTGGTGGCAAGTGGCATCTTGGCAGCTGCACGCTTGACTTTTCTCAGTTAATGGGCAGTTATTTTGCGCCTTGGTTTTTCCACACGCTTCTTGCGACCCTGTTGACTATTTTGAATGAAACGCTTGATTGTTCGATGATCACGCTTCAGAAGCTTTGCAATTTTATGAGTGCTGCATCCCTCTGCAAGATATCTCACTATTTTTGACTTTTCTGAGCCTGTCAAGTCCTTCTTTTGACCCATTTTGCCAAAGGAAAGGAAGTTGCCTAATAATTATGCACACCTGATATAGGGTGTTGATGTCATTAGACCACACCCCTTCTCATTACAGAGATGCACATCACCTAATATGCTTAATTGGTAGTAGGCTTTCGAGCCTATACAGCTTGGAGTAAGACAACATGCATAAAGAGGATGATGTGGTCAAAATACTCATTTGCCTAATAATTCTGCACTCCCTGTAATGTCTGATTTTCATTTTTGCATCAATCATGGTATAACCCCTTTAAATGATGCCCTACCTGGTAAAACTTTCTTGACTCTTGAAGATAGACTGCCCACTAAGGATTTTGTCGAAGTTGTTGAGAATCCCTTTCAAAAGTGAGAACCAAAATGATGATAGATGTTGCTATTGCCACAAGTAATATTAAAGGAAACAAAAAATAAAATATCATCATAAACTTTGGCTCTCATTCTTCTAATTCACTAATACTTGTCAATTTTTTCAAATTTGGGTAGAAATGGCTTTTGAAAAACTAGTAAAAAATGCCAAGCTAGTATAGTGTACGTTTCTGCTCTGTTCCAGCTCTCTACGACTACATTTTGATGAGCCAGATATAAGGTTGTAGGATTAGATTTATGCCTGCAATGTACTTGTCAGGGAAAACTTTGTTTGGACAAAACTTTTTTGTAAGCAATAAATTTGGGTTTGTCTTTTTTTCTGAGATCGAAATGCCATTTTTCTGTTTTTTGGCTCTGTTACGATGGAGATTCTGAGAAATGTTAAATGAACTGTCAAGGGACACAAAGAAGGGAATTGTAAGGAATAAAAGTAGAGGAAGTAGAAATGCTAGATAAAACTAGACAAAAACTACTCACTTAAATGTCTGGAATGTAGGGCATGTTAAGGACCTGTTACATTTGTAATTGGACACATGATCCAATATAGCTGTTTTTCATGAATTGTTCTTATACACTGCCTGTCCAAAAAAAAGTCGCCCCCTGGATTTAACTAAGCAAATAGTTATGAGCCTCCTATTGGATAATTACTGCATGAGTGATTATCTTTCAGCTGGCAACAAGTTATTTAAGCCCAACTGGTGCAATGAGTTGCTTCTCATTTCCTAAACAACCATGTCGAAAGACACATCTAATGGTCGTGGAAAAGATGTTAGTCTGAGAAGGGTCAAATCATTGGCATGCATCAAGCAGAGAAAACATCTAAGGAGATTGCAGAAACTACTAAAATTGGGTTAAGAACTGTCCAACGCATTATTATTATTTTTTTATTTAACAACTTTATTAGTATACAAAGAAGTACAAGAAAAAACAGACATTAACATTTAGTATAATTTAAGCTTACTCCCTTTTATCCCCCACCCCCACCCCTGCGATGCGTCCACTGTCCTCCCTCCCCCCCCCACCAAGTAGGGAAGGGGGGGGAGAGAAGGGGTAGGGAGAAAAAAATAAAAATAAAAAAAAGGAGAGAGAGGAGAAGAAGCCTATCAGAGCTTCCAAGCCTCCCATATCTTATTCCATTTTTCCAATCGGCCTCTATGCTTATATAGGATCCGTTCATAGTTTTTAATCTTAATAACCAGATTTATCTAGTTGTTTAATTTTGGGGGATGGCGTGCAAACCAATTTCGACTGATCAATAGTCTGGCCAATAATAGTACTCTACCTAATAGAATCTTTTGGTATTTATGGATAGTTACTGAAGACAAATCGTTATGTAAACACAATTGTGGGTCCAACGCATTATTAAAAACTGGAAGGATAGTGGGGACCCATCGTATTCGAGGAAGAAATGTGGCAGGAAAAAAATCTTGAATGATCGTGATCGGCGATCACTTAAACGTTTGGTGAAATCAAATCGAAGAAAGACAACAGTAGAACTCAGGGCCATGTTCAATAGTGAAGGTAAGAGCATTTCCACACACACACAGTGCGAAAGGAACTCAAGGGATTGGGACTGAACAGCTGTGTAGCCACTAATCAGTGAGGCAAACCATAAAAAAGGCTTCAATTTGCTAGGGAGCATAAAGATTGGACTCTGGAACAATGGAAGAAGGTCATGTGGTCTGATGAGTCGAGATTTACCCTGTTCCAGAGTGATGGGCGCATTAGGGTAAGAAGAGAGGCAGATGAAGTGAGGCACCCATCATGCCTAGTGCCTACTGTACAAGCCTGTGGGGGCAGTGCTATGATCTGGGGTTGCTGCAGTTGGTCAGGTCTAGGTTCAGCAACAGTATGTGCTCCAAGAATGAGGTCAGCTGACTACTTGAACATACTGAATGACCAGGTTATTCCACCAATGGATTTTTTCTTCCCTGATGGCACGGGCATATTCCAAGATGAGAAAGAGTGGTTCAGGGAGCATGAGACATCATTTTCACACATGGATTGGCCACCACAGAGTCCAGACCTTAACCCCATTGAGAATCTTTGGGATGTGCTGGAGAAGGCTTTGTGCAGCAGTCAGACTCTACCATCATCAGTGCAAGATCTTGGTGAAAAATTAATGCAACACTGGATGGAAATAAATCTTGTGACATTGCAGAAGCTTGTCGAAACAATGCCACAGCGAATGCGTGCCGTAATCAAAGCTAAAGGCTTTTTTTTTGGTGGCGACTTTTTTTTTGGACAGGTAGTGTATATCATGTGTTCTAGGAACAAATTAAAGGGGTTTTCTGAGATAACAAAAAATTTGTCCAAAGACCGGGAGTGTGATAAAATAACAAAAGCACTTACTCATCTTTAAAGGGAACCTGTCACCAGAAAATGCAATGCAATCTGAAAGCACCATGTTATAGAGCAGGAGGAGCTGAGCTGAAAAGAATCAGTAAAACCTGTAATTTATACTTTATATCTCTTCTTTTTCTACGTCCTGTGATCAGCATTGGTGAAGGAGGGAGGAGTTACCAGTGATTGATAGCATTGATTGCATAAGAGATAGCTGTCAGTCACTGATAACACCTCCCTCCTGTACCGATGGGTATTCATAGGGAGTGGAAAAAGCGGAGATATAAATGTATAAATTACAGGTTTTGCTGAATCTTTTCCCACAAAACTATATATCAATCTGCTCAGCTCCTCCTGTTGTATAACACGGTGCTGTCAGATTGCATTGCATTTTGAGGTGAAAGGTCCTTTTTATATCCCCCACCTCTCTGGTGCTCCCAAGCAGTTTTGTTATATGCCCATATACATATACCCAAGTGACCTCTGCAGTCGCTGGCCTCAGTGGTGTATGGCAAGACCCCTTGGAAATACCCTTGAGTATTCGACTGTGGACCTAAATGGGGTTGCTCTTTACAAATCTCAGTTAATTTGCATTAGAAGTAATGAAATAAAGAATGGAACTAAATATTGCAAATACTTCTAAAAGCCATCATGATATCAGCCAAGATCTTTTTATGTTCATAGCTGGAGTATAACTAGAAATCTATGGACTGCAGTTCATATTGTGGACCTGCTTCCTCTACTGGTATACTTCTTTAAAGTGATTTTCCAGGATTTGGTCCCTTTTTAATTATCCACTGTAGTGTGCGGTACCTAATCAAAAAATCATACTCACTTGCCCCCCACCTCTCTTGTCTGTTCAGCAAACTTCCAGTCCTTGGCCTGTTCACTTCCGGCTGCGGTGTGGGTGGGCATGTGACTTCAGTCATTGACTAGTAGTAAACAAGCTTGGTATTGAATGATTGCCGAATAGAGGCAGGGTACCGTAGAAAGTGGTGAGGAACAGGTATGATTCTTTCTATAGGTTCCACATGCTAGAAGGCCTTATTAAAAAGGGACCAAATCCTGAAAACCCCCTTTAAGGCACTCGTTCCACAGCCTCAAGAATAATCTGATAAAAGTGCATCCTCACTTTTAAAATTGTTTGCGTTATTTACTACAGAATAGCTGAAATATACCACTTTACCCTCGTTCATTGGATTAGATTCTGTATTTAGCACCATCATACTACTTGATCCACCACAGATAAATATCAGCAAAGTATAGCACCACCTCATGATATTAATGTCTACTAACAAGCAACATGTAACATTTTGGATATGTAAGATGCACTTCATCATTCTTGCCGTGAGATTCACAGATGTAAAGATACTAAAGTGTATATCGCTAGTAAAAAAAAGTATCATCATTGATTTGGAGGTTGCGCAGAAAATAGATCCTACACCATTGAAATAATAAACCAGTATTCTTGTGTTCAAGCGCTATACCATCCCAAAGTCTTTGTATGCACTATAATTGAAAGCAATTAAAGGTCTTGATCCATTAAAACAACTTATTCCCTATTCACAGGATTGGCTATAAGTGATCATGGGGTCCGACCTTTGGGCCCCCCACCAATAACAAGAACAAGGGAACAGGAATGATGTCACTGAGTTGGTCAGATGGAAATTCCAGTGGCTAGCAGGTCATTGCATCAGTGCTCACTATCTGATTTTTGGATAATTAAACTGGTTATTACATCTTGTATGATTTGCCGTGAACTGGATCTAAGCATGGAGGCTGTTAAATAGTTGATTTGTTTTGCTTAGTCTGTAAATGAGGGGATTTCAGACAGCATGGCCTTTATTCCGCTAAAAAAAATAATTGGAGCTAGCTAGGGTACAATTAATTGGTCTGTAAGGAATTCCCTATGACTGGTTGCTTGCTCGTGTGAGATCATTATCTATTTTTGAAGTCTTTAATAAGGACATTATTGGGATAAAAATATGATTTTTCACTTTATTTTAGAAGATGTAAAAATGAGATTCTTTAGTACTTAAAATTGAGTGTAGGAGGAAACAAACATTTGTAGCAGTAAGTTGTTGTAGATAAGGATTGTGGAAGATTTTAACTGCTTACAACAATTTACTGCTACAAGTGTTTGTTTCCTTCTCCTCGCATATTGATCTGCTTTGCATCATCACTTGTCTCATATACACTGATGAGCAAAATTTGACTTTAAGGCTCCATATCTCACCATCCTATACAGCTTTGAATGTGATACTACCATCATTTTATAGAAAATCATCTTGGCTGTCTCATACATAAATTGGAATTGCAACTATTTAGCATAAGATTAGTTTTGCAGATTCTTGTCATGAATGCTTCGGGTCGTTGTCCTGCTGGAACAGTATGTCGTCCTTTTCATACCCATACTACTTGAGTCTACAAAGTAACTCCTGTAGTTAGTTGAAATAATATGAAATGAAGTCCGTCCATCCATTCCAAAGCCAAGAGGTGGACGTCCAGGCAAAATAAGTCGGCTCATCACAAGGTCTATCAGTTCTGGCACGAAAAACATGGAAATGAAGGTGGCTCGTATGCTTCATAATAGTGAGATCACAGATGTCCATGCAAGCATTGTGCAACATGCATTACACAAGTCTGGAATGGTGGCCTGAAAAAAGGTGAAGAAGCCTCCACTTCAATATTGTCATAAGAAGTGTCAGCTCAAGTTTGCAAAAAAGTGTGGATGGTAGAAGACTGGAAACTGTTGATTTGGAGCGATGAGACAAAAGTCAATAGACTGGGCTCTGATGGGTGCAAATTGATCTGGAAGAAACAAGGGAAAAGGGGGCTAACAGATCGAGAAATTGAAGGAACTGTCAAGTTCAGTGGAGAAAGCCTGATGATATAGGGTTGATTCACAGCCAAAGGAGTTGGATACTTGACCAGAATCGATGGTGGTCTCAATGCCGAGTTATATGTGAGGAAGGGTAAGGGGACACGGGGAAACATCAGGATGACATTACCAAAGACCTTGATGTTCCACAATGAGGCCCTCATGGACAGGTGACACATCCAGATAGGAGCAAAGCTCCAACTCATACAAAGGCAGACATACAACTAACCTCTATCTCACAACTCCAGTATAAGAAGATCCATGAGGCCACACCCAGCTACACCTAGCACACTCCTTTAACCCTAGACAAACCAAAATGGGAAGGAACACCAGCCTTAAAGGGGAAGTGTAAAATCATGCTAAATACCACGTTGCCACCAGCAACAAGCATGCACGGCAAAAGTGTCATGGTCCACTACCACCAGACCATGACAGCCGTGACAGCTATTAGGGAACGTGAGAACAGGTTGTAATTTGTAGTATACAAGAAGAAAAAGATTGTTCCACCACCATGAGCAAAACAGTAACGATGCAGTTACTTGACAATAATCTGCATAACTAATCATATGCTAAATAGTTGCAAGTCCAATTTATGTATGAGATAGCCAAGTTGATTATCTATAAGATGATGGTAGTCTCACGTTCTAAGCTGTAGTGGATAGTGAGATTTAGGCAAAAGATCAAAGCATTGTTACCCTTTTGCTCTTCAGTTGTAACTCTCTATTCCAATGTATTTTTTGTGTAGAAATATGTGCATCTACAGATACTGTGTTATAACATCCCTGATCAAGAAACCTGAGTAGTCTAGAAAGCTTTCATTTTGTCATGATCTAAAAAGATGCCATTAAATCATATCCACTATTAAGGAATCTCATTTTATATCTTCTATTTACTGCCTAACACGGTACAAAGATATTTTTTTACTTTATTTTAGTCTTACTACATGTTCCCAGCAAAGAGAGATGACATATTTCAGGTTACCTAAAACCCTTTGCTGTCAGACAAGGCAATCAGCAATGACTTATGAATTATGCATCTTGCACTATTTTATTGCCAGGCATCACAATTTCTCACTTAAAGGGGTATTCCCATCACAGTCCCCCATTGTCTAATAGGTGCGGGTCCCACCTCTGGGACCCGCACCTACAATGAGAACGGAGCGGAGAAATAAATGGAGGGCACACTGCGCATGCAGTGCGCTTGGCTATTTCCGTCTGCCCCATAGAAATTAATGGGAGCAGGGGCCGCGCGTGCGCGCTGCGCTCCCATTCACTTCTATGGGAGCAGCGCTTGGTGGTGGACAGACCCCGGGAAATCCGGGGTCCTCCTGCCACAGCTCTCCCTGCTCCGTTCTCTTAAGTACGGGTCCCAGAGGTGGGACCCGCACGTATCAGACAAATGGGGCATATCCTAGCGATATGCCCCCATTGTCTTTTATGGGAATACCCCTTTAAGTGAACCGTCAGCCACACAAGAAGGAAACCATGAAGCAGCTGACACTTTTCAAGACTGAAAAAAACAAAACACTTCAGGCTAAGGATAATCCAGGCCTGATCTCAAGCGAGATGATAATCTGCTCCCTTAAGAATTTAAGCCTGTTAAATATTACACCAGCGATCATTCTCATTACTCTCTGTGTAGTCTTGGTTTTCTATTTACACAAATAACAAGAGATGCAGTTCTGCCAAAGGTTACCATATCTGCAGCATGTCATTGTGATTACTGGGGCAGCCTACATATACATAATTCAGCCATGCTTCTCGGGACACATGGAAGGAAACAGAAGCTAACAATCCCATCCTTTAATGAGTCATGTTTCTAGGCAGATTCTTGTGTAAGTTTGGTGTTGAAGGCTCATTATCATTTATGGTGGTATGTGCTGGAGGACTACGTGGTATCCTTTCCTCTTGTGTGTTGTACAGCTCATTCTCTTGCAGTTCTTATGTTACATATGTAAGAACGTACAAGGAATCATCGTGGATGATAGGTACGTGTCACCGAGGTTCCTGGCCTCGGTGGAGTAAGAGCCGGTTCTTATGTGTAAGCAGCAGTTGCTGTTTGACACCTTGATACTTAGTATGGCTATAATAGCTGATCCGGGACGGCTCTTACTGGGAGTAGTCAAAGTGCTGGGTGGGTGACTACTCCCCTTGCTCCAGGCCAGGTTTTGCCAGGCATAAAAACCAGCCAGCACTGCCAGATGGAGAGGATTACCTCTGTCTGACAGTGGAGCTCAGGAGGTCTGTGTGTGCTGTGATCTAAGGGCTGTGTTTGGATCTGTGGCTTGAGCTGGGCTGAAGGGCTCAGACCCCTGTGAGGGCGAAGAGGCCGCCTAACGCCTGCCTGTGGACTTGACAAAGCAGAACTTCCAACAGGGTGTGAAGTAACACCTAGGAGAAAAGGTGACTGTTTTGTATATGAACTTTCATGTGTGTGAATGATCACCAAGCAACTTGCATTTTTGTCTTGATTTCATGTGTGAATAAACACTGATGTTTTGAACCAAGAACTTGTACTTTGCCTCTGTGCTGCACCCGCTAATCCTAACTACCAGAGCGAATCCCCACATTTGGTGGAGGATGCGGGCAAGCGCAGTGAGGCTGGCGTGAACGCCGATTATATTTTTTGTTTTGAATTTTTGGGCACAGTTGTATGTTGTGCATCAAACCAGCAGTATTACAACCTGTACCCCACGACAAAATGGATACTGTTGTGAAGGCCCTCATGGAGGCTAATCTACAGCAGCAAGAGACTAACCTGCACCAACGGGAGGCTAATAAGCAGCAGCAAGAGACCAACCAGTTGGCAGACAGCAGGAGCAACTCCAAGCGTCCACGATGCCCGGAAAGCAGTCCGTGCAGCGATCCCTAAGATGACACCCGCTGATAGCATCGAAACCTACCTGGCGATGTACGAGAAAGTGGCCACCAGAGAAAAGCTGGCCCAAGACCAGTGGGCTGAGGTCATCAGAGTCCCAGCGCGTATATTTCGACTTGCCGGACGACAAAGCGGCCAACTACCCGAAGCAGTGGGGTTTTAAGCCGACTACATCAGTGGGGTTTTAAGCCGGCTGAACCCGCGAGACCCAAGTATTATTACTTACTCCACCTTTTGCAAAAGTGGCTACACCCTAATGTGATGAGTCCCACGGCTATGCTGGATAGACTATTGGCTGACATATTCTGGAGGGCGCTGCCACCCCCTCTCCAGCTCTGGATCAGCCAGGTGTCTCCTGGAAATTCCCTGGAAATGGTGGACCTGGTTAAACACTATGAGGCCACTAAGAATCTCAAGGGGTGTTCTTTCGGGAGGGGGGCAGGTAAACCCCCACCCCAGGCCCAATGGTATGAGCCGGTGAAACCCACCTCAGAGGTTCCCACTATGGGCCTGACCCAGGTAATCTGATGACTGTGTCAGGAACTTGGCCATATAAGGGCTGAGTGTCCCCATCGGGTTGAGCCCATGGACACTAATTGTGGTTACCGTCAGTCACTGTATGCTATGAAACTGTGTGCCACAGGTACCCTGGAGGCTCTAGGCGAATTGTGCCAGGTGGAAGTGAGAGACACTCAAGCTGAGGCGCTGCTGGACTCAGGGAGCTTGGTGACCCTAGTAAGGGCTACCCTAGTGCGGTCCTCTGAGTATAATGTCTGAAAAGTTGGGGTGATGTGCAATCACGGAGACTTAAAAGACTACCCCACAGCGCTGGTGACTAACCACGGTAGCCGGCAGATGGACCCATGAAGTGGCAGTCGCCGCAAACTTGCACTACAAACTCATAATAGGGAGAGACTTTCCGGGTTTCGTAGTGCCGGTTGTGAGAGTGACTGGTACCCCTGAGTCAGGGGTGAGCCCAGGAGATTGGCCTTGTTCAGGAGGACGGCCAGAGACGCTGGGAAATTGAAGTCGAAGGGCCAGCAGTAGGGGTGACTGCCACCTCGGTGGAAGAGGGGGAGACAACTCTGCGTAGGGTAATGGTGGGGGAACTGCCACCAGGACCTGAGTTGGCAGACCTCAATGTCTCCGGGGAGAATTTCGGTACAGCCCAAAGCCGAGACCCAACCCTATCCCAGGCTTGGGAGAATGTGGTAATAGTTGATGGGGTACCCCAACAACCTGGGGCTGAGTCGATGTTTCCCCGTTTTGTGGTCAACCAGAATATGCTATATCGGGTAAACCAGCTGCGGGGTGAACCCATTGAACAGTTGGTGGTGCCCTGGGCTTATCGAAAACTCGTGTTAGAGTTAGCCCACCAACATGTTCTCGGGGGTCATCTGGAACTGCAGAAGACACAAGACCGGATACTACAACGGTTTTACTGGCCCAGTGTGTTTTGAGAGGTGGATGACTTTTGTTAGTCTCGCCAAACCTGACAAACAACTAGCCCCCAGCACCTGTTCCGCAGTCCCTTAGTGCCTCTCCTGATTATCGAGACTCCATTTGAAAGAATCGCTATGGATCTCGTAGGCCCAGTACCGAAGTCCGCTAGAGGGCACCAACATATCTTGGTAGTCCTAGACTACGCCACTTGGTACCCAGCAGCGGTGCCACTGTGACATACATCGGCCAAACTTATAGCAAAGGAGTTAATGGAGATGTTCTCCAGAGTGGGGCTACCTAAAGAGGTTCTGACTGACCAGGGGACCCCTTTTTATGTCCAAGGTCGTGCGGGAACTCTGTAAGTTGCTGAACATCAAGCAGATACGGATGTCCGTCTATCACCCGCAAACTGACGGCCTAGTAGAAAGGTATATGAACTTTTCTTGTGTGTGAACGATCACCAAGCAACTTGTGTTTTTGTTTTGAATAAACACTGATGTTTTGAACCAAGAACTTGTACTTTGCCTCTGTGCTGCACCCGCTAATCCTAACTACCAGAGCGAATCCCCACACGTTATATTTCTTCATGTCCATGAGGTGTGGATAATTCAGAATGTATTAAAGGGGTTTTCTGGGAATCCAAATTTGATGGCCTAGCCTCAGGATAGGTCATCAGTATCTGATTGGTGAAGGTCCAGCTCTCTGCACACTTGTTGATCACCTGTTTGAAGAGGCTGCCGTACTCTAGTGAACACTGCGGCTTCTTCCTAGACCAGTGACATCACATTCATTCGTCGTATGGCTTATTTGCAGCTCAATCCCATTCAAGTGAATGTGCTTGGGCTGCAATACCAAGAACAGCCACAATACAGTGTACAGGGCATGCATGGTATGGTGTGAGGAGGCCGCAGCACCCACTGCAGCTGATCAGTGGTGTTGCCAGGTGTCGGACCACCACCGATCAGATATAATAGCAAGGTTTAGGTCTTGTTTATCCTATCTTCCTGTAGTGCTGGTCTATAGGAGAACAACGCCCCTAAACCAATTTCTACATAGGTGATAACTGTATGATCGTCGGGTTCCCCATACTTACTAGAGTAGGGGTCCTAATCCCCAATTCTGGAGGAGTTTAAATGCTCCATTCAAACTCCTCCAGAATTAGGGATTAGAAACCCTACTCTAGTAAGTATGGGGAACCCGACGATGGTCACACATGGGGCATGCTGCTCTATTCAAAGTTTATGGGACCAATGGTGAGTGGGCAAGTACAGCACTCAACTATCTCCATCAGTCCTCTACAGATTGCTCCAATACATAGGCCATTTCTTATATAATCCAGACATTAGGATCAGACTATGCTCATTTTAATTATTTAGTACTCGATCATTCCTGAAACTACCGTAACTTTATTGTAACCAGAATGTAGTGGCCTTTTTCTCATGCCATTTCCAAAGTTTAAATCAGTGGGACAAAATGGCACTAAATCCAAGGGATGATGCATCTTATGAAAACTACAGCAAGGCTTACGCTGTGCAGGATATTAAAGGGAATGTGTTACATTTTCTAAAATGTTTTGACTTTTTAGTGCTTTTTAAAATATTGCATATCTCTATCGATATTAAACAAAAATCATAAAATCGTGCCATTTTCACACTGACCACTACACCCAAAATATGTCAAGATGTCCTGTTCTTTGAGAGCAACCACATTAGCGATAGACACAATGGTCTTCCATTAGAGATTTTTCTAGGCATGCTCTGTGACCTGGGGAGAGGTCAGGCCGGAGTAGAAAAGCTGTAATATCACCTATTGTGAATGGTGGATCCTGTGTTATCTATACAAAAGTGATGTCTGTCATTGTAGTCCTGCCTGTGATGGTATTTTTTTTAACTATACATAGTGACATGGAAAATTTAAAAATTCTAAAAAAAAATGTTTAACATGAAAACATCATTTAAATAATAGGGTATTTTCTGATGACAAATTTGCTTTTACATGTAATCCTGTACAACGTCTAGTTGCTGTCAGATGTAGGTGTGTATTTTTTATTTTTTTTTGTTTAAATATGGTGCTGAACCTATTATAAGCATTTCACTTTCAATCTAGACCACCAGGAGCACAAGACAGTTCATTAATGAGAACTGACAGATTAAATTATTCCTTGAGGGAGCACTCAAGGAGAGATTTTTTTTCTCTGTCACAAGAATAGTACATTTTGTAAATGTCAGACGCTGGCACAGACCAGTCTAGTTTCCCCAGGTCTTAATAAAGCCACTTTAGACTTCCCATTGGCATGTATCCATCCATGTTGTCTATGCATTATCATTTTTAAGGAACGCGTTTTTTACCCACCAAGTCTCCAGTTTCATCCTTTTTAGAACATTCTGAGTAACCGAGGGGTTTTTTCATTTGTGACCTCCATCGTGTATCTGAAGCAACTCTCTCTTTGGAGGACACAGCCTGTACTTAACATACATTAGGCTACTTTCACACTGGCGTTTCAGGGCTCTCACAAGTGGCCCAAAACTGATCAGTTAAGCCCCAATGCATTCTGAATGGATAAGGATCCCTTCAGAATGCATAAATTTTGCTGCGTTTAGTGTCCGTTACGTTTTTTAGAATGTCACTAAAACGCAGCTTGCAGCGTTTTGATGTCCGTCTGACTATGCGGAGCCTAACTGATCCGTCTAGACTTACAATGTAAGTCAATGGGGACGGATCCGTTTTCACTGACACAATATGGTGCAATTGAAAACGGATCCGTCCCCCATTGACTTTCAATGTAAGTCAAGACGGATCCGTTTTGACTTAGACTTTTCTTTGAATGAATAATACAAACGGATCCGTTATTAACGGATACAAGCGTTTGCATTATTCGTGCGGATCCGTCTGTGCATATATAAGACGGATCCACACAAAACGCGAGTGTGAAATTAGCCTTACACAGACAGACCTTTGAATTAAAGAGGATCTGTAACCTCTCCTGACATGTCTATTTTAGCAACTACTTGCATCGCCCTTGTAAAGATAATTCCAGACCTTCTATTCTTATGACTCTATGTTGTTCCATTCCTTTATTGTTCCTGAGAGAAGTCATGAATAAGTTAGTAACTGTTTGCATTAAAGGTCCAGATGGGTATTACCAGTTAGGGGTGTGTCCCTGCACAGTCTGACACTATCCAGTCAATGCTGTCAGTATCAGAATGTGTAGGGGCACACCCCCTACTGGTAACATCCATCTAGACCAGGCATGGCCAACCTCTGGTTCTCCAGCTGTTGTAAAACTCCAACTCCAACAATGCCCTGCTGTAGGCTGCTAGCTGTAGGCAGTCTGGGCATGCTGGGAGTTGTAGTTTTGCAACAGCTGGAGAGCCTCAGGTTGGCCATCCCTGATCTAGACCTTCATTAAAAAACGGCTGACCATTCATAATTTCTAGCGGGGATAATTAAGGAATGGTAGAACATAAAGTCATAAGAATAGATGCCCCGGAAGTGTTAAGTTAAATAATCATTTTGGTTCAGTAGAATTTGATAAAAAGCTATTTTTAAAATATGCAAATTACCTTGCTACCAGCAAGTAGGGCGGCTACTTGCTGGTAGCAGCCGCATCCTCCGATCCTAATGACGCCCCCTCTGCATTGTGATTGACAGGGTCAGGGAACGGAATCGCTCTCTGCTGACCCTGCCTGTTTGCATTCAATATTTGGCGCCTGCGCCGCGGCCGTACCTATCTTCAATCTGCGCAGGCGCACTGAGAGGCGGCCACTCGCTCGGCCGCTCCATCCTCAATGCACCTGCGCCGATGATGTCACAGCTACACCCGGCGCAGGCGCATTGAGGAGCGAGTGGCCGCCTCTCAGTGCGCCTGCGCAGATTAAAGATAGGTACGGCCGCGGCGCAGGCGCCAGATATTGAATGCAAACAGGCAGGGTCAGCAGAGAGCGATTCCGTTCCCTGACCCTGTCAATCACAATGCGGAGGGGGCGTCATTAGGATCGGAGGATGCGGCTGCTACCAGCAAGTAGCCGCCCTACTTGCTGGTAGCAAGGAAATTAGCATATTTTAAAAATAGCTTTTTATCAAATTCTACTGAACCAAAATGATTATTTAATTATGTATGGATAAATCGCAGTGTAGGGATTATTAGTAAACAAAAAAAAAAAAAAACGGTTTAGTGGGCTGACAGAAGCCCTTTAAGCCCAATAAATTTATACCTACAAATATTACTGGGACCGAAACCAGAACATGGTGCATCTCAAAGTTCCAAGTGTTAAATATGAGCCAGGCTTCTACTAGATCAAGGTGTGCATTATTGAGTAGATCCTCCTGCAATAGTTATAGCCATGTATGTGCTGGCTATATATACAGTATGATGTATGATATTTCGCTATATGAAATAATGCATCTGTTTTCCTGGCAGCAGGCATCTGGAGCAGGGTGTGGGTTGAGTGTGTTTTGTCAGGAATGTTACTTTCTGCCGGATGTCCTCTGCTCTACGGGGAAAAACAATACACATCTCACCATTACCTTTTTGGTTTAACTATAAAATATGGTAGCGAACCTGTCACAGCTTCCAGTGTATCTTAATCATTCTCGGCAGGAAAAGCTTTGTATTTCCTTCATGTCGTGATTTTACGTTTTGTCAAAAGCAACAGCAGGACGGATCTGGAAACACAATAGTCAAAACATATGATTTGTATTCAAGCTGCCACATACGTGAAACAGAAAAAATATCCTGAAATAATTAAAGCATTAAATAGGCACAATAGCCACCGATAGGAACCATTTCAAATGGAGCCGTAAAAAGACAACACCGGTAAAAGTCGATTTTTTTTATAAAATAATTGCAGTAAATTATAGCTTACATATAGTAACAGAAATGTGTATTAATAGTAAATACTTTATGTAAAGTTAATATCGTTAAGCAGAAAGTACTGTATTTATAATTACATTTGTGTGGGAGACAATTTCTCCACGTTCTTCTATGAAAAACATGTTTTTGGAAACCGCAAATTGTTTTAATCCAAACCTGTCTATTAGAATGGGGCTATCTTTAAAGGGGTTTTGTCCCTTAATCTTACTGATGATCTATCCTTTGGATAGATCATCAGTAATAAAAAGGTGTAGAACCCCTTTAAGTTTCTGTAAAGCTAGCCATAGACATTAGATAGATGACCGAGCATTCGGATGACAGCAAACTCTCCCGATTTCCCCATGCTTCGTGGTAACGAATCGATTTTAACTGAAATGGTGTAAAAAAACAAAAAAAAATCATACTTGCCTCATCCATTTGAGCGCGAAGAGCCGGCTGCCGCCATCTTGTTTGAAGGTATCTGACAAAATCCCGTGCGCGGTGATGTATGACGTCATCACGGGCCGTGGGAGATTTCGTGCTAGATCTTCAATCAAGATGGCAGAGGCCGGTTGTTCGCGATCAAATGAATGAGGTAAGTATGATTTTATTAATTTATATTTTTAATTCACACTGTTATATTGCTCTGAGAAGCCGCGATCATGTATGAATGCGGCATCTGAGGGTTACAGTGACGGGGGGCAGCACAAGTGTTTTGTAAAATTTGGCGAAGCGGCCAAATTGAATTTTCCAATACTTCGCTCATCTCTACTGGGATCCTTGACAAAGTCCTCTAGCACGGCTTAGCTCCCTGCTAACAAAAAGGTTGGGCAATTGGATCCAACATGTCCAATCATTATCCCCTCCAACATCAACTGCCAGGGGACAGCTGGAAGGTGCCATACACGTTAGGGGCCACAAACTCCCAGCAGACGCTCAATGTTTTCAATTTATATGTTCATTTATTTCCACAGGTATATATCCATAGTGGAACTGCAAGTTGTCTGTTGCTGTGTTAAAATTTCTGTAATGCTGACCATTGACATTAGATAGCCAAAGAAATGACAGCTAATTACTCTCCAAATATAATACACCCATTCATATGCATGCTAGGCAGGAGCCTGGCAATGCCTAACCCCCTGTGTAAACAAAAGGGACGGGTAATGGATTCCAGCATGCCCGATCCTTATGTCCCCTGACATCAACCACCAGGTGACAGTTGGGAGTCCCGATACACACTAAGGGCTCATTAACACGACTGTATATTTGTGTCCGCATCTGTTCCGCAATTTTGGCGAACAGAAGCGGAGCCATTCATTTAAATTGGGCCGCAAAAGTTCCAGACAGCACACTGTGTGATGTCCGCATCCGTACTTATGTTCCACAGCCCCGCAAAAAAGATAGAACATGTCCTATTGTCCGGCATTGCGGACAAGAATAGTTATTTTTATCATAGGGCTGGCCGTTCCGTTCTGCAAAATGCGGAATGCACACAGCCTGTATCTGTGTTATGCGGATCCACGCTTTGCAGACTGCAAAAATGGATATGGTCATCTGAATGAGTCCTAAATGTTTTCTATGTTTGAATAGAGAATCTTTCACATTGGTTTTTCACTTTCCATCAGAGACGCTGATATTTTTGATGACAAGAATACCCATGTCAGTAGCGCTGTTTTTGGTGTAAAAGTCAATTTGTTTGAATCCGATTCTCCATCTTGCTGTTATGAATGGAAACCATTATCCCAGTGTAAATTATGGTTTTTGATTTTTCATTTTCAAATATTTTTTAACTACAAATATATTTAGCTGTCAAATTAAGGTTTCATGTGTATATGGAGTTTTGCCAATAAAGCCTGTGATAGCATCCAGCTAGGATATCCCATCAATCACTGTTCAGTAGAGGTCAGACTGGGACCCCCACTGATCACGAGAATGAAGGAGAACCGCTGTGTTGCAGTCCCATGCATATTATAGGGCAGCACCAATGTGCAGTCCCGAGCAATCGTATGTTCCAAACTATCCTAGTGCTGGTCTCCTCATATGGTTAGAGGGACCTTTTGGGTCACCTTAGACTTCAGGACTTTGGTGCGACTGCAACCTTTCATCTTCCTGTAGTTATGTTTCAGATTTTATCATTTTATGGTGTTTTCCCATCGTTGTATCAAAGGCCTTTAGTGAATGGGGAATTTTATATTGGATCAATGCTTTAAATGTGGACAGCTTTGAAGCTTGCCTTTCTTGATTCCTTCCATTTTTTGTGAAAGCGATGAGTCAGAGACCCTGGGAGTGCATTGTGCTTCTTGTTTGCTGGTTTTGATGTGGATTATTGCATTTGACAATAGATTTTGCCGACTGAAGCAATTGTGTTGTTAGCCTGCTACCTGGAATTGGAGTGAAGCTAGCCCTCTACTGCATGTTCTAGCAGAGTGAGATCGTTGTTATAATTATATCATTTCTTCCTAATGAACTTGATCTGTATAACTTTTGTTTTCACAGTAAATGCCAGACAGTATTTGAGTTACTAAAGCCACACAGTAGTATAATTTAAAACACGTTTTTTTATGTTTAGCATACTTTTGCAGAATTTTTGATGATGTTCTTTTTCACTCTCTATATTTAAACAAAAAAATGTAAAATCCTCACCCTGCAGTTTTCCCACTGGCCACTAAGCCTAATAATGGACACCACTTCTTGGTTTGTACAGATCACTTTACTGCAGTTACCTGCTTATCTGTACACAGAGGTGATATCATTACAGGCAGAACTAGTGTGACAGATAAGACAGTATCCACCATTCACAATAGGTGATTGTCAGAGCTTATCTATTCTTTTCCTTGCACAGGTCACAGATCATGCCTAGACAACTCTCCCATAGAAGTCAATAAGATCCCCTTCTGACCATTGTGTCTCTGGTCTATGGGGCTGCCGTCAATGCTTTCTGTTAAGAACAGCTAAGGCAAGATGGCCACCCCCAAAATAATGTTCAGGAAGTAGATTACAAAATCTGTAATCAGGAAATAAAAACAAAAGTATATGTGTTACTATCTGTTTTTAACTGGCAGATAGAACTTTTGGTGACACATTTCCTTTAATGGTCCCTTTACGCGGGGCGACCATCTAGCTGATTGTCTGTAAGGAAGTGTCACGCTAGCGGAGGAGACCAGTGCATTTGCATGCAGCGACCTCCTCCAGAGTATGGGGAGGAGCGATCGCTAATGCCATTGCACTTCCCCATACTGACTCGTTGTTTCTCGGCAGTAGATCGTGTTAACACACACAATCTGCCACCAGGAAATGATGATCTTGTGTGCTGCACAGAAGATCCAATTACCCAATGAACAAGCATTTCGCTCGTTCATTGGGTAATCGGCGGTGCATTTACACCACAAGATCATCGCTAACCAACTTTACCAGTAACACTTGTTAGCAATAATCTGTTCAATTGTTGGCCCATGTAAACGGCCCTTAAGTCCTGTAGGTAGTGAGGTGGGGTTTCCATGGATTGGGCTTGATTTTGTATTTAGTGCCCAAGTCAACACCTTGAACTCTTTATCACGTTCCTCAAGCCATATGTGAGCAATTTTGAAAGACAGAAGCCACTACCATGAGGGAATACCATTTCCATGAAGGGATGAACTTAGTCTGCAGCAATGTTTAGGAAGGTGGTACATGTACAAGTAGTAGCCACATGAGTAGCAGGACATAAGACTTCTCAGCAGAACATGACATTGCCTATGCCGGCAGGTGTTCTTCCCATAGTCGATCCTGGTGCCATCACTTCCTATGGTAAGTGATGCACACACCCCCAGCTATCCACAGAATGTAAAAGAAAATATCAGACCAGGTCACCTTCTTCCATTGCCCCATGGACCAGTTCTGATGTACATGTGTTCATTATATGTGTTTTTGGCCTTTTACACTGCTTTAGCCAATCTCCAGCTATGCAGCCCAGTATGTAGCATGCTTGGACAGCTTGTATGTTCTGACATGTTTCTGTTACAGCTAGGAATACCTTTTTCAGAAATTTGTGCTGCAGTAGCTCTTCTGTGGGAGCATACCAGATAGGCTAACTGTCTCTCCCCACATGCATCAATGAGCTACTAGGCAATGTTGTTCATTCTTTGGTCCACTTTTTGTGGGTACTAACCACTGTTTACCAGAAACCCTCATGAGACCTGGTTTTGGAATTGCTCTTGTATAGTCATCACAATTCTTGCCATCACAATGTGGTCCTTGTAAGTCACTCAGATTTTTACACTTGCCCATGTTCTCTATTTTCAACACATCAAGAGCCAACTGCTTATAAATTACTTGCAATAATAAATGGCAGTTGCAGCAGACAATGAAGATAGTATCCAAGTTCCTCCAAATTAAATGTTATAGTGCTTCTCACGCTCAAGTAATTTTATAATACGAGATAGCAAGGAGATCTTGTGTCACTCACAAATAAAGGAAGATCTTCATAGCGGGAACAGACCCAATTTGAAATTGCACCTCCTCAAGTTAATCAGTGCTGTTTGGATTCTGCATGACATATTGCAGTAGTCACATATCTTTTTAGAGGATTTGCAAAAGGTGGCTTTTTTTGTACTCTTGACAGCATATCAAAACTCTAAAAACAGCATGGGGTTCATAAAGCGCCCCACGAGAGTTTCACCAAGTTTTTCGCTTCTTCCACGGCAAAACACGAGTTGTGCAGTTTATGGACTCCATAATACCAGTGGAGCATGACAAGCACTATACATTTAGCTCCAGTAATTAGCTCTGTGTAATTGTACTAGAGGTTGTAAACATATGACTTTCCAGGCGTAAAAAAGAAAAAGCAAAGTCCCCAAGGCTAGATGGGTGAGCTTGGACTTGTAAGTCCATATCTGCATAAGTATAAAGTTCATCTACACAAATATTTATCTGTATCATATCCTAATTCATCTGTCTTAGAATTGAACCTGGAAGCACGACAGTGATTAATATGCAAATAGCCAATTAGTATTGAAAGAAACTAAATGTTCCCATAGGAATATTATTCCCAAAGTTCTCTGCATACACAGAACTACACGCTGTGCTAAAAAAAAACAGACTCTTAGGTAAATCTACTCTAGGGCTCCCACTCCTCTGGCAGTGAAGCAGCTGTAGGAGATTCTGATGTGTTTCACATGTTTGATTCCTGATGTAAGTGAATATTGAATGAATACAGACATCAAATAAGTCCTCTGGGGAGTTATCATGCTGAATCCTGGGTATCTGCAACAGCAGTATTGGATGGGAAGCAGATTTGACAGAAGAGCATAATATGAAATATAATGAGATCTATAGAGATGTTAAACTTTTTTTCTCCAATGCTTCTGCAAAAATCACTTATCTGAAGTATTTTGTATTTGCAGCTCTTTGACAAGTTCTGTTTTGGAGAAGTCAATCTGGACATGGTTCATCTTTCTCAAAGATTCTCCTCAGATACCTCCGGTTACTACACATCCGCCGGACAAGTCCAAATCTCCTAAGGAACCTGCCTTTCAATTACTCCCAAAATGTTCTGCTGCAGCATTCCAGGGGATTTTGTGATAAACAACGGTTTATGGGTTGCAATATTTGATCTACTTCAACAGAGTTCAAGACGTGTCATAGCAATAGTTAAAACTTTGTTGCATGCTTTGGCCACCCATTGCCTATATGAATTTCAATTAAAGACAACTATGAATATTCACAGTGTGATTGGTTTTTAATGAATATCAGTTTATGATATACAATATATATAGGTATATATTCAGTGGATTCTATTAAATTAGATTTACTGTGTCCCTCTGAGCAATAAACCCTGCAACTTGTAGACTTGTTCCAGAGGTTGTCCAGTTTAGAAAACTCATTTTTATATACTTTTTTTAAGCCGCATTTACACGCGAAGAGTGAGCAGTGTTCCTTTGCGATAACTGTTTGCTCATCAGTGGAGACGCATTTACATGCAGTGATCACCTCCTTAGCAGATCGCTGCCCAGAAACAATGATTGAGGTGTCCGCATGAAAGATAATTTCACCCGATGAACGAGTGTTTCACTCATTAGTAACATAGTTTGTAAGGCTTAAAAAAGACATCTGCCCATCCAGTTCGGCCTGTTATCCTGCAAGTTGATCCAGAGGAAGGCAAAAAAAAAACCTGAGTTAGAAGCCAACAGAGGAATAAAAATCCTTCCCAACTCCAATCAGGCAATCAGAATAACTCCCTGGATCAACGGGTCGTTGATCCAGGGAGTTATTCTGAATGCCTGATTGGAGTCGGGAAGGATTTTTATTCCTCTGTTGGCTTCTAACTCAGGTTTTTTTTCTCTAGTAGCTATAGCCTGTAATACAGGTGAAACTTGAATAATTAGAATATTGTGCAAAGTTCATTTATTTCAGTAATGCAACTTAAAAGGTGAAACTAACATATGAGATGGACTCATTACATGCAAAACGAGATATTTCAAGCCTTTATTTGTTATAATTTGGATAATTATGGCTTACAGCTTATGAAACCCTAAAGTCACAATTTTGAGGTCCCCTTTGCTCAGGGGGTATGGATTAATTAGCTGACTAGAGTGCGACACTTTGAGCCTTAGAATATTGAACCTTTTCACAAAATTCAAATTTTAAGCTGCATTAATGCAATTCCTTTTAATTTTCATTACTGAAATAATGGACTTTTGCACGATATTCAAATTTTTCAAGTCTCACCTGTATTATTACCCTCCAGAAATACATCCAGGCCCCTCTTGAATTCCTTTATTGTACTCACCATCACCACCTCCTCAGGCAGAGAGTTCCATAGTCTCACTGCTCTTACCGTAAAGAATCCTCTTCTATGTTTGTGTACAAACCTACTTCCAGATGCAGAGGATGTCCCCTCGTCACAGTCACAGTCCTGGGGATAAATAGATGATGGTAGAGATCTCTGCACTGACCCCTGATTTATACATAGTTATTAGATCTCCCCTCAGTCGTCTTTTTTCTAAAGTGAATAACCCTAATTTCAATAATCTTTCTGAGTACTGTAGTCCACCCATTCCAGTTATTACCTTAGTTGCCCTCCTCTGAATTCTCTCCAGCTCTGCTATGTCTGCCTTGTTCACAGGAGCCTAGAACTGTACACAGTACTCCATGTGTGGTCTAACTAGTGATTTGCAAAGTGGCAGGACTATGTTCTCATCATGGCCATCTATGTCATTTTTGATGCATCTCGTTCATGGGGTGATCTACAGTTCCTTTACAGGGGCTGATTATCAGGAACTAGTGTTCCTACGAACGTTTGCTCCCAATAATCGTCCTAAACATTGGGCCATGTAAATCCAGTATTTTTGAATTGTAAGTTAATAGATTGGGTCCTTTGTTCGGGATCCTTACCTCTTAGCTAAAGAGGGTTGCAAAAAGACTGGCTTTCTCTCTGGAAAGACCTGTCTTGCACTGTATTAGACAGACAATCCATTGATTTAAATTTACACTGTGTAATGTTTAATTTCTACTATGGAAATGGAACACTTACTGCCAGGTTTCCATGCAGATTACAGCTGGTCACTGAAGGTCCTAGCAAGGGGACACTTTGTCTTTCATACAATTAGAGATTGTCTGTTAGAAAGGTCCCTCCATCATAAGCTGCTTACAGGGTGTCCAACTACTGTGGCCCATAGGGATTGTCTGTAATCTGTGAAGGAACAGTATGAGTGTTCAATTAGGCGCTCTCTCCCCAAGGAGAAGTAGTACCCCCCAAATCTTGAAGCAAAGGGAAACAAGGTATTACAGAGTTCTTAATTAAGTCATTGGACTCTTTATGGAACATACATACACACCAGCTCCTCCAGAAGAAGAAATGTTCTTTGTAGTCGTTATCTGGTCTAGCTGATAGATGACAGTCCTTAACATGAGACCTTCTCTATTAAACTATAGTGGTTGTTTCTATTGATAAATCTTCTTGGTGAATTAATGAGGATTACTAAGTACCCCCTTTACTGGTATCCAGTTCAAAATGCAAAGCCCTTCCAGTTATAAGCGTTACATGTGGCCCTGAGGTTATGGCCACAGCATTAACAGATAGTGATGATTAAAAGAGGTCACATCCTGAAACCTGACGGTTTTTCTCCTTTGCTGGCTTTTCTCATATGAGACAGGGAAGACACTTGGTGGCACTGCAGTGACTTTCTATCCCGGAGTATCTCAGTGATAACCTTATAACACAATATCATCCTATTTATGAGGGATTGATCCTGTCAGACTAATCTGATCAACTTCTATGAGGAGGTAAGTTCCAGACTGGATTTATAGATATATATTTACTGAGAGCAATCCCTTTGCTCGCCACTGTACACATTAACAATATTGACAGACTGTAAACGGGGCTAATAATGTTATAAAACTATTTTATGCTTTAAAAGTGTTATCTCATTGCATTTGTACAAGGCACTATACACCCAGTCATAAATATATATTTTTTGCTTGTTATTGGAAAGGGTAATATTGTAGTATATGAGATATTATAGCGTAATCATAACGTGGGTCCGTTCAGGTGTCCGCTTTTTTAGTGGGGAAAAAAAGTTATGCATGCAGGACTTTTTTGTCTGCTCTGTTTGGCAGAATTTGTGAGGGAGGACCCAAACTGAGGCTCCAACACAGATGTGAACATAACCTTACAGAAGATAATTTGAATATTTGCACATAATACTAAGCTCTGTAAGGTAATTAACACTGACGATGATAATATATTATAGGGGATTTGGTTTCATGGGGAAATCAACATAAAACGTAAAAGGGGCTTTTACGAAATTACATTTTTTTTTTGTTGATGACCTAACAGAATAGGTCATCAGTAGGGATGAGCGAATCAACTTCAGAAGAAACATCCGAAGTCGATTAGCATAAAACATTGTTAGAATACTGTACCCTCCGTACAATATTAGATTGTATTGGCTCCAATGAGCTCACTTTGGGTAATAACTTCAAAAATTTATTTCTACTGTAAAAAAACGTTTGTTTCATCCGAAGTCAATTCGCTCACCCTAGTCATCAGTATCTGATCGGTGGGGATCCGACTCCCGGGACCCTGGAAGTCATCTGTTTGAGAAGGCACCGGCACTCCTGTGAGTGCAGCAGCCTTCTCTCTGCTCTTTCTAAGCCAGTGACATCACGTTCATCGTTCACTTAGCCTAGGAGCAGCTCAGCCCCATTTAAGTGAATGGGGCTGAGTTGCAATACCAAACACAGCCACTATCCTATGTACGCCACTGTGCTTGGTTAGCTGTGAGAAGGCAGTGAGAAGGTGTTCAAGCACTGTACACAGTACTCCATGTGTGGTCTGACTAGTGATTTGCGAAGTGGCAGGACTATGTTCTCATCACAGGCATCTATACCCCTTTTCATGCAACTCGTTCATTGGGTGATCTGCAGTACTTTTACAGGAGCCGATTATCAGGAACTAGTGTTCATACAAACGTTTGCTCCCAATAATCGGCCCGAACATTGGGCCATGTAAATCCAGCATTTTTTTATTCTAAGTTAATAGATCTCAAACAGCTGATTGACAGGGGTTCCAGGAGTTGGACCCCCCTAATCAGGTACTCATGGCCTAGGTCGTCAGTTTAAAAAAAATCTCAGAAAACCCTATCGGATTTTTCAGACTATAAGGCTGCTCTGGACTGATGAGTCAAAATTTTAAATAGAATTGTGGGATGCATCAAAACAGGCAAAGATGCTCATGACAAAAACATAGCTTTGCTTCTATACAAATCACCTGTCAGATCACACATGGAATAATGTGTACAATTTTAGGCACCTGGGTATAAGAGGAATATAGCTGAACTAGAGTGGGAGAGTGGTAATTGATGGGTGGATTTCAGTACCAAGACAAGTTAACAACCTTAAGGTTATTCAGTTTGGAAATGATGGCTTAGGGGGTGGCCTAATTACAGTGTACAAATACATGAATGGACAGTGCAGAGATCTTTTTAATGGTCTGTTTATACCTAGGCCCATAACCATGACTAGTGGACATCCTCTGGTTCTAGGGGAAAGAAGGTTCCACCATAAACATAGACGAGGATTTTTTTCTGTAAGAGCAGTTAGATTATGAAACACTGCCGCAAGATGTTGTGATGGCTGATTCATTCTACAAGTTCAAGAAGGGCCTAGGTGCCTTTCTGGAAAGAAATAAGATCACAGGTTATGGGTATTAGAGTTTTGGAGATGGGTTGTTGATCCAAGTAATTTTTCTAATTTGTCATTGGGAAGGAATTTTTCCTCTAATATGCAGCAATTGACAGCCACCTCATATGGGGTTTGCCCTCCTCTGGCTCAACACGGTAGGATTCTAGGTTAGACTAGATGAACCTGTGTGTTGTATCTACCTTATTAACTATGTAACACTATCCTACCTTTCTAGAGATAATTTTCCTGCCGGGTGGGGAGAATTTTGATGCAAGGGCAAATGTGCGCTTCTCAAACTGTAGTAGAGCAATCCCACATAAGATGTTACCAGACATGATATACCTGCAAATATTTAACAAGGGTGATAGTTCAGATGAATCTATATGTTCCAGATTTTACTATAATCTGATATATACATCAGAGCTCAGTTCTGTCGTCTTCATTCGTTATAATTGCTGGATTATAATTCTGGTTTTGCTTAGAGAACATATTAAAGGTGATTTCCCATCACAGAAAGGGATGATACATAGCTAAAATTTGCCATTAGTTACTGATCACTGGAGTCCGACTGCCAGGACTACCACAATCCTAGGAATGAGCGGGCGGCAGCGCTTTCTAGCAGCTGCTGACTCCTCACTGATCAGAAAGTGATGGCATATCCATTAACAAACAAAACGGCAAACAATATGCCAGCCAATAATTACCTTATTAAAGAGTAAAGAAGCGCAAGCAGAGCAGATAAAGATAGAAACGCTTGTATAGTACCTAAGTATAGTATTAGCACAGAGAGAAAATACCCTAGTAATATGCCATCACTCTCTGATGGGAAAAATAATGCGATTATGAAAATTGGATGTAATTTTGGAGAATAATAAGTTAACGCATCTCATTCATGTCTTTTGTTTTCATTATAATCTACACTGATTACTATATTAAAGAGGTTTTCCTGGAGTAAAATATTGATTACCTGCATCAGTATCATTTCGGTGACAGTCTGATTTCCAGTACCCCTGCCAATCCGCTGTTTGCGGTGTGGTAAGGTTGTGGTACTCCGCCAGTGATGTTATGTTCAGCAGTCACATGGCCTTTGTGCAGCTAAGTCCCATTCAAGTGAATGGGCCTGGGCTGCAATACCAAGCACTGCCACTATACAATGTGTGGCGCTGTGCTTGGTATGGTATGATCGGTGTGAGGTCCAGGAGATGGACCTCCACCAATGGGAAATTGATGACTTATCCTGAGCATACACATTAGGCTACATTCACACGACTGTAAGTGTTTTGATACCGGCTATGTGTGTTTCGCATTTTGCAGAACGCACATGGCCGGCACTATATAGAAAATGCCTATTCTTGTCCACGAATGCGGACAAGAATAGGACATGCTCTATATTTTTGCGGGTTTACGAAACGGAACTACGGATTTGGACAGCACACGGACCCATTTATACAGTCATGAGTATTTTACTCCCAGAAAATCTCTTTGATTGTATATGTTTTCAGTGAAGGTATTTAGTGCTAAAACTTTTACAGGTATCTGCAGAATATTTTAGCACAACACAATGTTCATCTCAATATCAAATTCTGCCAGGGAGAAGAAAGAGAACATGCACCGCCAGCATATCGTAATGTGATCACAGCTCAGTTCAGTAATTACTTTTAGGATCGCAAAGCATAGAAAATGTAACACATACTGTAGATTCACCAAACAGTTTTTTAAGTTTCAGAAAATATCAATAGGCAGTTTAAAATTCCAATATTTATATATATTTATTATTTAGTAAATTATTCCAAGGATTGCCTGTATCCTAAACTATTGAAACATAGAAACATAGAATGTGTCGGCAGATAAGAACCATTTGGCCCATCTAGTCTGCCCAATATACTGAGTACTATGGATAGCCCCTGGCCCTATCTTATATGAAGGATGGCCTTATGCCTATCCCATGCATGTGCAAGGCCACACATAATTAAAGGAAATGTATGATGTACCGTATTTGTGTCTAGTTTCATTCATATAATGTTGTTTCTTGTTATACCTATTTCTTTCTATTTTGAAGGGAACCTGTAACCATGAAGAAGGAGTGCAATCTGCAGGCACCATGTTATAGAAAAGGAGAAACTTAGCAGACTGATACATACTGTATTTTTTGCTTTATAAGACACAATTGTTTTCCCCTATAAGTGGGGGAAAATGTCAGTGCGTCTTATAAAGCGAAAACTAGTGAGTGCTTCCATAATGAAAGCACTCCTTAGTATGCAGTAGGTGCGGGGGCCCGGAGTGAAGTGCCGCAAGTGCTGCCAGTACTCACCCTCCATAAAATGCTGCCTGCACATTGTACTGCATTTTCAGAATGAAATGTCCTATTTAACCACTTCAGTACCGAGCGACCTTTCACCCTAAATCTCAGGCTGATTTTTGCAAATCTTCCATGTCACTTTTTGTGGTAATAACTTTGGAATGCTTTTACTTATCCTAGCCATTCTGAGATTGTTTTCTCGTGACACATTGTACTTCATGTTATGTCCCTGTCACAGACGTTTCCACGACAGGTGGCAGGAGATCGGTGAGACTGGCAACACGTGGTTTGATCTGTTTGGATCAAATGACGTCTGTGTTGTTTCTGGTGCTTGCCACACCTTCTTTCCCCAGGTGTGGCTATTATGGTCATTTAACCTTCTCTATTTAGTGTTGTTTCTCCCACTATTCTATGCGGTTTATAGCTTCTGTTGGAGTTGTGGATAGCTGGTGTGTGAATCTCGGCTGAGTTCCTGGTGCTGCCATAGCCACTTGAAGTTAAGTGTTTTCTTTCCCTTTTGTATTTTGTTTGGGTTACTTTGTGTGTTGCATTTCCATGTCATTTGTATTAAGGCCTGAGGGAGACTCCTGTTCGTCCTTCCTTTTGGAGGAGTAGGTTTCAGGGTCCTATAGGGTGAGTTAGGACACTAGGTATTCCTGTGTATGAACTCGCCTACCTCTGGGGTCTGTTCATACTGGTAGTTAGTCAGGACTTTGATTAGGGTTTTACTAGGAGGTGTCCATCTTCTTTCCCTAGTTTCCAGGCCTTATTCCCTCACCCCTTTCCCTCCTATGTTCAGTGTGGTGTTTTCCTCCCACACCCGAACGCGACAGCCTCATTCACACAGTCAGTGTTTGGTCAGTGATTTCCATCAGTGATTTTGAGCCAAAACCAGGTGCGGCTCTAAACACAGAACAGGTGCAGATTTTTCCATTATACCTTATGTCTGTATAGGCTCCAATCCTGGCTTTGGCTCACAATCACAAAAAATCACAGACCAAAACACTGATGTGCGAATGAGGCTTTAGTCGTAAATTTAAATATGTTTTATTAAAAAAAATGCAAATTTCTCCATTGACGTATGTTATTGTTATTACCATGCTAATTCTGTACTTAATGTATGATTATAATACATTTGTTATTGAATTTGTATTTACTGTATTAAGATGCTTTTATGATGATGAAAACACTTTTCAATAAAGCATTTGAAACATAAAAAAATGCAAATGTTATTAAAATTTTTAAAAAATTTGCAATTTTTCGAGATTTGAATTTCTCTGCCTTTAAAACAGATAGTGACACCTCATAAAATAGTTATTACTTAACATTCCCTATATTTTTGCATATTTTCCATTTCAATTCATTTTTCCTGTAACACAGCAAGGCTTACTAACAAAATAAACCTCAATATTTATAACCCAGAATTTGCAGTTTACAGAAACACACCATATATGGTCATAAGCTGCTGTATAAGCACACTCCAAAGGGAAAGAGCACCATATGGTTTTTGGATGGCAGATTTAGCTGGAATAGTTTTTGCAAGTTTTTCATAACTTGGGCGGATCCTCCGCCAGTTCTAAATGTAAGACAGCTTCCTAGCTGAGACAGGTGTAGAAAATGGTACCAGCCCATCCCCTCCCACTCCCACTTTTTTAGACCTGGCGTGATCGGGACGAAGTTGCAGATTGCGGCGCGACTAACCGTTGCGCTGCAATATGCACCTGAAATATGCCTAATTTAGACGTATATCAGCATGATAAATGACCCCCATAGTACTTTTTGATCGCTTGATATTACACTTTATGTGAGGCAAGGTGACCTAAAAAATGTCTGTTATTGGCACAATTTCTTATTTTTTTTTTACTGCGTTCACCTGAGGGGGTACATCATGCGATATTTTTATTACGCAGGTTGTTACGGACGCAGCAATACCAAATATGTCTTCTTTTTTTTTAAGTGCTGTTTTACACAACGAAAGCATTTTTGAAAAGATTTATTTTTTATTTTTGCTGCCATATTCTGAGATAGATATTTTTTTATTTTTCTGATGATGGTCTTGTGTGGTGGCTTAATTTTTGCGGGTTGAGGTGATTTTTTTCATTGGTACCATTTTGGGGTAAATAGTATTTTTGGATCGCTTGATAATACACTTTTTGTGAGGCAAGATGACCAAAAGATGGCTGTTTTGGCACAGTTTTTATTTATTTATTTATTTTTTTACGCCGTTTATCTGACTAGGTGGATCATGTGATATTTTTTTTAGAGCTGGTGGTTACAGGCGTGGCAATACCTATTATGTCTGTTTTTCAATTTTTTTCTATTTTTTCCAATTTCATAAGACTTGATTATGGGAAAAGGGGTGCTTTTGTGTGTGTGTATTGTAATGCATTGCCTGTCAGCATTTACACTGACAAAGTGCCTATGAGACCCAGGGGGCTGGGTCTCATATGTTTATGTCGCTAGCAGGCTCCGATGCCATAGCAGCCATCAGGACCCCGTCACCGCAACGCAGGGGTTGGGTCAGATAGAGAGCCCATACCCTCTGCAAAACCTATACATGCTGCGGCCAGCATACATGTACAGCACTGGTATCCTATGGGTTAAAGGAGTTGTGCAGCCTGTTCGTATTGCTGACCTATCCTTTTTGCATTGTCTGCATAGACATTTCAACATGGTGTTTGTGCTTTATCGAACTGCAATTAATGGGAATTAACAAACAGTCAAAACATGTATACACTAATACAGTCTCCAAGGAGCGGTGGAGTACTCTCCTCACCAAGAAGTGGCAGGAAATCTGTATACAGAGCCTTATCAGCTTGTATAGTGCAGCTATCCTGTCCAAGACGTCATTAATTCTCCCACTTTCTAAGGATTTAATGACTGTTAAAATGGGTTGTCTCACCTCACCAAGTAGCATTTATCTTGTAGACAAAGTTCATACAAGGCACTATTAATGTATTGTGATTGTCCATATTGCCTCCCTTGCTGGCTAGATAAATTTTTCCATCACATTATACGCTCCTCGTTTCCATGGTTACTACCGCCCTGTAATCCAGCAGCAGTGGCCGTGCTTGCACACTATAGGAAAAGATGCTGGACTATGAGCACTCCCGGCCACCAGAGAGGTCTGCACTTTCCTATATTGTGCAAGTACGCCCACCGCTGATGGATTACAGGGTGGTCATAACCATAGACACGAGCAGTGTATAATGTGATAGAAAAATGAATCTAGCCAGTAAAGGAGGCAATATGGACAATCACAATACATTAGTAAGTGCCTTGTATTAACATTCTCTACATGATAAATGCTATTTGCCGAAGTGAGACAACCCCTTTAAGCCTGTCTCAGTCTTCACACCAAAGCTCACAAATGAGTTACATAAGGCTCTTGCACACGACCGCGTGTCCCTCGTGGCCGTATTGCGGCTCGCATACGGCTGGTCCGCAATACACGGGACACCGGCCGTGTGCATTCCGCATCACGGATGCGGACCCATTCACTTGAATGGGTCCACAAATCCGGAGATGCGGTGCGGAACAGAACAACGGAACGGAAGCACTACGGAGTGCTTTCGTGGGGTTCCGTTCCGTGCTTCCATTCCGCAAAAAGATAGAACTTATTCAAGTGAATGGGGTCACGATCCGCATGCAGCGGGCCCATGGTCGGTGTCCGTGCATTGCGGACCGCAATTTGCGGGCCGCAGCACACGTTCGTGTGCAAGAGGCCTTACATAAGACAGGAATTGTCTGCCTACTATTGTGTATTCTATAAGAACTACTGGAAAAAGTTGAATATTTCTGAATATTGTGGGGTTTCGCTCTGGTAGATAGGGTAAGCGGGCGCAGTACAGAGGCAAAATACAAGTTCACACTGAAGGCATCAAAACTATGAATTAACACATGTGGAATTATATACATAACAAACAGGTGTGAAACAACAGAAAATATGTCATATTCTAGGTTCTTCAAAGTAGCCACCTTTTGCTTTGATTACTGCTTTGCACACTCTTGGCATTCTCTTGATGAGCTTCAAGAGGTAGCCCCCTGAAATGGTTTTCACTTCACAGGTGTGCCCTGTCAGGTGTAATAAGTGGGATTTCTTGCCTTATAAATGGGGTTGGGACCATCAGTTGCGTTGAGGAGAAGTCAGGTGGATACACAGCTGATAGTCCTACCGAATAGACTGTTAGAATTTGTATTATGGCAAGAAAAAAGCAGCTAAGTAAAGAAAAACGAGTGGCCATCATTACTTTAAGAAATGAAGGTCAGTCAGTCAGCCGAAAAATTGGGAAACCTTTGAAAGTAAGGGCTATTTGACCATGAAGGAGAGTGATGGGGTGCTGCGCCAGATGACCTGGCCTCCACAGTCACCGGACCTGAACCCAATCGAGATGGTTTGGGGTGAGCTGGACCGCAGAGTGAAGGCAAAAGGGCCAACAAGTGCTAAGCATCTCTGGGAACTCCTTCAAGAATGTTGGAAGACCATTTCAGGGGACTACCTCTTGAAGCTCATCAAGAGAATGCCAAGAGTGTGCAAAGCAGTAATCAAAGGAAAAGGTGGCTACTTTGAAGAACCTAGAATATGACATATTTTCAGTTGTTTCCCACTTGTTTGTTATGTATATAATTCCACATGTGTTAATTCATAGTTTTGATGCCTTCAATAAAGAAAACTCTTTGAATGAGAACGTGTGTCCAAACTTTTGGTCTGTACTGTATATATGAAAATACCAAGCATTTAAAAATATAGATAATAACTACTTTGTTTAGGGAATATGTGGTGATACATTCCTTTTAAATCTAAGAGAGCTACAGTATATCTTACATGGAACATAGTAAATTATATGTCTGTTATCCTAATTACACTGAACAAAAATATAAACACACTTTCGGTTTTGCTCCCATTTTGCATGAGCTGAACTCAAAGATCTGAAACATTTTCTACATACACAAAATACCCATTACTCTCAAATATTGTTCACAAATCTGTCTAAATATGTGTTAGTGAGCACTTCTCCTTTGCCAAGAGAATCCATCCCACCTCACAGGTGTGGCATATCAAGGTGCTGATTAGACAGCATGAATATTGCACAGGTGTGCCTTAGACTGCCCACAATAAAAGATCCACTCTGAAATGCGCAGTTTGATCACACAGCACAATGCCACAGATGTCGTATTGTTTGAGGGAGCGAGCAGGAATGTCTACCAAAGCTGTTGCCCGTACAATGAATGTTCATTTCTCTACCATAAGCCATCTCCAAAGGCGTCTCAGAGAATTTGGCGGTACATCCAACCGGCCTCACAACCGCAGACCACGTGTAACCACACCAGCCCAGGACCTCCACATCCAGCATATTCACCGCCATGATCGTCTGAGACCAGCCACCCGGACAGCTGCATCAACAATCGGTTTGCATAACCAATGAATTTCTGCACAAACTGTCAGAAACCATCTCAGGGAAACTCATCTGCATGCTCGTCAGAAACCATCTCAGGGAAGCTCATCTGCATGCTCGTTGTCTTCATCGGGGTCTGGACCTGACTGCAGTTAGTCATTGTAACCGACTTGAGTGGGCAAATGCTCACATTCGATGGCGTCTGGCATGTTGGAGAGGCTTTCTGTTCAGGGATGAGTCCCGGTTTTCACTGTTCAGGACAGATGGCAGACAGCATGTGTGGCGTTGTGTGGGTGAGCGGTTTGCTGATGTCAACGTTGTGGATCGAGTGTCCGATGGTGGCGGTGGGGTTAAGGTATGGGCAACGAACACAGGTGCATTTTATTGATGGCATTTTGAATGCACAGAAATACCATGACGAGATCCTGAGGCCCATTGTTGTGCCATTCATCCACGACTACCTGATGTTGCAGCATGATAATGCATGGCCCCATATTGCAGGGATCTGTACACAATTCCTGGAAGCTGAAAACATCCCAGTTCTTGCATGGCCAGCATACTCACCGGACATGTCACCCATTCAGTATGTTTGGAATGCTCTGGATCGGCGTATATGACAGCGTGTTCCAGTTCCTGCCAATATTCTGCAACTTCGCACAGCTATTGAAGAGGAGTGGACCAACATTCCACAGGCCACAATCAACAACCTGATCAACTCTATGCGACGGAGAGGTGTTGTACTGCGTGAGGCAAATGGTGGCCACACCAGATACTGACTGGTTTTCTGACCCCCCCAGTAAGGCAAAACTGTGCACATTTCAGAGTGGCCTTTTATTGTGGGCAGTCTAAGGCACACCTGTGCAATATTCATGCTGTCTAATCAGCACCTTGATATGACACATTGTGAGGTGGGATGGATTATCTTGGCAAAGGAGAAGTGCTCACTAACACAGATTTAGACAGATTTTTTAACAATATTTGAGAGTAATGGGTCTTTTGTGTATATAGAAAATGTTTCAGATCTTTGAGTTCAGCTCATGCAAAATGGGAGCAAAACCGAAAGTGTTGCGTTTATATTTTTGTTCAGTGTATATTCATATGAGTTAATATGACAGATTAACATAACATAAACAGGACAGCTAGTCTGATGTGAGTAAAGAAAAAAAAAATAAGCTTCTTATCAGCATTCCATTATACAGGGTGGGTCATTTATATGGATACACCTTAATAAAATGGGAATGGTTGGTGATATTAACTTCCTGTTTGTGGCACATTAGTATATGTGAGGGGGGAAACTTTTCAAGATGGGTGGTGACCATGGCGGCCATTTTGAAGTTGGCACCTGAAACTACGGATACTGAAAGCCTGTGCTAGCATTTCTCCTGCGGTGTTGCTATCAGTGTGTGAAGAGTGGGAGAAGAGGGTTGCATTGACAATCCAACACAATGGGCAGCACATTGAACACATTTTATAAGTGGTCAGAAACTTGTAAATAACTCATGAAAGAATAAAGTTTCATTAAAACCAAGCACACCATTGTTTTTCTTGTGAAATTCCCAATAAGTTTGATGTGTCACATGACCCTCTTCCTATTGAAAAAACAAAAGTTGGATTCAAAATGGCCGCCATGGTCACCACCCATCTTGAAAAGTTTCCCCCCTCACATATACTAATGTGCCACAAACAGGAAGTTAATATCACCAACCATTCCCATTTTATCAAGGTGTATCCATATAAATGGCCCACCCTGTACATGCAACATAGAGAAACATGGTGAGAAAAGAGATCTATCAACAGCAACTTGATGATGGTTTCGAGATAGCTACAAGAAGTTTTGTTTACACTTTTCAAGTGAAAATAGGAAGCATGTGATAAAGATGTTACATAGATGCTAGTATAATTTCAATGTTAATTAGGGTTACTCACTTTTCACAGTAAATTAGAAAATGCTGCAAATTTTGGCATAGATTTCAGTTTACAGTATACAGTACATCAGATATATTAAGAGCTGTGCACCTTTTAATATGTATGGCGAATATTATGTCAACCGTGTAGGCCTCTGTGCTTGATTGTTCGTTATTTTCAAGATCTCTTCTTGCTTACCATGAATGGGAAGATTCTTGTTTACATCATCAGGTTGAAAAACCCATACAGATCAAAATACTTTTCATAGAGCTTGCTACCGTTGTATCCAGCATGATATAATTCAGATTGGATTGACTGTAATAAAGTTATAACGAGTAGAATATGAGCCACCGGTGAGAAATGAATGGACCAACAGATAGATGGCTTATATTTAGGAGAAGAGCTCTGAGGTAGATTACTCTGTCTACATTTACTATCCACATGGAAAAATTATTATCCACTGCGGAGGAGAAAAACAGAGCTTTTGTCAGATGTGTTTGTCAACAGGACGTCAGGCAGTCCATGGAATTTAGTGTGTTTGTGCAGAGAGCTTGGACATTTACACTTGTCTACATCTAATTCAGCAGAGCAGATTCATTCTGACAGACATTAGCTTGGAGAAGATATTCTTCTGGGCCGTCACCTGCAAGTGAAATGCTGTCTACAGTTGCTGTGCTTTAATTTGTATCTAAAGCATACCACCTAGAAAATGTTTGTGCTCCAGTATCCACACAAGGGGCGGATTTACTGTGTTTTGGTTTTAAAGAGGACCTGCCGCCTCCCCTGACAATTCACTACTTTCATTCCCCATGTGATAACAATTCTGGAGCATCTATTCTTATAGCTCTATGTTGTATCATTCCTTTATTATTCTTACCAGAGGTTAATGGTGCTACAGGTACAGGGAAGCTTCAGCGTGTGCAAGGTACCATGAATTCTCTTCCGTACCAGGAGATATTGGATGAAAATGTGATGCAGTCCGTCACAAACCTGAGGCTTGGGAGACGTTGGAACTTTCAACAGGACAATGATCCCAAGCATACCTCCAAGTCCACTAGAGCATGGTTGCAGATTAAAGGCTGGAACATTTTGAAGTGGCCATCGCAGTCACCAGACTTAAATCCGATTGAGAACCTCTGGTGGGACTTAAAGAAAGCAGTTGCAGCGCGCAAGCCTAAGAATGTGACTGAACTGGAGGCTTTTGCCCATGAAGAATGGGCGAAGATACCCGTAGATCGCTGCAAGACACTTGTGTCAAGCTATGCTTCACGTTTAAAAGCTGTTATAACTGGAAAAGGATGTTGTACTAAGTAGTAAGATTGAATGTCACTTGGGGATTGAATAAAACTGATAATGATGTGAGCACAGAAAATACTTTTGTGGTTATTTCATTATAAATGTTATGTTATATTTGTCTGACTTACAAGTGCCTCTTTGATTTAATTGTAAACAAGATGACTGAAATTATCAAAATCAATGTCAAACTGGCCAAAACACTCAATTTCAGTGGGGGTTGAATAATTTTGAAAACAACTGTACTGGTGAAGGTGCGCTGCGTGTGTGCACATTTCCGCTAGTCACCAACAGCTTCAGCTGGTCTGTCAACACTGCCGCAGCGCTTGAAATTGCCAGCTCTCCTGCTGTTGTGCGACGTGAGTACGCGCTGGAACTCCACATTCCACATGTTGGCCAGACTTTGTGAGCAGCAGAGGGCAGTAGTGGAATACCAGCTGCAACATGGTCGTCGCCTTTCCATTCAGCTTCCGCTATTCACAAGCAAGGAGTGGGCATGGATGTCTGACCTCTGTGTGTCACTGCCTGCCCTGTGAGAGATCTGAGAAGATCGGATAGACTTTCTCTTCTGTTTGTTGTTGTGGGCAGGATCCCACCTCTCCACAGGGTCTGCTCGTTAGCTGTGTAACGGTCTGCTGACTTTGCGGTTGATATTTTCCTTCTGGAGTTCTATACAGGTTGTTTGTGGATCCTCTACTTCCAGCTCGTCTCTAGCTAAGTTCTTCTGTTCTCTCCTTTGTGTGTGTGTTTCTTCTAGGTCTCTGGTCCCTTGATGGCTGTCTCATCCCCACTCCCTAAGTTAGGGTTTGCTTCAGTGTCAGCAGAGCTTAGGTTCCAGCGTATGAGTTTGTTCACCATCAGGACTTGCTCATACTGTCAGCAGTCAGGGAAAGGGTCAGGGATTGTTAGGAGGTTACCATTCCCTCCTCCCTAGCTTTGGCGCCTAGTCTGTTTACCTGTTGCTGTTTGTTTACTTGGTGTTCCTTTTATCCTCACTTGCCGTGACATTATCAACCGCCCCTACCATCATTATTTTCTTTGCTTTGTGCAGATATGGATACTGTTAATGCACTGGTGGATCGCATGCAGGGATTATCTTTGGAGGTAGCTGACCTCCGTAATTCAGTTGCACAGTTTCTGAATTTTCAGGCGTCTGGTTCCGTCAGTGGGAACCAGGGCAACCTTGAACCTAAAGTCGCCCTCCCAGATAGGTTTTCTGGGGGGAGTGATAATTTTGTTCGGTTCAGGGAATCTTGTAAACTGTATTTTTCGACTGCGTCCTCTCTCCTCTGGGGACGACAATCAAAAAGTGGGGATTATTATTTCTCTGCTGAAAGGTGATGCTCAGTCCTGGGCCTTTTCTCTACTGATCGGTTCCCAATCCCTCCAATCGGTGGATTAAATTTTCAAAGCCCCGGGCCTTATTTATAATGACCCAGACCGGGTTTCTCTGGCCGAATCTAGGCTGCGTGGTTTGAGTCAGGGAGAGCGTTCTGCAGAGTCATATTGCTCTAAATTTTGGAGATGGGCGACTGATTCGGAGTGGAATGACCCAGCACTCCGTAGTCAATTCTGTCAAGGGCTGTCTAAGAGACTAAAAGAAAACCCTGATTCTTTGGAGGCGGCTATGTCCCTGGCCGTACGGATTTATAGGCGCCTGAGTGAGAGGTGCAAGGTTCCCCTCACTCGGGATGCACTATCATATGGGGAAACAGCCTCTTCTGTCCCGCGGGGTACAGAGACACTCGAGCTCTTGTCTAGTGATGAGCCTATGCAATTTGTAAAGGTCTCTTCATGCCCTGGTAATAGGAACTTCGGGGTTCAGAGAAGACTTTGTTTCTTCTGTGGTAAAGAAGGACATTTTATTAACGTATGTCCTTATATTAAACCTCAAGGTGAAAAAGGAAAAAAAATAATCTTCTGCCGAAAGAAATGATGATGTTGGTAATAGAGAGTTGCTGGCCATTAAATTGGCATTTGAAGAATGGCGTCATTGGTTAGAAGGAGCGATTCATCCCATTATGGTAATTACTAGTGTTGAGCGGGAAACCAAAGTGCTCGTGTGCTCTGGCCGAACACATCGGTATGCTCATGTGTTCTACCGAGCACAATGGAAGTCAATTAGAGAACCCCAGGCACCCCCTGTTCGGAAGAGAAGAGGGTGTCTGGTTCATAAAAAAAGGTTAGAAATTGATGGAAACCCAGCCTTGTTTTTCAGCTGTCATAAGACTATGAAAACCAATAGACAGCGCTATTGAGTTATGAACAGCGCCATCTATTGGTTTCTTATGACAACAGACTAATAGATTTGTCACTACATTTGGTTTTCATAGTCTTATGACAGCTGAAAAACAAGGCAGATTCTGCTCATTTGCATGCCTTTCCCATATGCCCATGTTTATGCAAATTCGTTTTTACATGACAAAACTGTATAGAAAGGTTATTGAATATTATGTTAGGACAATCGGAAAACTTTTTGTCGCCCTAATCATATTGATCTAGGTGTGCAGATTTACCCAAGCCATCCAACAGATGCAAAATAATTTTGATGTTTACTGGTTCTCAGTCAGATGAGAGCTGGTTTGGAATATCTCATGGTGCACAAGGCTGCCATTGTAAGGTATGCTGGCTGTTATCTGTCTCATATAGCATATAGCTTTTGTGTTGTTGTCTATTGTATGTCGTACATAATGGGAGTCTGAGACGGATCCAGCTGTCCTCTTATTGCTGTTTCCAAACCATTTTGATGGGGTTTCCATCAATTTCTAACCTTTTTTTTATGAACCAGACACCCTCTTCTCTTCCAAGCAGGGGGTGCCTGGGGTTCTCCCATTGACTTCCATTGTGCCAAGGTGCTCGGTAGAACACACAAGCATACCGATGTGTTCGACCAGAGCAAACGAGCAAACACTAGTCAACAGTTGCTAGCCACCTATTGTCCCCAAAAGGTCCTAGATTCTTTATCAGATCTATAACACTTCCAGAATCTTTCAAATAAGATGGAGCTTTTATGACATATCTCCAGAGAAAGTAATCAATATATTCCATTAACCTACTGGTTAAAGAATTTATTCTAGAGACAATAGGCCTCCCCGGTGGGTCTATCAGACTCTTGTGGATTTTTGGCAAATGATAAATCACAGGTGTTACTGGGTTTTTAATTGATAAATATTCCAATTCTTTTTTACTAATAATTCCCTCCTTATTCCCCCTTTGCAACAACTTGTCCAGCTCTATTTTAAATTCTGGTAACAGTTTCTTTTTAAGGGGTAAGTAGGTTTCCTTATCTGCTACCTGTCTGTATAATGACTCCTGTATCTGGAAGCTGACTTCAAAGGGGCTGAGCAGCAATAACCGATACAGCCTGAGGACAAGAGTGGCGCTGTTTCTGAAAGTAATCCCATCTCTATACATAAGCTTTGTCCATTACTCATTTCTGACAATTATTATTTGCCTCTTCTTAATGTTTGATCAGTTGAAAAGTAACACGTACAAGTGGCACATTTATGGGCCCACCTTGAAGAATTAACATGAGGTTTTAGAGGCCTAGACAAGCAAATTACCAGGTTATCTGAGGTAACATAAAGCTCAGGAGAACAGAGATTGATAGTGTGTACCTTGCGCTGCTTTGTGCAGCACAGCATGTGTTGAGCGCCACACCAGACTGTAAGATCTGTCCAGACTTCTGAAGCAAGGAAGTTAATGTTGTTTACAGCCTACAGTGCTATGCAAATCATTTGCCCTAGAATTCTCTGCTATCCCATTTATATATTTTGATTTTGTCCCTTAAAGGAGTGACTTTGTGACACTTAAAGTATGGTGAAAACACACCATAAACTTTTATTGAGACTTGTTTAAAAACATTCTAAGCTGTTGGCGACAGATGTATCAGGAAAATAAATGAATGTGTTATCATCCCTTCTAACGAAGACAAATTACTTACTGATGTATCCTTTAGATTACATACAAGGCTCTTTTGCAGAACTGCAGGATACATGTTCTAAGTATAGTCGTGTTTATAAGTCATGATGATCGGGTACAGTACTCCTCTAGAAAAGCAATACTATCTGCAATTGTTTATTATATATTGCAATGTCGTAGTATGTTTTATGTATGCTTCAGGAATGATAAGATATGGGTGACATTAGGAATGGAACGTACCATTACATTCCTTTCCTCTTGGTAGGAGTGGGCTGGTCCTGCTTCCTGCAGACCGCAAAACACTTACGGACGTGTGAATGGACCCTTACTGGGGCCACTGAAAGGCGGCATTTTTTTTGTACTGGCACACGTTATAAGGGTGAATTTTTTGTACTGGCAAACATAAGGGGCATTTTTTGTACGGGCACACATTATAAGAGGGTATTTTTTGTACTGGCACACATAAAGGGGTATTTTTGAACTGGCAAACATTGTAAGGGAGTATTTTTTCTACTGACATACATTTATAAGAGCTTTTTGTACTGGAACACGTAAGGGGGTGTTTTTTTTTTTACTGGTACACAGTATAAGGGGGTATTTGTTGTACTGACACACATACTAAGTGGGTATTTTTTGTACTGGCAACGGTTATAAGGGGAATTATTAGGGTCATTATTACTGCGCTTTATTACTACTGGGGACTATGGGGAACATGATTACTAGTATGGGCACTATGGGTGACGGTATCTGCTTTTTTTTGGTGGACATTATGTTTATGGCACTATTAGTATCAGGGGCTCTATTTATTGGGTGCAGTTATTTTTAGTGCACTGTGTGCGAATAAATATTGAGGGGGCACAATCTGTGTGGTACTAGTATTTTCAGGGGGATTATCTGTTTCAGCAGTATAGCATTGAGGAGCACAATGGACACAGTATTGAGGGTGGTAGGATGAGTTGTTGATAATGGAGGGAGGAGGATGATGGAACAATAGGAAAGTAAGATGTTCTTTTGTCAAACTCTGCAGACACAAGAGATGGCTGAAAGAAATAATCATGGCAGTCTGGTCTGAATGGAGAAGATGACTCAAGAGAATGTCTACATAAGAGGAGACAGCACTGCATGTAAGAGGTAGTGTATGCAATACTGTTTTCTCCTATATGCCTGATGTATGTTTTTAACAATAAGGCCGTAGGGAGTAGGGTAGGTTGAAAATTTAACATTGGGAGGGGGATCTGTTTCAATTTTCACCTCAGGCAGCTGTCACAGTAGGTAAGATAAGGGAAGGAAACAGAACACGGCAAAGCAAACAAAACAACTGACTAGGCCCCAAATGCTAGGGAACAAAGGGGTCACCTCCTAGCAATCCCTAAAACACTTTCCCTAAGCTGCTATGCCCATGTGCATATCTTGATGGTAGATATGCACATGCCCACGTACCTAAGACTATAACACACTGAACCAAACCCTCAGCTGTAGGGGAGAGGGAAAGAGGCACCCAGATCCTTCAACAACCGAAGGAGCTAGCGTCACCCTAGAGGCCAAGTCAAAACAGACACAAAAGGAACAAGGGAAAAGGTCTTTTCTAGACATGTGTTGGAGCAGACGATCCACCAAACTTCCAGAGCTCACACAAGGCAGAACTATAACCCACAAAGGCTATAGGGAGAGGGAGGAATAAATAGCCTCACCAATTACCTAAACAGCAACACGTGGGAGGAGGTGGGATTCTGCTCAAACCCACAACAAAACAAACTGTCAGATCGAGTCATGTGCAGCAACTCTGACAGATCTCCTCAGAACACCCGCAGAGCAGGGCGTGACAGTACATCCCCTCTACGGGTGACCTCCGGACACTCAGGCCCAACTTTATCCGGGTGTGCCCTGTGAAAGGCATTCACAAGGCGGCTAGCTTTAACATTGGTAGCTGGAACCCACGTTCTTTCCTCGGGACCGTATCCCCTCCAATGCACCAGGTACTGAAGGGAACCCCGAAGAACACGAGTTGAGAATTCTAGAGATCTGAAACTCCAGATTACCATCAACCAAAACAGAAGGAGGAGGCAAAGGAGATGGTTCCGCAGGTTCCACATATTTTTTCAACAAGGATCTGTGAAACACATTATGGATCTTCCAGGCCTGCGGAAGTTCCAGACGAAACAACACCAGATTGACAATGGCCGAGATTTTGTAAGGGCCAATAAATCTTGGACCCAATTTCCAAGAGGGTACCTTCAGCTTAATGTTTTTAGTGGACAACCACACCAAATCACCCACACACAGGTCTGGACCAGTCATACATCTCTTGTCTGCCATCCGTTTATATCTTTCACCCATTTTTTTCAAATTAACTTGACTTGAATCTTCTGCCTGACAAAACACCTCAAATAGGTCTCCAGGTTTTCGTTAGTGCGCTCAGTTTGACCATTTGACTGAGGATGAAAAGCCGAAGAGAAAGACAACTGAATTCCAGTACCGCACAAACTTTTTCGGGATACATACGAAAACCGGAGGCAGAAAGCAAGTACCCGAAAAACGGCAGCTCCTGAACAGCAAACAGACATTTTTCCAACTTAGCATACAATTTATTCTCCTGAAGGATCAATAACACTTGTCTCAAATGATCCTGATGAGTCTTCATATCGGGTGAGTAAATTAGTATGTCATCGAGGTAAATAACAACGAACCTCCCCACAAAATGCTGAAAAATGTTATTGATAAAGCGCTGAAAGACTGCTGGCGCATTAGTTAAACCAAAGGGCATGACTAGGTTCTCGAAGTGACCCTCGCGGGTATTGAAGGCCGTTTTCCATTCATCTCCTTCCCTTATTCTGTTCAGATTATAAGCTTCTCTTAAATCCAACTTAGAAAACACCTTGGCACCAACAATCTGATGAAATAGATCTGGAATCAAGGGAAGGGGATATGGATCATGGAAATCTAGGCACGGTCTAAGGGATCCGTCCTTCTTCTTGACGAAAAAGAAGACAGCGGCCATAGGAGACTTAGATGGTCTAATATGTCCCATTGCCAAACTCTTGGCAATATACTCCCGCATAGCTACTCTTTCTGGTTGAGAAAGATTATATAACCGAGATTTTGGCAATTTTGCTCCGGGGATAAGATAGACCGGACAATCATACTCTCGGTGAGGGCGCAACTCCTGAGCTCCACCCTCCGAGAACTCAACATGAGAATTACCCACCCTCAAATAAATATCCTGAACAATATGAGTTAGACATCTTTGCGCGAGGGGGGCGGAATCTATAGCAAACACTGGTATCTCTTTGCTTAATGCGCTAGTTTTAAAACCATGACTCTGAAGAAATTTAAAATCAATAAGATTAACCCCTGCGCCACTGTCAACAAATACCTTTAACTCCAAATTTCCAGAGTCTAGCGCCACCATGGCAGGCAGGAGAAATCAGGTACTGCAGGTAGGATACGAACATGCCTGCTCTGACTCCCCATTCACACTACCAGGAGTAAGGGAGTTTTTTTTTTCTTTGAAGGAATCCCCTATTTTTTTTCATTACCACTTTGAGGTTTAATAAAAGGGCACACATTAACGAAATCACCTTCTTTACCACAGAAGTAACAGTCTATTCAGCTTCCTAAAATTCCTATTACCAGAGCAAGAAGTAACCTGACCCAATTGCATAGGCTCCTCTCCAGCCCCTAATTCAAGTGTCATAGGACCCCAAGGGACAGGAGGGACTGATTCTCCACCAGACAGCACCCCCTGCCCGAGGGGAACCTTACACCTCTCCCTAAGACGTCTATCAATCCGTACGGCCAAAGACATGGCCGCCTCCAAAGAATCAGTTTTTTCATGAAATGCAAGGGCATCTTTTAATCTCTCAGATAGCCCCTGACAGAACTGACTACGGAGTGCAGGATCATTCCACTCCGAGTCAGTCACCCATCTTCTAAATTCAGCACAATACGACTCAGCAGTACATTCTCCGCTGCACAACTTATATTCAGCCATAGAGACCCGGTCTGGGTCATCATAAATCAGGCCCAGGGCTCCGAAAAATTCATCCACTGACCGGAGGGACTGTGAACCGGTCGGCAGAGAAAAAGCCCAAGACTGAGCGTCACCTTTTAGCATAGAAATATTAATCCCTACTCTTTGGTTTTCATCTCCAGATTAAATCGGACGCAGACGAAAATACAAATTACAGGACTCCCTGAACCGAACAAAGTTATCACTTTCCCTGGAAAACCTATCAGGGAGAGTGACCTTAGGTTCCAGGGAGACTTGGTTTCCCCCGATCTCCTCAGAACACCCACAGGGCAGGGCGTGACAGCAGCAGAAAGGCTAGGTGTACCCCTGGGTCTAATTGTCAGTTTTCTCTGAGGTAGTAGGTGGAGAACTGCTGCTATGATGTCTCCTGTTCATGTAGAGAAGAGACCATGCATCCTATCACTATATGTCATATACAGAGTGGACCCACTGTACCAACCAACAGGTTTGGCTTCAATCCCTATACAGGGATCTAGACTTTGTTGTGGGGGAGCTACCATACAGCTACCTCTTGAGATAGTCCTGGAGCGGTTAGCGGCTGACCCACGAGTTCAAATAAACACTGAAGGATCAGGCAATATGTGTAGTCAGAAGACGGACCAAGAGTATCCAGACAAGTCTGCTGTCAGTGCAGGCAGCAGTAGGGCAATAAAAAAAAACAGGCTTAGGTCAGGGCAGGCGGCTAGAGGTCAGAGTCGGTAGTCAGGCTGGAGAATGGTACATGGATAGTAAGACAGAGAATACACCTTTGCTTGTTACTAGAGACTAGGAAACCCAATGCTCAGGCACTCATGTATTCTCAGTAATATATTGTGTTATTACCTCATAGACACAATTTTATCAGTTTATTATGTATTATTAGTTAATATTGTGTTGTTACCTCACAGACACTGTTTTATCAGCATTATATCATGTTATCAGTCGTATATTGTGTTATTACCTCACAGACACTGTTTTATCAGCATTATATCATGTATTATCAGTAAGATATCATGTTATTAATTACCTCATAGACACTGTTTTATCAGCATTATATCATGTTATCAGTAATATATTGTGTTATTACCTCACAGACACTGTTTTATCAGCATTATATCATGTTATCAGTAATATATTGTGTTATTACCTCACAGACACTGTTTTATCAGCATTATATCATGTATTATCAGTAATATATCATGTGATTACCTCATAGATACAATTTTGTCAGCATTTATATCCTGTACTAACCATACAGGATATAGTGCTAATAAAACCATGTCTGTGAGGTAATAACACACTAAATTACTGGTAATACACTTATAAAATCTTGTATTTTGCTATACAAAAAATGACTTTGATTAGGGACCCACCGAACATAACTTTGCTTGGGACCCCAGAAATAGCGAGTCCACCCCTGCATATATCTGACCACTATTGGGTAGTGATGCATATAAAGAGATTACAAAAGATATACAGGAGATAAATGTTAAAAAATTTCTAATGTGAATAGAAAATGTGTTTTCTGTCATGTTTTAAATTTTATATTTCTAACACTAATGTACCATTACACCAACTACATATCCGTTATGTAAATCATATGCATTTTAAACCTAATTGAGATTTTCATTATATTAAAGGTAATGAGTTGTGAATGCAAAGCAGCTTGACGAAGCCATTTCAAGGTATTGGGCAGGAAAATAAGAAACAATTGCTAACTAAAATGTCATTTTGATCATAGCAAAATAGTTCAAATTAGTGGGATTTAACTGCTCATGAGCAGCAGTGAATTATCCCTGGAGTCATCAGCCTGGTGTAATTACTACAATGGCACAGTGATGAGTCCTCCGGGAGATCAAAGATATCCAAAATGAGCATTGTAAGCACTACGGGCTATTGTAGCCTCAGTTAAAGGGGTTTTCTGGTTACAGAAAGTTATCTCCTATCCACAGGACAGGGGATAACTATTAGATTGGAGGCGGTCTCACTGATCATGTTTTCGCAACAGACCCAGAATGATCGTGTATGGTCTGCCAGAATCCACATAGACTGGTATTGCCCAAGTGTGAGTGCGCCATTCACAAATAGTACAGCCTGGACAGTGTGTGTGGTACTATGTGTATAGTATGCTGCAGTGCAGAATTAGGGATGGGAACATGGGGAGAGTAAGGCATGGCCTTCTCTTTCTGTAACTCTATACTAGCCAGCCCCGACAATTATGTTAGCTTCACCCCAATGCAGTCCAGTAAGACTCCAACCCTATAAATCATGGACTGAACTCCCCCTTAGTGTTTTTATTCTTCTTTATGGTATATAGTGGCATTATTTATATGTACAGTATGTGGCAGCGTCATTTATGTGCACAGGGTGCTGGTATTATTTTATGTATAATTCTGGAGCATTTATTCATTGTTGTGGCTACTAGAAGTGATGAATGAATTACTAACAGTCTGCAGTGAAGATCCAGATATGTGTTACCAGTTGGAGATCTGTTCTGGCACAGTCTGGCTCTATCAGTGTTGCCAGTGCCAGTGCAGGGATTTATTATTCAGCATCAGCCACTATCATAAATCTGGTGCATTATTTGACTGTGTCGTCTAAGGCTACTTTCACACTAGCGTTTTGGCTTTCCGTTTGTGAGATCCGTTCAGGGCTCTCACAAGCGGTCCAAAACAGATCAGTTTTGCCCTAATGCATTCTGAATGGATAAGGATCTGCTCAGAATGCATCAGTTTGCCTCCGTTCCGTCACCATTCCGCTCTGGAGGCGACACCAAAACGCTGCAAGCAACATTTTTCTGTCCACAATGTGGTGCGGAGCAAGATGGATCTGTCCTGGCACACAATGTAAGTCAATGGGGATGGATCAGTATTCTCTGACACAATAGAAAACGGATCCGTCATGGCTATAGAAGACATAATACATCCGGATCCATTCATGATGAATGCATGCGGTTGTATTATTGTAACGGAAGCGTTTTTGCAGATCCATGACGGATCCGCATAAAACGCTAGAGTGAAAGTAGCCTTAGGCTAGTTTTACACTGGCATTATTGTCTCTCTGGATCCGGCATTGCCAGATGTTACTGCAATGCCTACCAGCCCCATTGACTATAATGGGATCTGTTGTTGATCCGGCCGCTAAAAAGCCTAAATTTGAACATTAGATGTAATAAATCTACCCCAGTCTGTATAATCTGATCTTTCAGACATGTATTCACCCCTTCCCTAAGAATGTGTGGCTGTTTTTTCATTTCACCAGTACTATCCCATTGAAGATTAAATATAAAATATTGTTCTTCTGCAGAAGTCAACACAGAGTGATAAAATAGGGATTCCATTGGTATTTTACAGCTGATGTAAGAGAAAGATGTAATGTTATTAAAATAGTAGATTAGTAGAATTAGGATAACAGTATGTCAGCTTTATTGTTCTCTTTATAGACCTAGATAAAGATGCCCACAGAAGAGCACTGTACTATAGGTGCATTTACACGTACCAATTAAGCAGGAAATTATCGGGAAGAAACTGTTCCTTCCTGATAACTGTCTGCTTATCAGAGGAGTGACATGTCTCTCTCCTGACATGTCTGTTATAGTAATAACAATTCTGGAGCCAGAAATGATGATTTAATGTGCTACATAAACGAGAAATTCACCCAATGAGCAAGCATTTTGTTCGTTCATCAGGTGATTTACACGGGCAGATCATCAGGAACGAGGGTTCGTACAAATGTTTCTTTCTGATAATTGGCCCGATAATAGTCCTGTGTAATGTGCGATGCTCTAATGGAGTCACTCACCTCCAACTTGCCTTTCTGGTCGAGTTGGACACATCTTGACAAGCTCGACCATTGAGAGAAGAAGAGAGAAGTAGAGCATGCTTCACAGGGAACACCCACTGGGCACTGGGCTTACAGCTCCACATGAAACCATGTCAGAAAATGAAAATTTTGAAAATAAAAGAAGTATAGAAATCGACAACATAGTTCACCTGATTCAGATACATAGATACTAGAGATGAGCGAATTTCCTCTTATGAAATTCGTTCACATTTAATTTGGTTGTAAAAGGTGAATTGCGTTATGGATTCTGTTACAACGGACCATAACGCAATTCTATAACGGAATGCCTTTAGAGGCATTCCGTTTTTCATGCCGTCATAATAGAGGTCTATGGGCTGCAAAACGGATCGTCCCATTTCCGTTATGCAGCGGAGTCCTCTCCTGCATAACGGAAACGGGACGGATCCATTATGCAGCCCATAGAATTCTATTATGACGGAATGAATAACAGAATGCCTCTAAAGGCATTCTGTTATGCATTCCATCATAGAATTACGTTAGAATTCGCTCATCTCTAAATGATACCTATGGGTTGTCTGAGATTTTGATATTGATTGCCGATCCGTAGGACAGGTAGAGGAGGATTGGGCATTTCTGAGGTTCCAAGCAAACTTATGTTTGAGGGCTCCTGTTGCACAGCTAAGATCTGCCCCATTAAAACAGCAGGGCACCTGATATATCACTAAGCCCTGCTCTGACAGCCCAGTAAGTTCTGCCCATGTTGAGGGCCACTCTCAGCTTAGTGACAGCCTGGGCGTTTCCGCTACTGCTCTAAAGTGGCACAGGTGGTATGTCTCAGAGAATTTGCATGGTTTGCATGGTGGTAAAGTCAGCAACTGAGGATAGGTGATCAATATCGGATAAGTGGGGATCACACTCCTGACACCCCTACCAATCAGTTGTTTGAAGGGGACACAGTGCTCCGGTGAGCATTGCAGCCTCTTTCTAGGGCACAGCCATCACGTTCATTGGTCACATGGCCTAGGCATAGCTCAATCCCATTCAAGTGAATGGGACTGAGCTGCAATACCAAGCACAGCCACTATTGAATGGATGGCACTGTGCACGGGGCACTGCAGCATTCCCAAACAGCTCATTGATGGGGGTGTCAGGAGTTATATTTTTTTTCAACAAATCTTTATTTTCTTTATTGACAATCATACAGCAGTCAAGAAAATGCAACATAACATTTACAAAAGGGTGGCAACAATGCCAAATGGTCTTGTGAGCATTATAGACATTTTAAATAATAATAGTTTCCATGTCGCAACAAATGACAAGAGGCAGAAAACCCAGTATTGTGAAGGCCTACATTAAAGGAACGCAAAACAAGTGTGGACAAGAAGCAGAATAATGTATGAGGGAAGTGATGAATGTTGATGCAGTACCTGGTTGTTGGAGTCGAGGTAGACTTCTTACTCCTCCACTGAATCCAAGGTGACCATAATTTGAGATATTTGTCGTGGGAAAGAGTTTTCCAGCTGGATAATTCTTCTAGTCTGCATATTTCATGGACCTTATGGACCCATTTGCTTACAAAAGGTACCTGCTCTGATAGCCAATATAAAGGAATAAGCAGTTTAGCTGCCGCGATTAGATGGGCAGGTAATGAAAATCTAAAAAGGAGGCAATGGCGGTTTGGTAGATTAAGGAGTGCTAATGAGGGTGAGATGGGGACTCCTAGGGGGCAGATCTGATTGATGGCGGTTGACACTGCGTCCCAAAAGGGGGCTATCTTGGGGCATGTCCACCAAATGTGAAATGCAGAACCTTGTGCTTTATGGCACCTCCAACATTCTGTGGGAAAGGAGTGATCCATTTTATGGAGTATATCTGGGGTTTGGTACCATTTCGTAATCAACTTATAGGTATTCTCCTGAATACGTATACAGAGTGAAAATCCATGAGAATGACTCACGATCCTGGAGACGTCGCCCTCAGAAAACACTCTCCCTAGTTCTGTCTCCCACTGTTGAATAAAGTGGGGTTTAAAAGGGGCCTTCATCTCCAAAATTTTGCTGTAAATGAGGGAAACTAGTCTTCTCCGGGGTCCGGGGGATTCAATTATGGCATCATACCAAGAAGGCACATAGTTACTTTGAGAAATGCCAAGATATTGCTGACAGAACATAGAAAAATGTAATGGATGGGGGTCCATTTTGAGACCTTGAACGATGTCCGGAGGATCTGCATGGTAGGTACAAATATTCCCTTTCAGGAGGTCCCCCACTGCATGATTACCAAATACTGACCAAATCCCTAGATCGTCTACATAGTTCTTCTGGAGGAAATAAGGAAGAAGACGTATGGGCATAAAAGGTGAGGGATAGTGTTGATCGAGCATGCTCGGCACATAGCGGTATTCGATGCTCGGCACATAGCGGTATTCAGACGAATACCGCATGTGCTCGAGCGCAATGCTCGAGTCTCCTCCCCACAGGTTTCTTGGCTGCTACATAGGCAATAAACGTGCAGGTAAGTACTGCCCTCACTGTAATGCCGTAGCCATGTTGGTTACTGGCATTACAGTGATTGGCTGGCCGGAACGCGTCATCGGGTGCTTTATAGCACCTGATGACGCGTGTTCGGCTCAGTCTTAGTCAGGGAGAGCTGAGCATGGGAAGGGACAGACAGTGTAGGGAGTGTTATTGGAAGATTTTTATTTGAAAAACTTTTCAGAGACCCAAAAGTCCTTATAAGGACTATTGTGTGTGACAGCAGCAATATATATTTGCAGCGCAACCTGCGCTAAATTGCTCAGTCTTAGGGAGAGCTGTGCATAGGAAGGGACAGACAGTGTAGGGAGTGTTATTGGAAGATTTTTATTAGAAAAACTTTTCAGAGACCCAAAAGTCCTTTTAAGGACAATTGTTGTGTGTGGCAGCAGCAAGATCTATGCGCTAAATAGCTAAAACTTTACAGACCCAAAAGTCCCTTTAAGGACCGTTGTGTGTGGCAGCAATATCTATTTTTAGCGCATCCTGCGCTAAATAGTGTGCAATAGTTAGGCTACTGCAGACTGCGAAATTAGATGCGCCTCCTGTGTAAAGTGTGCGCATACAAAAAATATCTGTGACATACAATGTGCTTTTTCCGTAGATGGTATCCGCTGCGAACAATGACATTAGCTGCGCCACATCTCCAGTGTCAAGTGTGCACATCTAAAAAATATCTGTGACATCCACTGTACTTTTTCCGTAGACGGTGTCCGCTGCGGACAGTGACATTAGCTACGCCACATCTCCAGTGTAAAGTGTGCGCATCCAAAAAATATCTGTGACATCCAGTGTCCTTTTGCGGTAGACAGTGTCCGCTGTGGGCAGTGACATTACCTGCGCTACATCTCCAGTGTAAAGTGTGCGCATCCAAAAAATATCTGTGACATACAGTGTACTTTTTCCATAGACGGTGTCCGCAGCTGACAGTGACATTATCTGCACCACATCTCCTGTGTAAAGTGTGTGCATCCCAAAAATATCTGTGACATACAGTGTACTTTTTTAATAGACGGTGTCCGCTTCTGACAGTGACATTACCAGTGCCACAACTGCAGTGTAACGTGTGCGCTGAAGAAATGTATCTGTGACATACAGTGTACTTTTTGAATAGATGGTGTCCACTTCTGACAGTGACATTACCAGTGCCAAATCTGCAGTGTAACATGTGAGCTGAAAAAAATTATCTGTGACAAACAGTGTACTTTTTCAATAAATGGTGTCCTCTTCTGACAGTGACATCAACAGTGCCACATCTGCAGTGTAACGTGCGCTGAAGAAATGTATCTGTGACATACAGTGTCTGTCAATAGACGGTGTCTGCTGCGGACAGTGACAGTAGCTGCGCCACATCTCCAGTGTAAAGTGTGTGCATTGTGAACTGTTACACCCTCCTGAGGGGTTGTTTTGCGCAGAAACAGGAACACCGACACCTTTGTAGCTTGTGTGTCAGACTGTTGCTAGTTTATTTTGCAAGTTGCTCAAAATAACAAACAAAACCAAAACAAACAATAGCCGTCTGGCTCCTGCCTATCTCACTCGGCAGCACTAGCTAAACTCATAACACAAAACACAAAGAGCATTTTCAAGGGGAAAACAGAGCAACTTACAGTTCAGTAGTTAGGTAGAAAAGCGACCGCTCTCAGAGCTCCAAGACTTGCAGCTTCTCAAACAGACTGCCCCCACACTCTCAGAGAGAAAGCTCCTGGGTCAGGGCTGCTGACTTAATTAGTACATCTGTGTGAGCAGTCCCCCCAGGCAGGTAAAACCCGGGAGAGAGCATCAGCATTGGCCTGCAGCTTTCCTGCACTGTGCTCGACTGAGAAATTATAGTCCTGTAGTGACAGGAACCAGCGAGTCACCCTTGCATTATGATCTTTGGCCAGTGACATCCAGGTAAGAGGGGAGTGATCTGTCACTAACTGAAATCAACGGCCGAGCAGATAGTATCACAGATTCTCCAAAGCCCATTTGATGGCCAAACACTCACGCTCCGCAATACTATAGTTTTTCTCAGTCGGGGTTAGCTTCCTACTCAAATACATCACTAGGTGTTCTTCTCCATGCACCAACTGTGAGAACACGGCCCCTAGGCCCACATTGGAAGCATCTGTTTGAACAACAAACTTTTTTTAAAAATCAGGAGCGATCAAAACTGGTCTACTGCATAACACCTCCTTGAGTTTACAGAACGCATCCTCAGCATCTTTGTTCCAAGAAATTCCCCCTGAGCTTTTGCCTTTGATTAGGTCCGTAAGTGGAGCAGCTATGGTGGCAAAATCTGGAATTAACTCTCTGGTAATACCCTACCATGCCCAGAAACGTCTTCACCTGTTTTTTTGTGCAAGGTTGAGGCCACTCTTTAATTGCCTGTACCTTTTGAGCCTGAGGCTTGATGAGGCCTTTACCAATAATGTACCCTAGGTATCGTGCCTCTTCAAGGTCCAGGGCACATTTCTTGGGATTGGCCATCAGACCAGCCTGCCGAATTGAGTTTACCACCGCTTGGACCTTGGGAAGATGACTTTCCCAATCCGAGCTGAATATCACCACGTCGTCAAGGTACGCCGAAGCGAAGTGCCGGTGTGGCCTGAAAGGTGGCAGGGGCCCCATGAAGCCCAAATGGCATTCTCACATACTGGAACAGGCCCTGTGGAGTAGAAAACGCTGTCTTTTCCCTAGCTGTTGAAGTAAGTGGAAACTGCCAATAACCTCCGGTTAGATCTAGGGTGGTGATATACCTGGCTGGACCTAACCTTTCTATCAACTTATCCACCCGTGGCATGGGATAAGCGTCAAACATTGAGATCTCGTTTAATTTGCGAAAGTAGTTGCAAAACTGCAAGGATCCATCCGGTTTTGGTACCAACACCACAGGGCTTCTCCAATCACTATGGGATGGTTCAATAACACCTAGCTCCAACATTCTCTGGATCTCACCGGCTACTGTCTGTCTGCGGGCTTCAGGAATGCGATATGGCTTCAAGCAAACCCGAGCTTGTGGATCTGTAACAATATCATGCTTAATTACATGAGTGCAACCTGGCCACTCTGAAAACACATCAGCATTCCTAAGGAGGAATTCCTTTACCTCTTGGGCTTGTGCCCTTGACAGAGTCTCTGAGACCTTCACCTCAGTAATTCCCCCCTGAAGTGTAGGACTGAGACGCTCAGCCGCCATAGAAACTAACGGTTCCTTCCAGGCCTTTATTAAATTGACATGATAGATTTGCATTTTTTTCCGTTTGTCGGGTTGGTGGATTTTAGAATTCACATCCCCTATTTTCTCTACAACCTCATAGGGCCCTTGCAATTTTGCCAGGAATTTACTTTCCACGATGGAAAGCAGAACCTTTTCATGTCTGGCATTAGTCTCTCGCTGGACTGCATTTGCGTCTTGCTGGGTTGCACAGGCTTGTGACAACCTCAACACCAGGTCTACCATCGTATTGGATGATAAGATGAAATGCAATTAAAGTTGCTAGGTGGATGATATCTGGCAGGGATCCGTCTGCCCGCATCCTCTACCAATTTGTGAACTGTTACACCCTCCTGCGGGGTTGTTTTGGGCAGAAACAGGAACACCGACACCTTTGTAGCTTGTGCGTCAGACTGTTGCTAGTTTATTTTGCAAGTTGCTCAAAATAACAAACAAAACCAAAATAAACAATAGCCCTCTGGCTCCTGCCTATCTCACTCGGCAGCCCTAGCTAAACTCATAACACAAAGCACAAAGAGCATTTTCAGGGGGAAAACAGAGCAACTTACAGTTAAGTAGTTAGCTAGAAAAGCGACCGTTCTCAGAGCCTCCTAGGCTTGCAGCTTCTCAAACAGACTGCCCCCACACTCTCAGAGTGAGAGCTCCTGGGTCAGGGCTGCTGACTTAATTAGTACATTTGTGTGAGCAGTCCCCCCAGGCAGGTAAAACCCGGACTGGCTCCGGGTGGTCAGGGAACCCACCCAACACTTCCCTGACCGGCTCCAGGACCCTAAGCTGGCTTTCTTTTTCCCAGGAAGCTTCTAGAAACAAAGAAAATCAAACCTTCCTGGAGTCTTTTAACACATGAAGTGCCGGAAACTTGGTGCAATGTACACACCATCCAGCACTTTCTCTGCCAAACATTGTGACACCATGTCACAGCATCCAAAAAATATCTGTGACATCCAGTGTACTTTTTCCATAGACGGTGTCCGCTGCAGACAGTGACATTACCAGTGCCACATCTGCAGTGTAACGTGTGCAGTAAAAATATTTATCCGTGACATACAGTGTACTTTTTCAATAGATTATGTCCGCTTCTGACAGTGACATTACCAGTGCCACATCTGCAGTGTATAGTGTGCGCTGAAAAAATCATACAGTGACATACAGTGTACTTTTATCGTAGACGCTGTGGACAGTGACATTACCGGTGGTACCTCTCCTGTATAACGTTTCCTCATCCCAAATACCTGTGACATTCCCTGTAATTTTTGTTAGCCGCTGGTGACAGCATTGACATATATCTCCTCTGTGACGTTTCCACATCCCAAATACCTTTTTAAATTTGTTTGCGCATACACTTCCAAATCCTACGTTACTGTATGTGTGACAGACTTTTAAGCATATATAACATTTAATATGAAGAAGGCGAGCAGTAAGGGACGGGTCAATGGCCGTGTTGCTGATGGTGCACGCAGAGGCCGTGCCCTGGGCGTGGCAAAACTGTGCCTGCTGCCAGAGCACAAGAAAAACAATCATCCACAATACCTAGCTTCATGTCCCAGTTTGCAGTGAGGCGCAGGACACCACTCTTGAAGTCAGACCAGTGCGACTAGGTGGTCGGTTGGATTGCAGCAATAATGCTTCCAGTCGCTTAAGCACCACCCTGTCTTCCACCAAGTCCAGTCTCAGCAGCCAATAGTCTGCTCAACACAATCTTCACCCTGATCCTCCTTCCTCCCACCATGGAGAGTCTGGGCAAACAAGTGATCCCGCACTCGGATATTCCGAGGAGCTCTTTTCAGCGTCATTCCTTGATTTGGCCCTCTCGCCAAGCACGCTTGAAGAGGGACAGATCTTGTGCCCTGATTCCCAAACTCTAGAGCATCCACAGTCACAAGAAGATGACGGTGGGGAATGGCAATTGCTGTTTAAAGAGGTGGATGATGATGAGACACAGTTGCCAATAAGTCAACGGCAATTAGTGTCTCAAGAGGTTGATGATGAGGAAGAGACACAGTTGCCAATAACTGAGGTTGTGGTTAGGTCAACAAGTCAGGAGGATAAGCAGAGTGAGGAAGTGGAAGAGGAGGTGGTGGACGATGAAGTTACTGACTGAACCTGGGAAGGTGGAAAGCCAAATGAGGACAGCAGTACAGAGGGGGAGGGATCTGCTGCACCGCAAGCAGGCTGGAAGAGGCAATGGGGTGGCAAAAGGGAGAAGGCGGGCCACACCAAACAGGCCCCCAACTGTTCCACGGAGCACCCCCTTGCGGAAATCTTCCTTGCCAAGAGGTAGGTGTTCCGCAGTATGGCGTCTTTTTGAGGAAAGTGCAGATAACAAAAGATCAGTCGTTTGCAACGTGTGCCATACCAAAATGAGCCAGGGCGTGAACACTAGCAACCTCACCACCACCAGCATGATCCGCCACATGGGATCCAAGCACCGTAATAAGTGGGACAAACGCCTGGGTCTGCAGTGGCCAGAAACGGGTACGCTGACGCCACTTTAATGCGGTCGTAACACAACTCTTGGGTGTTACATTCTCCCTTACTTTGAGTCAAGCTGCCCTCGGCTTGTGCTTAGGATAAGATGAACAAGCTCTGGGGTACCCAATTTAATACAAAGTGCTGCATGAAGTACACATAAAGACATACAAAGACAAACATATAACTTCTACCCTAAGGTTCCTGCCCGCATGAGTAGGGTGTCCTAATTAACAGTTTCCCTCTCGGTATACTCAGTGAACCAACGGTCTGCATTAAGCAATTACTACTGACTGACTTTGATGTGTTCTGAGCCCTGTAAACACCAAAGAAAGCATGGGGCGTCTTTACTCTATAATCCCACCATTATGTAATGAAAGGCTTATAGCACGATCACTATGGTGACTAAGGGTAGCAAAATGGCTCTAAGGTGGAGGCGCCATACCTTAGGCAAAGGCACAGAAGGGGGAGGTATCAGCTTCTCCAAACGCTTCTGGCAATATCACAGGAGGAGGGTATAATAATCCCATGGAACTCCTGGAAGACATACCAGTATGGGGGTTTAGTAGTCCCATTACCAATCCTTGCACATATAACAAACAGGAAGGAGGGGTATATTATTCCCCTAGCCGTTCCCGAAGCAGCGAGGTTACCCTTGTAGTTTCTGGACCTGCTTGGGACTTACCACTTGTCTTACTCATGCACCAAGAGTAGGCCATTAGTATTAGCGTCCGCAGAGGCAGTCCGTTTAAAGAGAACAGAGCTATAAAGCAAAGTGACACAATTTGATAAAGCAAAGTGACACAATTTAAGAAAAAGTGCATAGAGGTCACATTGCGGCACCTGGAAAAGAATACACACAATGGGCATATGATACTTGAACGTTACTCAATCTGTAATCTTGTGTGCAAATACATAGTGCAAAAATATCACAATAGAGATCACAAAGAGCTCAGGTACACGTTTGAGTCCTTTTTTTGGGTGCTGGCTTGTAACGTTGCATAACCTGTAAACATGTTGGGAAAGCAGTGCAAAAACATTATGCATTTATTAGTGCAATCAATATTATCATAATACGCTCAAATATGACTTGAGTCCTTTTTTCTTGAAGTGCTTTAAAAATTGGAATCCATCTGGAAACAAAGAAAATTCCCTTTTAATCCACGGGAAACAATAGAGTTAATTGTAATCCAATAGGAGGTATATTGGTAATCCAAGGAACAGTTTAAAATGTTATATAAAAACACATAAAATAGCAGCAAAAGTGAGAACCATAGTTCCATGAGGCTCTCAAGTAACCTGAGAAAGGGGATAAAACAATAAGCAACCTGGGGTGTAAACAGTTGTTGAAGATGGGGGGAGTCCTTACAAACCATGTCCATCCTGGTGAAGAGCAAACAAGGGCAACACACACGGAACAAATGGCCAACAGATCTTCACCCTTCAAGTGCAGTCCATGTTGTGGCTCCCAGTAGTTCTTTATTTAAAAAATAATAATTTAAGGACAAGGAGGAATTTAGAGAAGGACTTGCATGTCCTCCTCACTGCTAGAGCTGCTGAAGCTCATTAGAGTGCTCCTGTCTTTGGTAACTCAATTTGGCGGCTGTAGTGGTGCGCCACTGCAGTCTAGTGGTGTCTTTTGGATTTAGCTGAGCAGTGACCTGCTGTAAGCTGGAATCCCTTGCAGGTGCAGAGGTGGGCAGAACCTCTGGCTGAAGGCAAACTGGGGGTGCCTGTGGGAGCTTCCATGGTAAAACATAGGGTTGCACCCTGGGATTAAAAGTTAGGACAGAGTTATTAATCTGACCCACCCATAGTGTTGGGGGTGCAGCCAGGTCAGGGATGAGAAGCTATGGGTCAGGTTGTGCCCGTTCCCTAAGACGCAATTGTCCATCCGGGGCCTCTTGTAAGCACCGGACTCTCCCAGCAGAGCCTGGGTCTTCCTGCCAGGTCCCTGGGGTAGAAGCAGGGGTTAATGGCTTGGCCAAAAGGGTCACTCCTGCAGCAAAAGGGCCTTGTATGGACCGCATCGGGATATATTGTACCTGATCCCCGACATAGAGATTGTGGCGGGCCTGCGGCAGATAGTTCCGCTTGACTGAGCGGGGGCCCACGAACAACTCAGCTCCCGAGTAATTGTTCTGCAGAAAGCCCACTCCTCTCTCCACGGAAAACCAGAGCACCATTCCGGTGCACTGGGCAAGTTTAGGATCGCCGAGCAGGGGGTCGTCCAAGACCTGCTTCACCCATTCCTTCACTGCCGTCTTATATTCCCACTGACTTTAGGCATGGCTAGTGATTTTCGAAGTGGACCTCAGGATTGAGGTGACTGGGCCTGGGTTCAGTCCTGCTTGGTGGTAGAGTGGAAACTCCTGCTGCCTCCGCCGCGCCATCGGGCGTGCAGAGTGGGTCCTCTCTGGGCCTAGTAGGTAAGTTGGGTACCACAGGCCGCGGTGCAGGGGAAGCTACGGGTTGGACTGTGGCCTCAGGGAGCAGGACTGCTACCACATAATGTCGTGGCCGGGCGGCCGATTCCGGTGCCTCCTGCTGGTCATCTTTGGCAGTCACGGCCGTCTTAAGAACGACGGTCTGAGGACGCAGCTGGTTCCTGGGCCGGGACGTCGGTCGCTGGCGATGATGACGGAGTGCTTGACGGTGATGTCTCTTCTGTGACTTGTGTAGCCTTGTCAATGGCTTCCGCAGGAGCAGGCTTGAGCGTGGCGGCCATCTTGGAGGACGTCTGGTCCGGTGGTTCAGCCATTGCGGAGGGATCCACAGCCTCCGGGGTCTGGATTGCAGTATGGACGTCATCTTCCGTGGGAGCAGGTTCGAGAGCGGTGGACTCTTTACGTCAGCATTGGCGGCCGGCTCACCACCAGTCGAGGAATCCACAGCCTTCAGGGACAACCCAAAGGTATTGGGGCCAGCTCTCCTCACAAGTTGGGAGACCCAGATCTCCGGTGGGTGAGTCGCATAGACTGGTTCTCCTTGCACAGACATTTGGTCCCACTTGGGCTTTGGGAGCACCATCTTCCTCGGCTCCTCAGTCAGGATAAATGCAGGAAGTGAGGGTGGCTCCCATGGGGAGGAGTCTTCCCTCCCTTGGCTTACATTGCAAAGTTCTTGGTGGGCAGGCTTTAGTTTTCCCGCTTCTAGGAGGGCGTAGTAATCATTTTCGCGCTCTTGAAGTCCATGAAGACACTGCGCCATTAGGGAAAAATGGCGGATTAACCCTTGAAATGCTGACGCGCACAATGCAGCGTTTTCTGGTCCAGCAACAAAAGTAATAAAGTCAATTTTCAGGGTTTTTGGCACAATTCTTAGATCTTGCAGTAGTGTTAGACACACAATTTGAACTTGTTAGGCACACAATCCAATCCTGTTGTAGCAGTTATAGGCACACAATTCGATCCTGTTGTAGCAGTGATAGGCACACAATTCGATCCTGTTCATGACGCCACTTATGCAGTGGCCAGTATACGGGTACGCTGACACCACTTTAATTTAGTGGCTGGGTCAGGTGCATATTAGTATGTATTTGTTTGTGACGTCTTTTGCAGCGTGCGCAGGGTACTATCCCAGGGCCCTTTCAAGGGGTTATAGCGCACGTCCCAGATTAGGAGTGCCAGAGTGGTGTAAAGGCCTATAATGTCTCTATAGGGTGGTTGTTGTGTCAACGGTGTCTCCTACCTGGGTACGGCTGGACTCCTGGCTCACTTGCAATAAATATGAGTGTAGTGATAGTAGGAGTAATGGAGGAATTTTGCAGAATGAACGATGTCCAGACCTTTAGAGGAAGTTCAACGGTTTCTTTACTGAAGATAACTTGCATCCAAGCAGTATACAGCTTTGGTCTCTTGGTCCCAGCAGGTTTTGGCAAGTATTGGCAGGAATAAATACTTCTGCTTTAAATTTGGAGCTGTCAGGATAAGTCGTCTGCTTGGTAGCTGTGTAATTGTGACAGGAATTAATCTTCTGCACTTTTCTATAACTTCTGCTGTATGAGGGACAGACTAGCTGAGGAGGAATTGGCTTCTCCTAGGACTCTAGACTTGTCTCACAGATGGTTTCTCAGGGGATGCTTTCTTCCTGGAACTCTGGAGATTGTAGTTTTCTGCTTCTTCATCCAGCTGAGGCTGAAGGTGCTCAGACTGGGACTCGGTCCTTGCTGTCTACCCTATGCAGGGGTCTCCTGAACGCTATCACACAGCCTTCCCCTAGCAGTGGGGAGGCTAAACTAACTCTAACTTCATTCTCTACCCATGCTGCAGGATGTGGGAATAGCCCACTCTCTCCACAGAGGGGGAGCTAAACTGAAATAATCCATTCCAGCTTAGATATACTAAACTGTAACTAGTACCTTGCCAAGGGGTTGCTGCCACCTACTGGTAACCAGGTAAATTACATGAACAATTGTGTTTAACATAGTTTTAGATGCACATTTGTGAAGACATGAGCAAAATCATATCAGATGACAATATAAAGCTCTTAGAAGATAGTAGCGGGGTAGATGAGTGTTGTAACACAACTCTGGGGTGTTACAGGTCCACAATCTGTGTCTGCCAGTCACACCACTGCCTCCTCTTCCCCTGTGTTACATGCTGGCCAATCCCTTGTTGAAGGCGCAGGCCCGGATGCTTACCACCCTGCACCTTTGCAAGCACCATCAGCGCCCACATCCACTTCCGTGTCCCAGTGCAGCGTACAAATGTCCTTACCCCAGGCATTTGAACGCAAGCGCAAATACCCAGCCACCCACCCTCCCACAGGCCGTAGCACTAAATGCACAACTTTCAAAATTACTGGCCCTGGAAATGTTGCCATTTAGGCTTGTGGACACTGAGGCCTTCCGTAGCCTGATGTCGGTGGCCGTCAAGTGTAACGCAGTCCCCAGCCGCCACTATTTTTCAAGGTGTGCCGTGCCCGCCTTACACCAACATATGTCCCGTAACATCACCCATGCCCTGACCAACGCAGTTACTGGGAAGGTCCACTCAACCATGGACACATGGACAAGTGCATTCGGCCACGGATGCTACATTTCCCTGACGGCACACTGGGTGAACTTGGTGGAGGCTGGGAGCGAGTCATACCCTAGGATGGCACAGGTGCTACCGATGCCAAGGATTGCGGGCCCTATGTCGATCAGGGTTTCCGCCACCACCTACGTTAGTGGCTCCAACCCCCACTTCTCCGCCTCCTCCACCTCCGAATTATCCGCGTGCAAGCCAGCCATCAGTCAGTAGCTGTAAGCAGTGTAGCACTGCAGTGGGGAAGCAGCAACAGGCTGTGCTGTAGCTGATATACTTATGGGACAAACAGCACACCGCCGCAGAGCTGTGGCAGGGGATAAGAGACCAGACTGAGCTATGGCTCTCGCCACTCAACCTAGAACCAGGCATGGTTGTGTCTGATAATGGCCATAACTTGGTGGCGGCTTTGGAGCTCGGCAAGCTCACACACATCCCATGCCTAGCCCATGTCTTAAAGTTAGTGGTTCAGCGGTTTCTCAAAACCTACCCCAATTTGCCTGAGCTACTGGTGAGCCGCGTGTGTGCACATTTTAGTAAGTCATCGACAGCTTCAACCCTTCTGCCAACGCTGTCTGTAAAGCTGGAAATTGCCAGCTCACCGGCTGTTGTGCGACGTGAGCACACACTGAAACTCAACGTTCCACATGTTCCAGGCTTTGTGAGCAGCAGAGGGCAGTAGTGGAATACCAGCTGCAACATGGTCGTCGCCTTTCCAGTCAGCTTCCGCTCTTCACAAGCGATGAGTGGGTATTGATGTCTGACCTCTGTGAGGTTTTTAGAAACTTTGAGGAATCAACACAGATGGTGAGCGGCGATAACGCTATTATCAGCATAACCATCCCACTTCTGTGTCTACTCAAATGCTCGCTGCTCACAATTAAGGCTGACGCTTTGCACGTGGAACAGGAGGAAATGGGGGAAGACATTACACAGGGTGATAGCCAGACCACCCTCAGTTAGTTTTTTCATCGACCAATTCGCGCTGAAGAGGAGGAGGAGGAACAGGAGACGGTTGTCTCCGCTACAGAGGGTAGTACCCATGGAAGTTTAATTCCATCTGTTCTGCGTGGGTGGGCAGAAGAGGAGGAAGAGGATGAGGAGATTGAGAGTGATCCTCCTGATGACGACAGCGAAGCCTTGCCTGTTAGTACTCTGGCACACATGGCAGACTTACATGTTAAGGTGCCTTTCCAGCGACCCGCGCGTTATGCGCATTTTAGACAACACAAATTACTGGTTGTTCACCCTTCTCGACCCCCGCTACAAAGAAAACTTCTCATCTCTCATTCCTGTGGTAGAGAGGACGAGCAAAATGGTGCAATACCAGAAGGTCCTTGTTGAAAAATTGCTCCAAAAATTTCCATCTGACAACGCTGGCGGCAGAGTTCGTAATTCCTTGGGCAACCGAGGAGGGGAAACAAGGGGAACACACAGCAGTTCCAACAGAGGCAGGGTAACACTATCCAAAGCCTGGGACAGTTTCATGACACCCCGCCAGCACCTTCACCCTGATGCGCGGCCTACTGTCACAAGGAGGGAAAATTTCTGGAAGATGGTGAAGAAGTACATAGCAGACCGTGTCAGCATCCTCAATGAACCCTCAGTGCCTTACAACTACTGGGTGTCCAAGTTGGACACGTGGCACGAACTGGCGCTCTACGCCTTGGAGGTGCTGGCCTGCATTGCCGCCAGCGTTTTGTCTGAGCGGGTATTTAGTGCTGCTGGTGGCATTATAACAGATAAGCGTATCCGCCTGTCAACTGAAAATGCTGACAGGTTGACTCTTATAAAAATGAACAAGGCCTGGATTGACCATGACTTCTCGAGTCCGCCAGAGGAAAGCTGATGAACATAAAGGCACTTTAAATGTGTTGTTTATAATGTACTGAATACACTGTATTTCCATGCACCCCTTCCACCACAAACAAGGGTATATGGTTGAATCTTCCTTTTCTCATCCTCCTCCTCCTCGTCTATCATATCAACATGCTAATTCGTCGCATATAATGCCCTCGCATATATGCCCTTCGCATATAATGTTTTACAGGGTCAGCTCACCTGCAGGCCCTCGCATATAATATTTTACAGGGTCAGCTCACCTGCAGGCCCTCACATATAATTTTTTAGAAGGTCAGCTCACCAGCAGGCACTCACCTACAATCTTTTACAGGGTCAGCTCACCTGTAGGCCCTCGCATATAATGTTTTACAGGGTCAGCTCACCTGCAGGCCCTCACATATAATTTTTTAGAGGGTCAGCTGACCAGCAGGCCCTCACCTACAATCTTTTACAGGGTCAGCTCACCTGCAGGCCCTCGCATATAATGTTTTACAGGGTCAGCTCACCTGCAGGCCCTCGCATATAATGTTTTACAGGGTCAGCTCACCTGCAGGCCCTCGCATATAAATTATTAGAGGGTCAGCTCACCAGCATGCCCTCACCTACAATCTTTTACAGGGTCAGCTGACCTGCAGGCCCTCACATATAATTTTTTAGAGGGTCAGCTCACCTGCAGCCCCTTGCATATAATGTTTTGTAGGGTCAGCTCACCAGCATGCGCTCACCTACAATCTTTTACAGGATCAGCTCTCCTGCAGGCCCTCACCTACAATCTTCTACAGGATCAGCTCACCTGAAGGCCCTTGCATATAATTTTTTAGAGGGTCAGCTCACCTGCAGGCCTTCGCTTATAATGTTTTACAGGGTCAGCTCACCAGCAGGTTCTCGCCTACAATATTTTACAGGGTCAGCTCACCTGCAGGCCCTTGCATATAATGTTTTATAGGGTCAGCTCACCAGCATGCCCTCACCTACAATCTTTTACAGGATCAGCTCACCTGCAGGCCCTCACCTAAAATCTTCTAGTGGGTCAGCTCACCTGAAGGCCCTTGCATATAATTTTTTAGAGGGTCAGCTCACCTGCAGGCCTTCACTTATAATGTTTTACAGGGTCAGCTCACCAGCAGGCTCTCACCTACAATCTATTACAGGGTTAGCTCACCTGCAGGCCCTCACATATAATTTTTTACTGGGTCAGCTCACCAGCAGGCCATCAATCATAATTTTTCAAGGGTGAATGATGCCCTCCTTTATGTGTAATAAAGGGTGTATTGGAGTGCTGGTACCTTGTAATTTTTGGCAGCCCTTTCACTTAGTGCATAGGCTTCATTAGTGTAGGAGTCCCACTACCTGAACAATTGTACCACAATGTGAATGAGGCCCTGCTTTATGTGATAAACAGGTTGTATCTGAGTGCCTCTTCCTTGTAATTTTTGGCAGCACTTGCACTTTATATAAAAGTAAATATACAGGAAAGAATGTTTCCTAACAATTTTTCCTCTAAAATCAATTTTATATATGGTTTTGTGCGTATTATTGTCAGTCTGTAAAAGTGGCGTACTACTCGGACAACATCGTTCCCAGCAGCGACCTGGGAATCCAAGATGCATCCAGACATCCTCCACATGGTGTTACCGAACCATTTCAGTGGTGTTTCCATAAATTTCTGACCTTTTCATGTGAACCAGACAACCTCCCCTCTTCAGAGCAGGGGGTGCCTGGTTTAATGCTCAGGTTCTCCCATTGACTTCCATTGTATATCCTGAGGTGTTCGGCCGGAGCACCCGATTACCTGAGCACTTTGGTGCTCGATCAACACTAGTGAGGGACAATGAGGTAGGTTCATGAGGGAAGATAGAGTAGTCCAAGTAGTGAGAACTCCTCTGTATGTTAGGGGGATCACGAGGCCTGGCTGAGTCGAGGGGGAAACACACCACAGGTTGGCATAATCATTAGGAGAGAGAATCTTACTGGCTATTTGGTAACCTAACTTAGTGGTGCGGAGGTTTATAAGTTCTGAGTGGAGTCTCAATTGGATAGCCTTATAGTATATCATGAAATCCGGGAGCCCAAAACCTCCCGATGTTTGGGCAATACTAATGTAGTGTATTCTCAACAGGGTTTGTTATGCTTCCAAACAAAGGTGGAAAAAACGGAAAATGCAAATGTGATCGCACACTACATCCAGCACTCTGCCCTCCATGCTGGACGAGACATTGGTTTATATTTTGGCCAAAGCATAGTAAGCCACTCACCGCGTCAAGGTTGTCTCATGAGTGGTCCCTAACTCTTGTTCCTACCTGTTCATGGGCCATGACAGCCACATAAAATCCAGGGAATGCAGGTCAGCATGCAAGCCAAGTACACTTTGCTTGTAACCCCGTCCGGTGCCATTACAGCTTTCATCGGATCCAGGGATGCAAGTACCAACATGCATGCTGAACCCACCATATACTTCTCCTGGAGCCAGATGGCTAATGGTAGGTTCTATACAAGCAGACTCAGTTTTATACTGACTTTAAAACCAGCCTCAAGGACAGATTAACTGGTCAGGTGTGCAATGACTCCAAGGAGATCGCCACGCCTCCAATATATACTACAAAGAAAAAAATAAGGGGTTGGGTCAGCACAACCTGCCTGTAGGTGCACATCACTATGGCGAAATAAATATACAAACGGAAAATGCAAATGTGATCGCACACTACATCCAGCACTCTGCCCTCCATGCTGGACGAGACATTGGTTTATATTTTGGCCAAAGCATAGTAAGCCACTCACCGCGTCAAGGTTGTCTCATGAGTGGTCCCTAACTCTTGTTCCTACCTGTTCATGGGCCATGACAGCCACATAAAATCCAGGGAATGCAGGTCAGCATGCAAGCCAAGTACACTTTGCTTGTAACCCCGTCCGGTGCCATTACAGCTTTCATCGGATCCAGGGATGCAAGTACCAACATGCATGCTGAACCCACCATATACTTCTCCTGGAGCCAGATGGCTAATGGTAGGTTCTATACAAGCAGACTCAGTTTTATACTGACTTTAAAACCAGCCTCAAGGACAGATTAACTGGTCAGGTGTGCAATGACTCCAAGGAGATCGCCACGCCTCCAATATATACTACAAAGAAAAAAATAAGGGGTTGGGTCAGCACAACCTGCCTGTAGGTGCACATCACTATGGCGAAATACATATACAAACGGAAAATGCAAATGTGATCGCACACTACATCCAGCACTCTGCCCTCCATGCTGGACGAGACATTGGTTTATATTTTGGCCAAAGCATAGTAAGCCACTCACCGCGTCAAGGTTGTCTCATGAGTGGTCTGTAACTCTTGTTCCTACCTGTTCATGGGCCATGACAGCCACATAAAATCCAGGGAATGCAGGTCAGCATGCAAGCCAAGTACACTTTGCTTGTAACCCCGTCCGGTGCCATTACAGCTTTCATCGGATCCAGGGATGCAAGTACCAACATGCATGCTGAACCCACCATATACTTCTCCTGGAGCCAGATGGCTAATGGTAGGTTCTATACAAGCAGACTCAGTTTTATACTGACTTTAAAACCAGCCTCAAGGACAGATTAACTGGTCAGGTGTGCAATGACTCCAAGGAGATCGCCACGCCTCCAATATATACTACAAAGAAAAAAATAAGGGGTTGGGTCAGCACAACCTGCCTGTAGGTGCACATCACTATGGCGAAATACATATACAAACGGAAAATGCAAATGTGATCGCACACTACATCCAGCACTCTGCCCTCCATGCTGGACGAGACATTGGTTTATATTTTGGCCAAAGCATAGTAAGCCACTCACCGCGTCAAGGTTGTCTCATGAGTGGTCCCTAACTCTTGTTCCTACCTGTTCATGGGCCATGACAGCCACATAAAATCCAGGGAATGCAGGTCAGCATGCAAGCCAAGTACACTTTGCTTGTAACCCCGTCCGGTGCCATTACAGCTTTCATCGGATCCAGGGATGCAAGTACCAACATGCATGCTGGAAAAAAGCCTACAGACTGACAGAAGGTAGGAGACCGGCAGTTACTGTATTTTTTGCCCTATAAGACGCACCTACCCATAAGACGCTCCTGGGTTTTTGAGGAGGAAAATAAGAAAAAAGATGACACTGAGGGGATCTGTTGATGACGCACTGTTATGGGGGATCTGTGGATGACACTGTTACGGGGATCTGTGGATACGCACTGTTATAGGGTTCTGTGGATGGCACTGCTATGGAGGATCTGTGGATTGCACTTTAATTGCAGTTATGGGGATCTGTGTCAGTGTTAAACCTCATCTGCCACTTCTCTGCCCAAGCCTCTAATCTATACAGATCCATCTGTAGCAGTATATTGTCCTCTTCAGTGTTATTTACTTTACACAGTTTAGTGTCATCTGCAAAAATTGATATTTTACTGTGCAAGCCTTCTACAAGATCATTAATAAATATAATGAAGAGAATAGCGTCCAATACTGACCCCTGAGGTACTCCGCTAGTGACAGTTACCCAATCTGAGTGTGTACCATTAATAACCACCATCTGTTTTCTATCATTGAGCCAGTTACTTACCCACATACAGACATTTTCTCCCAGTCCGAGCATTCTCATTTTATATACTAACCTTTTATGTGGTACAGTGTCAAATACTTTGGAGAAGTCCAGATATACGACATCCATTGATTCGCCACTGTCAAGTCTAGAACTTACCTCCTCATAGAAACTGATTAAATTAATTTGACATGACCGATCCCTCATTGTCACACCCTACCCTGTGGGTGTTCTGAGGAGATCTGTCAGAGTTGCTGCACGTGACTCGATCTGACAGTTTGTTTTGTTGTGGTTTTGAACTGAATCCCACCACCTCCCAGGTGTTGTTCTTTAGGTAATTGGTGAGGCTATTTATTCCTCGCTCTCCCTATAGCCTTTGCGGGTTATAGTTCTGCATTGTGTGAGCGCTGGAAGTTTGGTGGTTCGTCTTCTCCAACACATCTCTAGATAAGTCCTTTTCCCTTTTTTCCTTCTGTGTCTGTTTTTACTAGGCCTCTAGGGTGACGCTAGCTCCTTCAGTTGTTGAAGGAGCTGGGTGTCTCTTTTTCTCTTCCCTACAGCTGAGGGTTTGGTTCAGTGTGTTATAGTCTTAGGTACGCGGGCATGTGCATATCTACCATTGAGATATGAACATCGGCATAGCAGCTTAGGAAAAGTGTTTTAGGGATTGCTAGGAGGTGACCCCTTTGTTCCCTAGCATTTGGGGCCTAGTCAGTTGTTTTGTTTGCCTTGTCGTGTTCTGTTTCCTTCCCTTATCTTACCTACCGTGACATTATAACCCGCCATACCGTAATTTTTTCCCTTGCTGTTTACAAAATGGAAACTATTGATGCTTTGGTTGATCGCATGCAGGGGTTGTCTTTGGAGGTAGCTGACCTTCCGCAATTCGGTTGCACGGTGTCAGAGTATATTGGCGCCTGGCGCCGGGGGAAACCACGTCTGCCTGGAACCTAATGTCGCTCTCCCTGATAGGTTTTCTGGGGGAGGTGATAACTTTGTTCGGTTCAGGGAGTCCTGTAAATTGTATTTTCGTCTGCGTCCAATTTCATCTGGAGGCGAAAACCAAAGAATAGGGATAATTATTTCTCTGCTAAAAGGTGACGCTCAGTCATGGGCTTTTTCTCTGCCGACCGATTCACAGTCCCTCCGGTCGGTGGATGAATTTTTCGGAGCCCTGGGCCTGATTCATGATGACCCAGACCGGGTCTCTATGTCTGAATCTAAGTTGAGCAGCTTGTGCCAGGGAGAACGTACTGCTGAGTCATATTATGCTGAATTTAGAAGATGGGTGACTGACTCGGAGTGGAATGATCCTGCACTACGTAGTCAGTTCTGTCAGGGGCTATCTGAGAGATTAAAAGATGCCCTTGCATTTCATGAAAAACCAGATTCTTTGGAGGCGGCCATGTCTTTGGCTGTACGGATTGATAGACATCTTAGGGAGAGGTGCAAGGTTCTCCTCGGGCAGGGGGGGCTGTCTGGTGGAGAATCAGTCCCTCCTGTCCCTCGGGGTACTATGACACTTGAATTAGGAGCTGGAGAGGAGCCTATGCAATTGGGTCAGGTTACTTCTTGCTCTGGTAATAGGAATTTTAGGAAGCTGAATAGACTGTGTTACTTCTGTGGTAAAGAAGGTCATTTCGTTAATGTGTGCCCTTTTATTAAACCTCCAAGTGGTATTGAAAAACAAAAAGGAGATTCCTTCAAAGAAAAAAAAAACTCCCTTACTCTTGGTAGTGTGAATGGGGAGTCAGAGCAGGCATGTTCGTATCCTACCTGCAGTACCCGATTTCTCCTGCCTGCCATTGTGGCGCTAGACTCTGGAAATTTTGAGTTAAAGGTATTTGTTGACAGCGGCGCAGGGGTTAATCTTATTGATTTTCAATTTCTTCAGAGTCATCGTTTTAAAACTAGCGCATTAAGCAAAGAGATACCAGTGTTTGCTATAGATTCCGCCCCCCTCTCGCAAAGTTGTCTAACTCATATTGTTCAGTATATTCATTTAAGGGTGGGTGATTCTCATGTTGAGTTCATTTCTTGCTTTGTTATGAAAGGTTTGCCTGCTCAGATGGCTCTGGTTGATAAAACATAACCCTACTATTGACTGGCAAACAAGACAAATCAGTAATTGGAGTGAATTTTGTATGAGCAACTGTCTTAGTGCCTCTATTTCGGGGGTGTCCACTAAGGTGTTGCCTCAGTTTCTTTCAGATTTTTCAGACGTATTCTCGGAGAATGAAGCTCAGGAGTTGCCCCCTCACTGAGAGTATGATTAGAAAAGCTTCAAACAGTTTACCCACAACAGATGTTAAACTTACCGGCCTATAGTTTCCAGGGTCTGTTTTTGCATCCTTTTTGAATATTGGCACCACATTTGCTATGCGTCAATCCTGTGGAACACTCCTTGTTAGTATAGAGCAGTGGTGGCGAACCTATGGCACGGGTGCCAGAGGCGGCACTCAGAGCCCTCTCTGTGGGCACCAGCACCCAGGAAAAAGTCTATGGTGTACCAATATGCCTTAGAGTTTTCCTGCTATTCTTCAGCCAAGGACGCACTATGAACGGCACAGGCTGCGCATTGAATGTAGGGAGATATTATAGCTAAATAATAAAGTACATGAAAGATATACTATATTTGCATTCAGGTTAAATTGCTGTGTTGGCACTTTGCGATAAAAAAGTGGGTTTTGGGTTGCAGTTTGGGTACCCAGCCTCTAAAAGGTTCGCCATCACTGGTATAGAGTCTGTAAATATCAGAAATAAGGTCTGGCTAGGACATTACCTAATTCTCTTAGGATACGGGGGTGTATGCCATCTGGTCCTGGCGATTTGTAATCTTTTTAAGTCGCTGTTGTACTTCTTCCTGGGTCAGATTTACTTTTACATTCTGCATTTTATCTGACAGTTTATTTTCCTCAGTGAATACAGTGGAGAAAAAAATATTTAATAGCTTTGCTTTCTCCTCGTCGCTCTCTGCAACTTCCCTCTCATGGCTCTGTAGAGGGCTGACACCTTCAAATTTATACTTTTTACCATTTATATAATTGAAGAACATTTTAGGGTTAGTTTTGCTCACTTGGGCAATTAATCTCTTGGTCTCTAGTTTGGCGGCTTTTATTTGTTTTTTTACATATTCTATTTTTTTCCTTATAGTTTTTCAGTGCTTCTTTGCTACCCTCCTGTTTTAGTGATTTAAAGGCTTTCTTTTTGTCATTTATTGCTTTCTTTACAGTTCTATTTATCCACATTGGTTTCTTCTTGTTTCTTAATCCTTTATTCCTATAAGGTATGTACCTCTCACAATTAGATTTTAGGATGCTTTTAAAAATATCCCATTTTGTGGCGGTATTTTTATTTTTGATATTTGGTATTTTTGTTCCTCCCTGTAGAAACGCTCTTTTGAAGGATAATTGGAAGGTTATTACTTTATGGTCACTATTTCCTATGTGTCCCCCAATCTGCACATCTGTTGTTCTGTCAGGTCTATTGGTTAATACTAAGTCCAGTATGGCCATCCCTCTGTTCGGGTTCTGAACCAGTTGGGTACATCCTAGAGAGCTGAGACCTGGTCTAAAACCTTCCCGGACACCTGATGTACCTGTGTGCCAAATTTCTTGATTGTAAATGCGACAGTGCAGATTCCTTTAGCGAACATACAAACATACACACATACACACATACACACACACACATACACTCAACTTTATATATTAGATAATATTTGTAATGTAATGTAAGATTACAAGCTCAATAGCGTGACAAATATGTAATATGCAACAAGGACATTCTGTGGCAGCACAACTTGTGAGATTTCAGTCTGTGTTTCAAGATTTTCTATGTATATTGTGTTTCTTAATAAAGAAATATTAGAAAAACATGCAAGAAGCATTATATATTCAAAAATGTAAAAAAAATCCCAAATGTGACAGGTTCCTTTGAACGGTTTTATTTTATTCCACATGTAAGTATTGTTTGTCCCCCAGTCTAAGCTTAGATTGTGCAGAACAATATATACTATGTCACAAAGGTAGCAGAATGACTGTTGTGTAATCTCTCTCTCATGTTTAATTTATTACCCTCTAAATTCAATCATGCATATGTAATTGACAATATGAGTGTAGCATTAGGATGGTTGGTAATGACTTACACAGTAAACACCATGAGGTCGGTGTAATTGAAAACAAATCCATTCCAAACTAGCTCTGTGCGATATGGGAGAATAAACTAAATTGCTTGTCCACGCAGTTATGACATGTTCTGCAGGGTCACTATAAAACTAGCATGTTAGCGCCACAAATGTTTAATATAATTTTGTTTTATGAAACCCTGGTGGTATAATGTAATCTTTGTGCTGTAGAGATTAATTATATCTATTTATATACCATTACACACCGGAGCTCAAAGGGAACGAGAGACTAAGTCTTTGTATTTTATTCTAATTACACTTACAGGGGCAATCACCCACAGGACCAGTGTGAGCACATAGCAATTTTTCAATTTTAGGGGTTTAAATGATTGGAATCTTTTTCATTTATACATCTAAATATCTCATTTAAACGATTTTAAGAAGATAAGAGAATTGGGAGGTTAATTTTGCCTTGAAGGGTCTAGCTGTGCTGGACAAAAATAATACATTTCTTTCACTGTCGTCTTAAAGAGGAAAAAAGAACAACCAACGAAACGTGACATAATCTCCTTATGTGTCTTTGTTATTTGCTTGTTTCGTTAGCTATCACAATTACAGACCATGAAAAATACAATAGAAAAGCAGAGTATTGTTCTCTCAGGCTGCAGCCATGACTTTGCCCAATCCTTTCCCCCCTGTTATGTTAGTGAATGTAAGCCAGGGAGTATAGGAGGAGGAAGCTGGGTTTAGTCTGGATGACTTTTGTCTACACAGCAAGCGTGGCCATGTTGTTCAAAGGAATCTCCTAGTTACTAATAGTACAATTGGCTACAACCATAAGGAACTGTAATAGCCTACAGAATACTAAATCTACCAAGATAAATCCCACTCCCTATTCCTAAATAGTGCCATAGCAAAGCATATTTGCCTTTCATATTGCTGGGAAACCTGAGTTACCATCATGTGGTACTGTAATAGACTGCAGAATACTAAAGCTACCAAGATAAATTCCTCTTGCCACTACTAAATAGCGCCAACGCTAGGTAGATTTGCCTTTCAGGTTCCTGGAAAAGCTGGGTTACCACCATGTGGAACTGTAATAGATTTCAGAATACTAAATCCACCAAGATAAATACCAGTCCCCACTACTAAATAGTGCCAACGCTAGGTAGATTTGCCTTTCATGTTCCTGGGAAAACTGGGTTACCACCATGTGGAACTGTAATAGATTTCAGAATACTAAATCTACCAAGCCATGACCAGGTGTGGATCATAAAGGGGAAGACAGTAGTGTATATAGGACAGGTGCTAGTACTACTACTACAGTACTCTTATTTATTCAATGCACTCCTGAATTTGACTTAAAAAATTTAAACAAAAAAAAAGGGCAAATATCAGAAAATCCCACCTCCCTGTCCCCCCCCCCCCCACATCATATAATTCTACCTGGCTATGGGTATGCTGTCCCTTCAGTTCTTATGGGCTGTTGGAGGCTGTTACTGTAGTCCATCAATTTGAGGCAAAGGAGAACCCTGTGGCAAGATACAAGCCATATACAAGATCAAATGAAAATGAATGGTGTGTTCTAAAGATTACTGATCTTCATTTGGATACATGGGGTATTTTGCAGCCTGCTTTAACCAGACCACCATGCATCAAACTCCATATCAGCCACCAAATTCATACAGACCCCATATTATAACCCAAATCATTTCTCAAATTCATACATACAAACCATCCCCAAAATTTGTACAGACCCTGATGAGCTCACACATTTATGCATACCCCAGATTAAGGATGCATTCATATGACCCAGAAGCACACAGAAGCAGGTCATGTGAATGAATCATAAACCCCATATTTGTATAGACCCCACATCAGCCCATATTTATACAGACCCCAGAATAAACCCCAAATCCGCCTCTAAATTCATACAGAACCCCAATCAGCACCCAAATTCATACAGACCCCAGATTAGACACCAAATACATACAGACTCTATATTAGAACCCAGATCACTTCCCAAATTCACACAAACCCCAGATCAGACCCCAATTTCATACGGACCCCAAATTAGACCTCGAGTACACCCCTGATCAGTCCCAGGATGCAACCCTAAAGGGAATACAGATGCCCAGACAATACAGAGAACCCAGAATTAATACAGGCACCCAAACCAGACCCTAGAACTAATAGAGATCCCCAAATCAGCCCCAAATTCATATAAATCCCAGATCAGGTCCAAAATGTATGCAGACCCCAGATATGACCCCAAATTCATTCAGACCCCAGATCCAACCCCAAATACATTCTGACCCCAGATCTGCCCCCAAGTTCATTCAGACCGCAGATCTGACCCTAAGTGCAATCAGACTCCATACCTGACCCCAAGTTTATTCAGACCCCAGATCTGACCCCAAAATCATTCAGCCCTGTGCCCACTATAAGTCCCACCCCACCTTCCTCAAAAAGGCAGACCTCAGAGAAGATAAAAGTAAAATGAAAAATACCCCTCCTCTTGTGCTCTGGGCATTGCCAGCACTGCACCCCTTCTTCAGCTCTGTCTGGGCACCTGCGCTGCTCTCAGACCTGTTGTCATGCAGCATCAGGTCATAGTGTGTGCACCTAAGCTGTACTCTGTCAGGATGTAGAGCAGCATGGGAGCCCGGAGACGAGTACAAGGGAGCAATGAGTAATGCCAACAGCACTATATTCACCACTCCCTGGGTCTCCTGTACAATGTAAGCACTAATTAATTAAACTAGAAAGCTTTTCCAGGCCCTGGTGCTCATTTTTTGTGCCCTTGTTGGCCTTCCCTATGTGAGTGGGTGTGGGGCAGCCACCCCCTACCCCCTCTAGCTACGCCTCTAATCGGAGCCTTCCATCACCAAGAATACTTCCAATTGAAGGCTCAAATGTGATGTGAACAGAACGTATGTATATTCTTAAATTCTGCTTGGTTGAACATGATAGACATATATCCTTTTAACCATCTAATTAGACTTTCTAGTCTGCACAGCTTGTATTCTCCATAGGAGTCAATAAAATAATATATGATCATTGTGATACTGTCTATGTGTAGAAGCATATATATATATATATATATATATATACATATACAGTTGCAAGAAAAAGTATGTGAACACTTTGGAACTATATGGATTTCTGCACAAATTAGTCATAAAATGTGAGCTGATCTTCATCTAAGTCACAACAATAGACAATCACAGTCTGCTTAAACTAATAACAAACAAAGAATTAAATGTTACCATGTTTTTATTGAACACACCATGTAAACATTCACAGTGCAGGTGGAAAAAGTATGTGAACCATTGGATTTAATAACTGGTTGAACCTCTTTTGGCAGCAATAACTTCAACCAAACGTTTCCTGTAGTTGCAGATCAGACGTGCACAGCGGTCAGGAGTAATTCTTGACCATTCCTCTTTACAGAACTGTTTCTGTTCAGCAATATTCTTGGGATGTCTGGTGTGAATCGCTTTCTTGAGGTCATGCCACAGCATCTCAATCGGGTTGAGGTCAGGACTCTGACTGGGCCACTCCAAAAAGCGTATTTTCTTCTGTTTAAGCCATTCGGTTGTTGATTTACTTCTATGCATTGGGTCATTGTCCTATTGCAACACCCATCTTCTGTGGAGCTTCAGCTGGTGGACAGATGGCCTTAAGTTCTCCTGCAAAATGTCTTGATAAACTTGGGAATTCATTTTTCCATCGATGATAGCAATCCGTCCAGACCCTAACGCAGCAAAGCAGCCCCAAACCATGAGGCCCCCACCACCATTCTTCACAGTTGGGATGAGGTTTTGATGTTGGTGTGCTGTGCCTCTTTTTCTCCACACATACAGGGAGTGCAGAATTATTAGGCAAGTTGTATTTTTGAGGATTAATTTTATTATTGAACAACAACCATGTTCTCAATGAACCCAAAAAACTCATTAATATCAAAGCTGAATATTTTTGGAAGTAGTTTTTAGTTTGTTTTTAGTTTTAGCTATTTTAGGGGGATATCTGTGTGTGCAGGTGACCATTACTGTGCATAATTATTAGGCAACTTAACAAAAAACAAATATATACCCATTTCAATTATTTATTTTTACCAGTGAAACCAATATAACATCTCAACATTCACAAATATACATTTCTGACATTCAAAAACAAAACAAAAACAAATCAGTGACCAATATAGCCACCTTTCTTTGCAAGGACACTGAAAAGCCTGCCATCCATGGATTCTGTCAGTGTTTTGATCTGTTCACCATCAACATTGCGTGCAGCAGCAACCACAGCCTCCCAGACACTGTTCAGAGAGGTGTACTGTTTTCCCTCCTTGTAAATCTCACATTTGATGATGGACCACAGGTTCTTAATGGGGTTCAGATCAGGTGAACAAGGAGGCCATGTCATTAGATTTTCTTCTTTTATACCCTTTCTTGCCAGACACGCTGTGGAGTACTTGGACGCGTGTGATGGAGCATTGTCCTGCATGAAAATCATGTTTTTCTTGAAGGATGCAGACTTCTTCCTGTACCACTGCTTGAAGAAGGTGTCTTCCAGAAACTGGCAGTAGGACTGGGAGTTGAGCTTGACTCCATCCTCAACCCGAAAAGGCCCTACAAGCTCATCTTTGATGATACCAGCCCAAACCAGTACTCCACCTCCACCTTGCTGGCGTCTGAGTCGGACTGGAGCTCTCTGCCCTTTACCAATCCAGCCATGGGCCCATCCATCTGGCCCATCAAGACTCACTCTCATTTTATCAGTCCATAAAACCTTAGAAAAATCAGTCTTGAGATATTTCTTGGCCCAGTCTTGACGTTTCAGCTTGTGTGTCTTGTTTAGTGGTGGTCGTCTTTCAGCCTTTCTTACCTTGGCCATGTCTCTGAGTATTGCACACCTTGTGCTTTTGGGCACTCCAGTGATGTTGCAGCTCTGAAATATGGCCAAACTGGTGGCAAGTGGCATCTTGGCAGCTGCACGCTTGACTTTTCTCAGTTCATGGGCAGTTATTTTGCGCCTTGGTTTTTCCACACGCTTCTTGCGACCCTGTTGACTATTTTGAATGAAACGCTTGATTGTTCGATGATCACGCTTCAGAAGCTTTGCAATTTTAAGAGTGCTGCATCCCTCTGCAAGATATCTCACTATTTTTGACTTTTCTGAGCCTGTCAAGTCCTTTTTTTGACCCATTTTGCCAAAGGAAAGGAAGTTGCCTAATAATTATGCAAACCTAATATAGGGTGTTGATGTCATTAGACCACACCCCTCCTCATTACAGAGATGCACATCACCTAATATGCTTAATTGGTAGTAGGCTTTCGAGCCTATACAGCTTGGAGTAAGACAACATTCATAAAGAGGATGATGTGGTCAAAATACTCATTTGCCTAATAATTCTGCACTCCCTGTAGTGCTGTGTGTTTCTTCCAAACAACTCAACTTTGGTTTCATCTGTCCACAGAATATTTTGCCAGTACTGCTGTGGAACATCCAGGTGCTCTTGTGCAAACTGTAAACGTGCAGCAATGTTTTTTTTGGACAGCAGTGGCTTCCTCTGTGGTATCCTCCCATGAAATCCATTCTTGTTTAGTGCTTAACGTATCGTAGATTCGCTAACAGGGATGTTAGCATATGCCAGAGACTTTTCTAAGTCTTTAGCTGACACTCTAGGATTCTTCTTCACCTCATTGAGCAGTCTGCGCTGTGCTCTTGCAGTCATCTTAACAGGACAGCCACTCCTAGGGAGAGTAGCAGCAGTGCTGATCTTTCTCTATTTATAGACAATTTGTCTTACTGTGGACTGATGAATAGCAAGGCTTTTTTAGATACTTTTATAACCCTTTCCAGCTTTATGCAAGTCAACAATTCTTAATCGTAGGTCTTTTGAGAGCTCTTTTGTGCGAGGCATCATTCACATCAGGCAATGTTTCTTGTGAAAAGCAAACCCAGAACTGGTGTGTGTTTTTTATAGGGCAGGGCAGCTGTAACCAACACCTCCAATCTCATCTCATTGATTGGACTCCAGTTGGCTGACAACTCACTCCAATTAGGTCTTGGAAATGTCATTAGTCTAGGGGTTCACATACTTTTTCCACCTGCACTGTGAATGTTTACATGGTGTGTTCAATAAAAACATGGTAACATTTAATTCTTTGTGTGTTATTAGTTTGAGCAGACTGTGATTGTCTATTGTTGTGACTTAGATGAAGATCAGATCACATTTTATGACCAATTTGTGCAGAAATCCATATAATTCCAAAGTGTTCACATACTTTTTCTTGCAACTGTGTATATATATATATATATATATATATATATATATATGTCTAATATATATATTGACCCTGCATGGCCAGTGGACTCATATGCCACTTTGTCAGCATGCATGTCTATATACACTCGCCTAAAGAATTATTAGGAACACCATACTAATACGGTGTTGGACCCCCTTTTGCCTTCAGAACTGCCTTAATTCTACGTGGCATTGATTCAACAAGGTGCTGATAGCGTTCTTTAGAAATGTTGGCCCATATTGATAGGATAGCATCTTGCAGTTGATGGAGATTTGAGGGATGCACATCCAGGGCACGAAGCTCCCGTTCCACCACATCCCAAAGATGCTCTATTGGGTTGAGATCTGGTGACTGTGGGGGCCATTTTAGTACAGTGAACTCATTGTCATGTTCAAGAAACCAATTTGAAATGATTTGAGCTTTGTGACATGGTGCATTATACTGCTGGAAGTAGCCATCAGAGGATGGATACATGTTCTCATTCTGTTTACGCCAAATTCGCACTCTACCATTTGAATGTCTCAACAGAAATCGAGACTCATCAGACCAGGCAACATTTTTCCAGTCTTCAACAGTCCAATTTTGGTGAGCTCGTGCAAATTGTAGCCTCTTTTTACTATTTGTAGTGGAGATGAGTGGTACCCGGTGGGGTCTTCTGCTGTTGTAGCCCATCCTCCTCAAGGTTGTGCGTGTTGTGGCTTCACAAATGCTTTGCTGCATACCTCGGTTGTAACGAGTGGTTATTTCAGTCAACGTTGCTCTTCTATCAGCTTGAATCAGTCGGCCCATTCTCCTCTGACCTCTAGCATCCACAAGGCATTTTTGCCCACAGGACTGCCGCATACTGGATGTTTTTCCCTTTTCACACCATTCTTTGTAAACCCTAGAAATGGTTGTGCGTGAAAATCCCAGTAACTGAGCAGATTGTGAAATACTCAGACCAGCCCGTCTGGCACCAACAACCATGCCACGCTCAAAATTGCTTAAATCACCTTTCTTTCCCATTCTGACATTCAGTTTGGAGTTCAGGAGATTGTCTTGACCAGGACCACACCACTAAATGCATTAAAGCAACTGCCATGTGATTGGTTGACTAGATAATTGCATTAATGAGAAATAGAACAGGTTTTCCTAATAATTCTTTAGGTGAGTGTATATGCATTTACACTCATGTGCCCCCAGGATGTGGGCTTATAGCAGCCCATTTATGCCCCAGGTTTTATGTGTATATATATATATATATATTGTAGCGGGATTAGCTCACGGGACCGCCGTCTCCTGGGATAGACGGGCGCTATAGGCACATAAAACACAGTCCAGTCCAAGCAAGTATGGTGCAACTGGCCTCAGCCAGTTTTATTGACTTTTGCAGAAAAAGAATTAAACAAAACAGTTCAAAACAAATGAAACACCTGGCCGTCTGGCCACTACTTCTAGACAGGTAGTAGTCCCTAACTACATGAAACTGAGCCTTGTGCCCAGCTCCATCAACAAAACACACTGTTGTTTTTACTCACACAAAAGGGTTCTTCCCAGGAGCAGAGAGATCAGCTAGTGAGCTGTTTGCCCTTTTATAGCACACTCAGGTTCCAAGGTGATTAGCCACAGTTACACTGAATACCTGGAGTGGCTAATTGGAGCAGGGACCCACCCAACTCTCCCTGCCCCAAGCAGCCAGGCCCTTCTAACCAGGTTTTTAACAAAACCCTTGCAAAGAGAAAACCTAGTTTTCCTTGCTGTCAATTCCCTGGCTGCTTTTTAGAACGTATAGGACAGGAACCTAGGTGAAATGTAGACTCCTTCCACCACTTTCCCCCTGGTCCTGTCACATATCCTCCCCCCCTGTTTCGACCTTGGGGTAGGAACACTCTGTGCCCTTAAACAGTACATCCTGGACAGGGCATCTGCGTTTCCAAGCTGACGCCCGGGCCTATGTTCAACTGTAAAACTATAATCTTGAAGAGACATGAACCATCGGGTCACTCGCCTGTTTTTCTCACGGTTTTGGCACATCCATTTAAGGGGGGCATGGTCAGTTACCAGTTTGAATGTTCTCCCTACCAAATAATACCTGAGAGCTTCTATGGCCCACTTAACTGCCAAACACTCCTTTTCTACAATGGAGTATTTCTTTTCATGTTCATTTAACTTTTTACTCAGGTATACTACAGGATGCTCTTCCCCAGCCCTTACTTGCGACAACACAGCCCCTATACCAACATCCGAGGCATCTGTTTGCACAATGAACTCCTTTTTAAAATCTGGTGTGACTAACACTGGGTGGGCACATAGAGCCTGCTTCAGGTTCTGAAAGGCCTGTTCCGCTTCCGTGGTCCATTTGACCATGGTTGAATCCTTCCCTTTTGTAAGGTCTGTTAAAGGGCTCGCAATGCTGGCAAAATTTTCAATAAAACGCCTATAATAACCAGTTAAACCTAGGAATGCTCTGACTTGTTTTTTGTTCAAAGGCCTTGGCCAGCTCTGGATGGCTTCCACTTTGTTTATTTGAGGTTTTATAACTCCTCGCCCAATCATGTACCCCAAGTACTTTGCCTCTTCTTGCCCAATGGCACATTTTTTTGGATTCGCTGTTAACCCCGCTTCCCTAATAGAATTCAGGACGGCTTCTACCCTGGGTAGATGACTTTCCCAATCCGTGCTATGGATTATCACATCATCTAAATAGGCAGCTGCGTATCTACGATGTGGTCTTAAAATTTTGTCCATCATCCTCTGAAATGTGGCCGGGGCCCCATGCAAACCAAAGGGAAGGACTACATACTGAAAATGGCCATCAGGGACACTAAAAGCAGTTTTTTCTTTGGCCCCCTCAGTCAACGGTACTTGCCAGTAACCTTTTGTAAGATCTAATGTGGTAAAGAACCTAGCATTACCAAGCCTATCAATCAGCTCATCCACTCGAGGCATTGGGTAAGCATCAAACTTTGAGACAGTGTTCAGTTTCCTGAAGTCATTACAGAAACGTATGGTGCCATCAGGTTTGGGAACCAAGACTATAGGACTAGACCAGTCACTATGGGATTCCTCTATAACCCCTAACTGAAGCATTGTTTGGACTTCTTGGGAGACAGCTTTACGTCTAGCCTCAGGTATTCTATAAGGCTTTTGGTTGACTCTGACCCCTGGTTCGGTTACAATATCATGTTCAATTATATCTGTTCGACCAGGTAGCTCAGAAAATACATCTTTATTTTTTATTACAAACTCCTTTGCCTCTTGGGTTTGAGATCCTGACAAAGTGTCTGCAATTTTTACCTCTGGTATCTCAAAGCTACATTCCTTTTTCCCACTGCTGTAAGCTGCTAACACCTCTCGGTCCTTCCAGGGTTTGATCAGGTTCACATGATAAATTTGGTAGGGCTTACGTCTACCTGGTTGGTGAACCCGGTAATTCACCTCTCCGACCTTCTCAACTATTTCATAAGGTCCTTGCCATTTGGCCAAAAATTTACTTTCTACTGTGGGGACAAGGATTAATACCCTATCCCCAGGGTTGAAGTTTCTTACTTTAGCCGACCTGTTGTAAACCCGGGACTGACTCTCCTGGGCCTGCAGCAAGTGTTCTTTTACAATGGGCATTACTTTTCCAATCCTTTCCTGCATTTGGGACAAGTGTTCAATCACACTTTTGTAGGGTGTAGCCTCACTCTCCCAGGTCTCTTTGGCAATATCCAAAAGACCCCGAGGGTGCCGACCATACACTAGCTCGAACGGAGAAAATCCGGTAGATGCTTGAGGCACCTCCCGTACAGAAAACATAAGATATGGTAAAAGACAATCCCAGTCTTTCCCATCCTGTGCCACCACTTTTCTGAGCATCCCTTTTAAGGTTTTGTTGAACCTTTCAACTAATCCATCCGTTTGGGGATGATAAACTGAGGTACGCAAGTGAGTTATTTTCAACAGTTTACACAACTCTTTTGTAACCTTTGACATAAAGGGCGTCCCCTGGTCAGTGAGTACTTCTTTAGGTATGCCCACTCTAGTAAACATCTGGAACAACTCCTTGGCTATCACTTTTGCAGAGGTTTTCCTTAGAGGTATTGCTTCAGGATAGCGGGTAGCATAATCAAGGACAACCAAAATGTATTGGTGACCTCTGGCAGACTTAACAAGAGGTCCCACCAAATCCATTGCAATCCTCTCAAAGGGAGTTTCAATAATCGGGAGTGGTACTAACGGACTCCTAAAGGTCGCTACCGGGTTGTGTAATTGACACTCTGGGCATGAATCACAGTATTCTTTTATCTCTTTATGTACCCCGGGCCAATAAAACCTCTGCAAAATCCGGTCTTTGGTTTTTTCATAGGCCAAGTGCCCTCCCAGCACATGTGAATGGGCTAGATCCATCACCTTTTGGCGATGCGATTTTGGGACCACAAGTTGCTCCACAACCTGCCCATTTTGCTCATCAACTCTATATAAGAGTTCATTCTCTATAGAAAAATGGGGAAATATTTTCTCTACCCCAGTATCTTGAGGTACCCCATTGACTACTTTCACACTTTGCCATGCGTGGGTTAATGTTGGGTCCCTGAGTTGAGCTGTCCCAAAGTTATCATTGGAGACTGGCAAGTCAGGGAGACCAATTTCCGGGACATCATCAGTATCACCTGCAAGCACTGCTAAGGGAAAATTCTCGGTTTCACTCTGGGTCACCCCTACTGTTTGCACATTTTCAGTCTCAGCCAGGGGAATGGGATCTACAGCAGACCCACTTAAACACTTATCAAGCATATTCCACATTTTCCAAAACAGAGGAAAATCACACCCCACAATGACAGTATGCAACAGACTGTTTACAACCCCCACTTCATGGGTTACTTTCCCGCACGGGGTTTCAAAAGAGACTATAGCAGTGGGGTACTCTTTTGTATCCCCATGTATGCAGATGACCCCCATCTGTCTCTTTTGCAGCTTCCTAGTGTCCACCAGGCTGCCATGCACAAGAGTCACTAGACTACCAGAGTCCAACAGAGCTTGAACTGAGTGTCCTTCAATCACCAAGCTGCAAGTTTGTCGCTCCATATCTGGGGTCGGCAAGGCAGAGTAGGCAGGTCCCGCAAACAATGACCTCCTCCGCCCACTGTCACACTCCATAGGCTCAGCCAAAGGACAGTTGGCAGCCACGTGGCCCAGTCCTTGACATCGCCAGCAAACAATGTTTTTGAACGCCCAAGGCTGTCTAGGGCTAACTGGCTTAAGAGGTCTGGCTAATAGGTCGGTCTCAGTTCCTACTTTACGGCCCTCCCTCGCCCCCTTTAGATTAGGAACAGTCTTACCGCGATCAGTAGACTTCTGGCTCCCTGGGGCCGGCCAAGTAGGAGAGAGGTCTTGGAGATACTCCTCGGTGTTCAGATACCGCTCCACTAGGGCGACGAGCTGATCCACATCCCTGGGGTCCGCTTGTCCCACACAGCGCTGTATCCGAACTGGTAGAGCACAAACAAACCGGTCCAGGACCACTCTTTCCACCACCTGAGTGGCTGTAGATACCTCTGGCTGTAGCCATTTTTTAGCCAGGTGAAAAAGATCATACATTTGCGACCTCGCTGGTTTATCCAATTGGAAAGTCCAGTTGTGCACTCGCTGGGCTCTGACCGCAGATGTTACACCCAAGCGAGCGAGAATTTCTGCTTTCAGTTTTGGGTACTGTCTGGCATCCTGCTCACTCAAATCATAGTAGGCTTTCTGTGGCTCCCCACTCAGGAAAGGAGCAAGGGTGTCTACCCACTGTTCGGCTGGGAGTTTCTCTCTTTCAGCGGCTCTTTCAAAAATGGTGAGGTAGGTCTCCACATCATCCCCTGCTACCATTTTTTGAAGGGAAGCTTGCACTCTCCTCCCAACAGAGATGGATTCCTCCTGGACATGGGGCCTTTCAGCCAGCACCGCTATCTGCTCCACCAGACTTTTATTAAGCGATTGCTGTTCTCTGAAACCAGCTTGCGTAGTCTCCATGAACAACCGATTGGTTTCCTGCTGGTTAGCATTCGCCTTTTGGAGCTGTATGTTAGCCTGGATCAGCTGTTTCAGCACTTCCTCCATATCTGCACTGTTTGTTTTTTTCAGAACAGCAGACTTAACCCAGGACATAAAACTTGCTGGATTTTTGTGCCAGCGCAGCCTCCACCATATGTAGCGGGATTAGCTCACGGGACCGCCGTCTCCTGGGATAGACGGGCGCTATAGGCACATAAAACACAGTCCAGTCCAAGCAAGTATGGTGCAACTGGCCTCAGCCAGTTTTATTGACTTTTGCAGAAAAAGAATTAAACAAAACAGTTCAAAACAAATGAAACACCTGGCCGTCTGGCCACTACTTCTAGACAGGTAGTAGTCCCTAACTACATGAAACTGAGCCTTGTGCCCAGCTCCATCAACAAAACACACTGTTGTTTTTACTCACACAAAAGGGTTCTTCCCAGGAGCAGAGAGATCAGCTAGTGAGCTGTTTGCCCTTTTATAGCACACTCAGGTTCCAAGGTGATTAGCCACAGTTACACTGAATACCTGGAGTGGCTAATTGGAGCAGGGACCCACCCAACTCTCCCTGCCCCAAGCAGCCAGGCCCTTCTAACCAGGTTTTTAACAAAACCCTTGCAAAGAGAAAACCTAGTTTTCCTTGCTGTCAATTCCCTGGCTGCTTTTTAGAACGTATAGGACAGGAACCTAGGTGAAATGTAGACTCCTTCCACCACTTTCCCCCTGGTCCTGTCACAATATATATATATATATGTAGATGTGCCCCAAATTATCTATATGTGTATATATATATATATATATATATATATATATACAGTACAGACCAAAAGTTTGGACACACCTTCTCATTCAAAGAGTTTTCTTTATTTTCATGACTATGAAGGCATCAAAACTATGATTTAACACATGTGGAATTATATACAGAACAAACAAGTGTGAAACATCTGAAAATATGTAATATTCTAGGTTCTTCAAAGTAGCCACCTTTTGCTTTGATTACTGCTTTGCACACTCTTGGCATTCTCTTGATGAGCTTCAAGAGGTAGATCCCTGAAATGGTTTTCACTTCACAGGTGTGCCCTGTCAGGTTTAATAAGTGGGATTTCTTGCCTTATAAATGGGGTTGGGACCATCAGTTGCGTTGAGGAGAAGTCAGGTGGATACACAGCTGATAGTCCTACTGAATAGACTGTTAGAATTTGTATTATGGCAAGAAAAAAGCAGCTAACAGTCTATTCAGTAGGACTATCAGCTGTGTGTCCACCTGACTTCTCCTCAACGCAACTGATGATCCCAACCCCATTTATAAGGCAAGAAATCCCACTTATTAAACCTGACAGGGCACACCTGTGAAGTGAAAACCATTTCAGGGGACTACCTCTTGAAGCTCATCAAGAGAATGCCAAGAGTGTGCAAAGCAGTAATCAAAGCAAAAGGTGGCTACTTTGAAGAACCTAGAATATGACATATTTTCAGTTGTTTCACACTTGTTTGTAATGTATATAATTCCACATGTGTTAATTCAAAGTTTTGATGCCTTCAGTGTGAATCTACAATTTCCATAGTCATGAAAATAAAGAAAACTCTTTGAACGAGAAGGTGTGTCCAAACTTTTGGTCTGTACTGTATATATGTATATATACTTATAAGTAAACCTAAATATGGACAATATATCCCCATCTCGGGTGCCCCCCCCCCCTCTGGAATGCGCCTGTAGGAAGGGAGGCTGACAACTGGACAATTATGTTCAGTTTCGGCCCCTTCAAAGGACAGAGAATCAATTTAGATCCTCTGTCCTTTAATAACATCTCCAGCATGGCCGGAGATGTTCTGCTCTACAAAGGCAGGGGAACAAAGAACTCCCCCGCCCCTGTAGGTCACATACCTCTGATGCTGTAATTACAGCAGCAGGAGGTATGCGGGCACTTCACAGGCGGGAGATTCAAATCATCCTCCATCTGGAAGCGTGCGCCAGGACACGCGGGCCGGCACGGTGACGTCATATCACCACGTCGGCCCACGTAGACTTGGCTGCAGGTGTGCGTGCGCACGCATGCAGCGCGTGAAAACGGGAGTGAGCGCAGACGGATTTAAATATCCCGGCAGCGCTGCGCTCAGGGCAGTCAACACCCCCACAGCCCGGCATGTAAGAAGAGTGCAGGCAGCGCTCAGAGAAGGACCCAACCTGCTCCAAAGCAGAACATCCCCCCCCATTGAAAAAGCGCAGGCAGCGCTGCTCTGGGGGGTAGGAAGAGGCAATCCAGACCAGCCCCAGTAAGGAGAGCGCATGCAGGGCTCAGGAGGGAGGAAGAACCAATAGGAGGAAGGAGGGAGAAACCGAGGACCTCAAGGAGAATCTTCCCCTGGGAGAATGAGCGTGCTGGCTGAGTAACAATGTCATCATTAACCCCTACTGCCATACCCCTGCATACCCCTTCATTGCAATATTGGAATTGTAGTTAAACCTGCTGCAGTTTACCCCAGTATCCCTGCATATTTACACCAGGACCTCTGGACCCTTACTCTGCTGCAGTTACCCCTTCCTGCCTTACCTGCCAGGTGGGCGGGCACAGCTAATAATGTGTGAATGTAAGTGGTATGCTTAGTTAGATTGAGGGGTGGAATTGGGATTGTGTATTGTATTGTGTAGTGTGGTTAAGTGTGTATTGTAGTGTGACTATAAGTATATACAGTACAGACCAAAAGTTTGGAGACACCTTCTCATTCAAAGAGTTTTCTTTATTTTCATGACTATGAAGGCATCAAAACTATGAATTAACACATGTGGAATTATATACATAACAAACAAGTGTGAAACAATTGAAAATATGTCATATTCTAGGTTCTTCAAAGTAGCCACCTTTTGCTTTGATTACTGCTTTGCACACTCTTGGCATTCTCTTGATGAGCTTCAAGAGGTAGTCCCCTGAAATGGTCTTCCAACAGTCTTGAAGGAGTTCCCAGAGATGCTTAGCACTTGTTGGCCCTTTTGCCTTCACTCTGCGGTCCAGCTCACCCCAAACCATCTCGATTGGGTTCAGGTCCGGTGACTGTGGAGGCCAGGTCATCTGGCGCAGCACCCCATCACTCTCCTTCATGGTCAAATAGCCCTTACTTTCAAAGTTTTCCCAATTTTTCGGCTGACTGACTGACCTTAATTTCTTAAAGTAATGATGGCCACTCGTTTTTCTTTATTTAGCTGCTTTTTTCTTGCCATAGTACAAATTCTAACAGTCTATTCAGTAGGACTATCAGCTGTGTATCCACCTGACTTCTCAACGCAACTGATGGTCCCAACCCCATTTATAAGGCAAGAAATCCCACTTATTAAACCTGACAAGGCACACCTGTGAAGTGAAGACCATTTCAGGGGACTACCTCTTGAAGCTCATCAAGAGAATGCCAAGAGTGTGCAAAGCAGTAATCAAAGCAAAAGGTGGCTACTTTGAAGAACCTAGAATATGACATATTTTCAATTGTTTCACACTTGTTTGTTATGTATATAATTCCACATGTGTTAATTCATAGTTTTGATGCCTTCATAGTCATGAAAATAAAGAAAACTCTTTGAATGAGAAGGTGTGTCCAAACTTTTGGTCTGTATATAAATATATATAGTTATAGCAATAATTAGATTGTAGAGCTTGTAATGGTTTTAATAAAATCCTTTTATTATTCATAGTACAGCTTGTGGTCATTTATTGTAGTAGTAGTTGCCACTGTATAGCAGTAAGTCGCATGTAGTTCAGTGTAGAGTGAGGCAATAGAGTTAGTTTATTTTAAGGTATAAATAGGCGGAGTCATCAATAGACGACTCACGCCTATTTATGAATAATAATTAGAGTTGAGCGGACACCTGGATGTTTGGGTTCGACAAGTTCGGCTGAACTTCACAAAAAAGTTCGAGTTCGGAACTCGAACTTGACCCCGAACCCGAACCCTATTGAAGTCAATGAGGACCCGAACTTTTGAGCACTAAAATGGCTGTAAAAATGTCATGGAAAGGGCTAGAGGGCTGCAAATGTCATCAAAATGTGGTTAAGAGCATGACAAGTGCTCTGCAAACAAATGTGGATAGGGAAATGACTTTAAATAACATAAAATACGTAAAAATAGAAAATAATAATCTTGATCTTGGAGGACGAGGTCCATATGGAATAGGAGGTTGAGGAGGCGGTGGATGTGGAGGTGGAGGTGGAAGCGGCGGTGGAGGAGGAGGAGGTAGCCTACACTGCTTTTTGGTTTTAAATTTATTTTTATTTTTTAAATTAGGGTACACCCCAAAACATTGGGAAATATAACCTGTGATAACCCCCTCCTGCCGTGCTAAACATACGTTCAGACAATACACTGGCTGCAGGGCAGGCCAGCACCTCCAAGGGGTAAAGGGCAAGCCCAGGTCATGTGCCCAAAGTGGAGACCCAGAAGTTGCAGGGGCCGACCCCTGTCAGTCAGTTCGTGTAGGCGTGTGCACACTTACTGCCCCACCATGTCGCACATCCCTGTGATGTTCACGATCCAATTTGATATCTGCTCTATCAACTTTCGATGTTTTTATGAGCCTACCATGGTGATCACGGGTGGCGGGGAATTGAGGGTTCCAGGCCGGTGAGAAGCCTGAGAAAAGGATACCACATGCAAGGATGGGGTATTTTGGGGTATTTTGGATTTGTAAACGTTAGCCAGGAGAAGCCCTGCTGCCGCTTTGTTGACTCTAGCTAACTTCTGCCTGATCGCACGTCCCTGTGACGTCCACCATCCATTTGGATATCTTCTCTATCAACTTTCGATGTTCTTTTCTGAGCCTACCATGTTGATCACGGTTATCGGCGAATCAAGGTTCCACGCTGGAGAGGGAGCGTGAGAAAGAGAGACCACATCCAAGGGAGGTTAATTGTTTCAAATTAAATATGATAGAGTGGAATTATGGGACAAAGTATTAAAGCGCAAATGTGGGACAACTTTTTAAAGTTTAAGCATTGAATGAAAGGATGTGGCGCGGATCAATTAATGAAGAATTTCTTAAATTTTTTTCCCTGTCAACTATGCAGAGCAGGGGTTTCTATCCGGCAAAATTGGTAAAATGTCACCTGACAATGTAACAGACGATTTTTTTAAATTTATGTTCCTGTCACCTATGCAGAGGTGCCCCAGTGACATCCACCATCCATTTGGATATCTTCTCTATCAACTTTCGATGTTCTTTTCTGAGCCTACCATGTTGATCACGGTTATCGGCGAATCAGGGTTCCACGCCAAAGAGGGAGCATGAGAAAGGGAGATAAATTTATTAAATTTTTTTGGGATCGAGCGGAAATATGGGAAAAGTTATTGAGGCGCAAATGTGGGACAAATTACTGAAACGCAAATGTGGGACAACTTGTTAAAGTTTAAGCATTGAATGAAAAGAGGTGGCGCGCATCAATGAAGAATTTCTTAAATTTTATTCCCTGTCACCTATGCAAAGCAGGGGTTTCTATCCGGCAAAAATTGGTAAAATGTCACCTGACAATGTAACAGACGATTTTTTTAAAATTTATGTTCCTGTCACCTATGCAGAAGTGCCCCCGTGACGTCCACCATCTATTTGGATATCTTCTCTATCAACTTTCGATGTTCTTTTCTGAGCCTACCATGTTGATCACGGTTATTGGTGAATCAGGGTTCCACGCCGAAGAGGGAGCGTGAGAAAGAGAGACCACATCCAAGGGAGATAAATGAATTAATTTTTTTTTGGATTGAGCGAGAATGTGGGAAAAGCTGTTAAAGCGCAAATGTTGAACAAACTATTTAAGCGCAGATGTGGGACAAATTATTGATGCGCAAATGTGGGACAGATTATTGATGCGCAAATGTGGGACAAATTATTGATGCGCAAATGTGGGACAAATTATTGAAGTGCAAATGTGGGACCAATTAGTAAATCGCAAATGTGGGACAAATTATTGAAGCGCAAATGAGGTGCAACTTGTTAAAGGGAACCTGTCACCGGGATTTTAGGTATAGAGCAGGGGACATGGGATTCTAGATGGCAGCTAGCACATCCGCTATACCCAGTCCCCATAGCTCTGTGTGCTTTTATTGTGTAAAAAAAACAGATTTTATACATATGCAAATTAGAAATAAAAGTAAAATATAGAGGACACCTAGATAAAAAGTAAATGTCTAGATAAAAGTATTGGAAAAAAATTGGAAAAAAATAAAAATAATGTTCATAGAGTCTTTCATAAACAGTTTTCATATAGTGGTGATCACTGATCAGAGAATAAAATCAAGTATAAGATGTATGGGATAGTCTTTCATAATCGCTATATAGAGGATTTATATCCAATGTTGCCCCTTTGTGCAATTGTAGCGCCGTTTATGGGATATATTATAGATAACAATTGCCGCTCAGCAGAGGATCGATGGTGCGCCTTTTCAGTATGTTTGCAAAATGTGGTTTGCAAATATGGCAATTTGTGACTGTTAGTAGTTATGTTTCATATGTCAAGCTGTGGAGGAAAAGGGGTGTTCTGTGCCTGAGTGCGGCGTCCCGCACTGTCTCTGGCTACAGAGGTCACTTACCCTTCCCGGCGCTTGTTCTCTTGGATCCTCTGATAGTAGTCGGCTGTTCCTGGGAGGCTGTTGCGATCCGGTCCGATTCTCAGGAGTCGGCGGCGTGCCTCGTGTTGCCTAGGACGCCGGGGGGCGTGGTTCGCGCGTCTGCAGAGTGACGTGAGTGGTCATGTGATCTCGAACTTTCTTTCAGGCTTGTTTACAGTGTTTCTCCTACTCTGTTACGAGTAGTGAATAATCCAGTAATCCTCAGCTCCTTAAACGCGTTTCGGGAGTCTACCCCTTCATCAGTAAGTGGAGGATTATAGTGGATGCGGTAATATTTATAGGGCAGTGATCAACTTATTTATCAACCAATTATCATTGCCAATAAGGTTGATATAATCGATTGGTTGCTTTATTTCAGTTTTGTTTGGCACATTAGGTTTGTGGCCAGAATAAGAATGTACCGGTTGTCAGAAAATAAATTGATGAATAAAGATATATAAAAAATGAAAATATATAAGGCTAGGAGTGGTGTATAGGTATATAAATGGTGTCAATCATTCCTATAGTAGGGTGATTGATTTTGCAAGTTGGTTGATTTGATGGGTATTATAGTTTTTGTCTTTATTTTACAAGAGGGACCCTCATATATCCCATGTGTCAAATACCTATTCAGTGGTGTGGGGGAATAATGGTATTGAATATGGTTTAGCATTATGGGTTAATTGCTGTATAGGTGATTGTTTGCTGGTAGTATTTGTGGTGTAGAGAGCTTCTTTTTATTGTAGATACAGACATGTTCTAATTTCTGTTTTCTGTATTTTCTAGTTGTGACTGATGTTTCTTATTGAGAGGCTTGCAATAGTCCTGATGTATTCTAGTTGTGAACACATGCTAGGGATGGGCCCATTATGTCATTGGTCCGTAGCATGAAAGACCCAGTGAGTGTTTGGGTTTATCATTCCTGCATGTGCCAAAAGGATAAGGACTAGGACTATAGAAACTGCAACTTGAAAGGCAAGATTTAGTATTGTAGATTTGAAAGTCTTGGTGTATCTTAGTACAAGCTTTTTCAGCACACAATGGGAGGTGTCCATTGTATCACTGGTCCGTAGTGAAAAAGACCCAGTGAGTACCCGGATTTGTTTCCCTGTGTGTTTCCAAAAAAGGGGGGACAAGGGGAAAAGTGCATGGGTAAGTTCATGATATAGGGTACCTTGGATGTTTGGTAAGGGGATCATCACACCCTGGAATTAAAGACCTAGTTAGTGTCGAATTCTTTTTGTTTTCTTATCTCTTTGTCTCATGTGTTTAATGAATTCTTGTTGATGGAGTGGTAGATGTCTGTATGTGTGGGTAGTATAGTTGTTAGTGAGGGGCAGCCGCTCGCCAAGGGGCAACCGGAGGGATTGTAATGACCCTCCCGGTTACCCATCGAGGAGCGGCAACCCCCCAATCAGAGGAACCAAAGATCTCCATCTCTGCGTTCAATCCATTAGGCAGAACAGAGTTGAATTCAAAGATTCTTCTGGATTCCACTCTGGACATTTTGTGTATGAAGTTACCCCCTCTCCAATCTTTCTTTACCTTTTCTAATGCTGTATATTTTAATCCAGTTGGGTCTTTGTTATGAATGATTCTAAAATGGTTTGATACTGTATGTTTGTCGTAACCTTTTCTTATATTTGCTGTTGACCTGCATGTTAGGAATTCTTTAATTTCTTGTTTATGGAGGTTTGTTTTGGATGTGACGTAGGTGGTTTTCTTGGGAAATGATGTTGTTCGACAGTTGTTGCATTTTCCGCATCTGAAAAAGCCTGTGATGTCTGCCCACTCTTGGATTGTTGTTTTATGTTCTCTGTTGTATTTAATAGTGGGGGCAATTTTTAGGCCTAGATTTGGAGCTTTGGTGAACGTGATCAGCGGAGTGTCTGTAATGGTGGTCCCTATTATTTTATCCTGTTTTATATGATACCAATGATTATTTATAATCTTTTTCATTTTTTTGTACTGTGGGTTATATGGTAATATAATTCTGGGTGTTGCATCTCCCTCTTCTGGTTTTTTGATTAATTGTTTAAAGAATGTTTTTCTTTCCATTTTTTTTACTTTATTTAATGATGAATCTAACAGTTCAATAGGGTATTTTTTATCCATAAATTGTATTTTCATTTTCTCTGATTCCTCATCAAAGTGAGATTCTGTTGTGCAGTTTCTCTTAACCCTGCGGAACTATCCTTGTGGAATGTTTGTAAGCCATGATGGTAAGTGGCAGCTGTCATATTGGATAAAACTGTTTTTAGATGTTGGTTTATGATAAGTGGTACATATGAATTTGTCCTTTTCTATTGTTATTTGTAAATCCAGGAATTCTATTTTAGATGTACTGATGGATGAGGTGAATTTTAGGCCATATGGATTTGTATTGATTGTTGATAGGAAAGTGTCCAGATTGTCCCTACTGTCTTGCCATATGAATATGATGTCATCAATATAACGTAGCCAGAGCACCAGATCCGTCCCTAGTCTGGGCGCTATGGTTTCATCCTCCCACTGCGCCATGAATAGGTTTGCGTAGCTGGGGGCGAATCTGGTGCCCATGGCCGTTCCCTGAGTCTGTAAGTAAAAATCTGAGTTCCAATAGAAGTAGTTATGGTTGAGTATAAATTCTATGCCTCCTATTATGTAGTCTATTTGTTCTGGTGGTAGTGTAGCTTCTTTGGTTAGTTGTTTTTTAACTGCTTCTGTTCCCTGTTGATGATTAATGCTGGTGTAGAGTGATTGGACATCTAGTGTTCCTAAATGCCAATGTGTTTCGAATTTTAGGTTTTCAATTATTTTTAATGATTTGTGTGGTGTCTTTAATGTATGAATTAATATTTTTCACTCTTGGTTGTAGAAGTGTGTCTATGTATTGTGATAAATTGCTTGTTAGTGATTGTATACCTGAAATGATGGGACGGCCAGGTGGGTTATCTTTGTTTTTGTGTATTTTCGGGAGGCAGTATAGTGCTGGTAGTCTTTGAGGCGTGTTTATTATAAATGTGTATTCTGTTTCCGATATGATGCCCTTTTCTTTCCCTCTTTCACAGTATTGTACTAATTCTAGATAGTATTGTTCCGTTGGGTTATTCTTTAGTTTTTTGTATGTACTGCTATCTGCTAATTGTCTCATGCACTCATTATTGTAATCAGAGACATTTTGAATTACGATCGCTCCTCCCTTATCTGCTGGATGTATTACTATGTCTTTTTCTTTTTGTAGTTGTTTTATAGCCTCTGTTTCCTTTCTAGATAGGTTATTCCATTTCCTTGGTTGTTCTTTCATTTTTCGTATGTCTCTCTCTACACATTGTTTAAATGCTGCCAGTTCCTGTCCTATTTCCTGTCGCGGATATTTTTTGGAGATACTTTTCAATGAGGTGTGTTCATATGTTTTGTTAATCGTTCTTTCTTTCATTATGGGATTTTTCATGTGATATTTCTTCAGGCAGAGTTTGCGGATGAATTTTTCTATACCTATAAAGGTGTCAAATTTGTTTAGTGTGTTGGTGGGTGCAAATTTTAAGCCTTTATTTAATAGGCTAATTTGGGCCTTATTTAAAGTGACGTCACTTAAATTTATAATTGTGTCCTCCTGGTGGTCTATCTGTTGTATTTTGGTCTTGTCTCCCCTTCCTCTACGTATCTTTTTCTTGTGTCGTGTTGTCTTGTTTGGTAAGTTTGGTGATTGTCTCTCCTTTGTGGTGCTTGGTGATTCTCTCCTGACTGTTGTTGTGTTCTTTTCGGGTGTTGTGAGTTGTGTTGATGATGTGTTCTGTATTCTTGTTCTTGTGATGGTTGTCTGTATCGCAGATTGTATTTGTGATTCTGAGGGGTAGGTGATGGGGAGCGGGGTGGTCTGGTGTGGGGTCTGTGGTGTGGGGGGGGTTCGGTCTAAAAAATGGTTCTGTTCTTCCAGCACTTCGAATCTATTACTCGTGGATATTGGATATTTATTTAGTTTTTCGGGTGCAATCTGTTGAGTATTGTCATTATTTTCTCTGTGGTTGCCTATATACCTATCTGTGAGGTTAGTGTTTTGTTTTTCCCTCTGTTCCTTTTTTTGGGAAATGTTGTTTCTCAGTTTTCTAACTTTTTTGTTCATGATTTCTTGTTCTGCTTTGTCTAGATTGTTACAAAGTTTTTGTTGCCAAGTGTTATAGTTATCGTTTTTTGTGAATTTTTCCATTTTAATTTTAATTTCATCTATTTGTGTTGTGGTTTCTTTTAATATAGTGGTTCTCCTTTTTATAATTAGGTGCATGAGTGACAGAGAGTGTTCGTGTAGTAGTGAGTCCCATTCTTCATTGAATTCCCTTTCCCATAAATCTTGGGCAGGTGTTTTGGTCAGTTGGAGTCCCTTTGGTACTTTTTTGCGTTCAATGTATTGTTCTATTGATTTTTTCTCCCATCTTTGTTTGAGTTGTTTTATTAGTAAGTATTCTGTTTTTTCAAAAGTGTCTAGCATGTCTGGTTCTTGATCTTCTATATCTGTTGTTTCAAAACTGTATGTCTCAGCTTTTAGACGTTTATTTTCGGCATGTTCCCAAATATTCATTTTGCCTGGGTAGTGAGCTAGCGTCTAATAGGTGATAGATAATCAAGGTAAAAAAGTGGAATAGACGGCTCTACCGCTCAGGTAAATGGTAGAGGTGCAAAGCTGCTTGATCTGACTCACCCAGTCAGAGACATGAAATTGCAGAAAAATAAAGGATAAGCAGGCACACTCTTAATTTGGGTACAAGGTATCAATTTATTTATATTTTAGTGTTTGTGAGATCTGGTAGATAGATATAAAATGCGAATAAAAGTTGTCCCTTTTAATAAATGTAATATACACTGCGTGCAGAATTATTAGGCAAATGAGTATTTTGACCACATCATCCTCTTTATGCATGTTGTCTTACTCCAAGCTGTATAGGCTCGAAAGCCTACTACCAATTAAACATATTAGGTGATGTGCATCTCTGTAATGAGAAGGGGTGTGTTCTAATGACATCAACACCCTATATCAGGTGTGCATAATTATTAGGCAACTTCCTTTCCTTTGGCAAAATGGGTCAAAAGAAGGACTTGACAGGCTCAGAAAAGTCAGAAATAGTGAGATATCTTGCAGAGGGATGCAGCACTCTTAAAATTGCAAAGCTTCTGAAGCGCGATCATCGAGCAATCAAGCGTTTCATTCAAAATAGTCAACAGGGTCGCAAGAAGTGTGTGGAAAAACCAAGGCGCAAAATAACTGCCCATGAACTGAGAAAAGTCAAGCGTGCAGCTGCCAAGATGCCACTTGCCACCAGTTTGGCCATATTTCAGAGCTGCAACATCACTGGAGTGCCCAAAAGCACAAGGTGTGCAATACTCAGAGACATGGCCAAGGTAAGAAAGGCTGAAAGACGACCACCACTGAACAAGACACACAAGCTGAAACGTCAAGACTGGGCCAAGAAATATCTCAAGACTGATTTTTCTAAGGTTTTATGGACTGATGAAATGAGAGTGAGTCTTGATGGGCCAGATGGATGGGCCCGTGGCTGGATTGGTAAAGGGCAGAGAGCTCCAGTCCGACTCAGACGCCAGCAAGGTGGAGGTGGAGTACTGGTTTGGGCTGGTATCATCAAAGATGAGCTTGTGGGGCCTTTTCGGGTTGAGGATGGAGTCAAGCTTAACTCCCAGTCCTACTGCCAGTTTCTGGAAGACACCTTCTTCAAGCAGTGGTACAGGAAGAAGTCTGCATCCTTCAAGAAAAACATGATTTTCATGCAGGACAATGCTCCATCACACGCGTCCATGTACTCCACAGCGTGGCTGGCAAGAAAGGGTATAAAAGAAGAAAATCTAATGACATGGCCTCCTTGTTCACCTGATCTGAACCCCATTGAGAACCTGTGGTCCATCATCAAATGTGAGATTTACAAGGAGGGAAAACAGTACACCTCTCTGAACAGTGTCTGGGAGGCTGTGGTTGCTGCTGCACGCAATGTTGATGGTGAACAGATCAAAACACTGACAGAATCCATGGATGGCAGGCTTTTGAGTGTCCTTGCAAAGAAAGGTGGCTATATTGGTCACTGATTTGTTTTTGTTTTGTTTTTATATGTCAGAAATGTATATTTGTTAATGTTGAGATGTTATATTGGTTTCACTGGTAAAAATAAATAATTGAAATGGGTATATATTTGTTTTTTGTTAAGTTGCCTAATAATTATGCACAGTAATAGTCACCTGCACACACAGATATCCCCCTAAAATAGCTAAAACTAAAAACAAACTAAAAACTACTTCCAAAAATATTCAGCTTTGATATTAATGAGTTTTTTGGGTTCGTTGAGAACATGGTTGTTGTTCAATAATAAAATTAATCCTCAAAAATACAACTTGCCTAATAATTCTGCACTCCCTGTATAAATAAGTGAAAAAAATAGTATATGAAAAAGTTGTAGAGTGATAGACGATCACCACTAGGTGAGAGGTGATGGATGTCCTGGAAAAAAAATTTGTCCAGGAAAAAAATTGTAGATAAGTAGTATATAGAAATAAAAGTAAAATATAGAGGACACCTAGATAAAAAGTAAATGTCTAGATAAAAGTATTGGATTAAAATTGGAAAAAAATGGAGTCTTTCATAAACAGATAAAAAGATAAAAATAATGTTCATAGAGTCTTTCATAAACAGTTTTCATATAGTGGTGATCACTGATCAGAGAATAAAATCAAGTATAAGATGTATGGGATAGTCTTTGATAATCGCTATATAGAGGATTTATATCCAAAGTTGCCCCTTTGTGCAATTGTAGCTCCGTTTATGGGATATATTATAGATAACAATTGCCGCTCAGCAGAGGATCGATGGTGCGCCTTTTCAGTATGTTTGCAAAATGTGGTTTGCAAATATGGCAATTTGTGACTGTTAGTAGTTATGTTCCATATGTCAAGCTGTGGAGGAAAAGGGGTGTTCTGTGCCTGAGTGCGGCGTCCCGCACTGTCTCTGGCTACAGAGGTCACTTACCCTTCCCGACGCTTGTTCTCTTGGATCCTCTGATAGTAGTCGGCTGTTCCTGGGAGGCTGTTGCGATCCGGTCCGATTCTCAGGAGTCGGCGGCGTGCCTCGTGTTGCCTAGGACGCCGGGGGGCGTGGTTCGCGCGTCTGCAGAGTGACGTGAGTGGTCACGTGATCGCGAACTTTCTTTCAGGCTTGTTCACAGTGTTTCTCCTACTCTGTTACGAGTAGTGAATAATCCAGTAATCCTGAGCTCCTTAAACGCGTTTCGGGAGTCTATCCCTTCATCAGTAAGTGGAGGATTATAGTGGATGCGGTGATATTTATAGGGCAGTGATCAACTTATTTATCAAGCAATTATCATTGCCAATAAGGTTGATATAATCGATTGGTTGCTTTATTTCAGTTTTGTTTGGCACATTAGGTTTGTGGCCAGAATAAGAATGTACCGGTTGTCAGAAAATAAATTGATGAATAAAGATATATAAAAAAAGGAAAATATATAAGGCTAGGAGTGGTGTATAGGTATATAAATGGTGTCAATCATTCCTATAGTGGGGTGATTGATTTTGCAAGTTGGTTGATTTGATGGGTATTATAGTTTTTGTCTTTATTTTACAAGAGGGACCCTCATATATCCCATGTGTCAAATACCTATTCAGTGGTGTGGGGGAATAATGGTATTGAATATGGTTTAGCATTATGGGTTAATTGCTGTATAGGTGATTGTTTGCTGGTAGTATTTGTGGTGTAGAGAGCTTCTTTTTATTGTAGATACAGACATGTTCTAATTTCTGTTTTCTGTATTTTCTAGTTGTGACTGATGTTTCTTATTGAGAGGCTTACAATAGTCCTGATGTATTCTAGTTGTGTATGGTCCCCAATCTGGGATCCATTTATTAAATTGATTTTTCGAACAGGGAGACGGTTAAAAAAACGCTGGCTCCCTCCCCTTTGTTTGAATCCACGCCACGGTCACTGCGTCTGCACCGTGCAATTTATTGTCACACCCAATATGAGTGGTATTTCTGTAGTTCTCTCTTCTCATCAGTTTAATCCCTGTTACGTCCCCAATCTGGGGTCCATTTATTAAATAGATTTTTCGAACGGGGAGATGGTTAAAAAAACGCTGGCTCCCTCCCCTTTGTTTGAATCCACGCCACGGTCACTGCGTCTACACCGTGCAATTTACTGTCACACTCGATATGAGTGGTATTTTCTGTAGTACTATTCTCATCAGTTTAATCCCTGTTACGTTCCCAATCTGGGGTCCATTTATTAAATAGATTTTTCGAACGGGGAGATGGTTAAAAAAACGCTGGCTCCCTCCCCCTTGTTTGAATCCACGCCACGGTCACTGCGTCTGCGCCGTGCAATTTACTGTCACACCCGTGAGTGGTATTTTCTGTAGTACTATTCTCATCAGTTTAATCCCTGTTATGTCCCCAATCTGGGGTCCATTTATTAAATAGATTTTTCGAACGGGGAGATGGTTAAAAAAACGCTGGCTCCCTCCCCTTTTTTTGAATCCACACCACGGTCACTGTGTCTGCGCCGTGCAATTTACTGTCACATCCGATATGAGTGGTATTTTCTGTAGTTCTCTCTTCTCATCAGTTTAATCCCTGTTACGTGCCCAATCTGGGGTCCATTTATTAAATAGATTTTTTCGAACGGGGAGATGGTTAAAAAAACGCTGGCTCCCTCCCTTTTGTTTGAATCCACGCCACGGTCACTGCGTCTGCACCGTGTAATTTACTGTCACACCCGATATGAGTGGTATTTTCTGTAACACTATTCTCATCAGTTTAATTCCTGTTACGTCCCCAATCTGGGGTCCATTTATTAAATTGATGTTTCGAACGGGGAGATGGTTAAAAAAACGCTGGCTCCCTCCCCTTTGTTTGAATCCACGCCACGGTCACTGCGTCTGCGCCGTGCAATTTACTGTCACACCCATGAGTGTTTTTTTCTGTAGTACTATTCTCATCAGTTTAATCCCTGTATGGTCCCCAATTTGGGATCCATTTATTAAATGGATTTTTTGAACGGGGAGATGGTTAAAAAAAACGCTGGCTCCCTCCCCTTTTTTTGAATTCACGCCACGGTCACTGCGTCTGCGCCGTGCAATTTACTGGGATATCCGATATGAGTGGTATTTTCTGTAGTTCTCTCTTCTCATCAGTTTAATCCCTGTTACGTCCCCAATCTGGGGTCCATTTATTAAATAGATTTTTCGAACGGGGAGATGGTTAAAAAAACGCTGGCTCCCTCCCCTTTGTTTGAATGCACGCCACAGTCACTGTGTCTGCACTAGGGTTGTCCCGATACCACTTTTTTAGGACCGAGTACAAGTACCGATACTTTTTTTCAAGTAGTCACCGATACCGAATACCGATACTTTTTTAAAATGTCATGTGACCGTTTTGGGGGATCTGTGGATGACGCACTGTCATGTGGGGGATCTGTGGATGGCACTGTTATGGGGGACCTGTGGATGGCACTGTTATGGGGGATCTGTGGATGGCACTGTTATGGGGATCTGTGGATGGCACTGTTATGGGGGATCTGTGGATGGCACTGTTATGGGGGATCTGTGGATGGCACTGTTATGGGGGATCTGTGGATGGCACTGTTATGGGGGATCTGTGGATGGCACTGTTATGGGGGATCTGTGGATGGCGCTGTTATGGGGATCTGTGGATGGTGCTGTTATGGGGGATCTGTGGATGGCACTGTTATGGGGATCTGTGGATGGCACTGTTATGGGGATCTGTGGATGGCACTGTTATGGGGGATCTGTGGATGGCACTGTTATGGGGGATCTGTGGATGGCACTGTTATGGGGATCTGTGGATGGCACTGTTATGGGGGATCTGTGGATGGCACTGTTATGGGGATCTGTGGATGGTACTGCTATGGGGTGGGATATCTGTGGATGGCATTGTTATGGGGTGGGGGGATCTGAGGATGGCATTGTTATTTGGTGGGGGATCTGTGGATGGTGCTGTTATAGGGGATCTGTGGATGGAACTGTTATGGGGAGGATCTGTGGATGACACTGCTATATGTCATCCACAGATCCCCCTCATAACAGTGTCCCCCAATACACCGGGCCCCGCCGCTCACCGAAGTATTTATAAACGTGAATCCTTATCCTGTTGTTAAGTTGAACTAACGCTGCCCTCTCCCATGTTCCCCTGTATCCCCCTGTATCCCCACAGCACTTACTTAAGCTTCCATAGCAGGCAGAGCGGACGGCACCAGTAACGTCACTCACTGACGTCGCGCGCCTGCTCCGCCTGCTTCACTCATAAAGTGGGCGGAGCAGGCGCTCTACGTCAGTGAGTGACGTTACTGCTGACGTCTGCTCTGCCTGCTATGGAAGCTTAAGTAAGTGCTGTGGGGATACAGGGGGGACATGGGAGAGGGCAGCGTTAGTTCAACTTAACAACAGGATAAGGATTCACGTTTATAAATACTTCGGTGAGCGGCGGGGCCCGGTGTAAGAGTACAGTGACTGCACCGGGCCCCGCCCATAGTTACGCCCATAGTATTCTATTTATGTATCGGGGCGGGGTATCGGCGGCTGAGTACCGCCGAGAAAACTCGGAATCGGTCCCGATACCGATACTAGTATCGGTATCGGGACAACCCTAGTCTGCACCGTGCAATTTACTGTCACACCCATGAGGGTTTTTTTCTGTAGTACTATTCTCATCAGTTTAATCCCTGTATGGTCCCCAATCTGGGATCCATTTATTAAATGGATTTTTCGAACGGGGAGATGATTAAAAAAATGCTGGCTCCCTCCCCTTTGTTTGAATCCACGCCACGGTCACTGCGTCTGCGCCGTGCAATTTACTGTCACACCCGATATGAGCGGTATTTTCTGTAGTTCTCTCTTCTCATCAGTTTAATCCCTGTTACGTCCCCAATCTGGGGTCTATTTATTAAATTGATGTTTCGAATGGGGAGATGGTTAAAAAAAAGCTGGCTCCCTCCCCTTTGTTTGAATCCACGCCACGGTCACTGCGTCTGCGCCGTGCAATTTACTGTCACACCCGATATGAGTGGTATTTTCTGTAGTTCTCTCTTCTCATCAGTTTAATCCCTGTTACGTCCCCAATCTGGGGTCCATTTATTAAATAGATTTTTCGAACGGGGAGATGGTTAAAAAAACGCTGGCTCCCTCCCCTTTGTTTGAATCCACGCCACAATCACTGTGTCGGCGCCGTGCAAATTACTGTCACTCCCGTGAGTGGTATTTTCTGTAGTACTATTCTTATCAGTTTAATCCCTGTATGGTCCCCAATCTGGGATTTATTTATTAAATAGATTTTTCGAACGGGGAGATGGTTAAAAAAACGCTGGCTCCCTCCCCTTTGTTTGAATCCACGCCACGGTCAATGCGTCTGCGCCGTGCAATTTACTGTCACACCCGTTATGTGTGGTATTTTCTGTAGTTCTCTCTTCTCATCAGTTTAATCCCTGTTACGTCCCCAATCTGGGGTCCATTTATTAAATTGATTTTTCGAACGGGGAGATGGTTAAAAAAATGCTGGCTCCCTCCCCTTTGTTTGAATCCACGCCACGGTCACTATGTCTGCGCCGTGCAATTTACTGTCACACCCGTGAGTGGTATTTTCTGTAGTACTATTCTCATCAGTTTAATCCCTGTATGGTCCCCAATCTGGGATCCATTTAATAAATGGATTTTTCGAATGGGGAGATGGTTAAAAAAACGCTGGCTCCCTCCCCTTTGTTTGAATCCACGCCACGGTTACTGCGTCTGCGCCGTGCAATTTACTGTCACACCCGATATGAGTGGTATTTTCTGTAGTACTATTCTCATCAGTTTAATCCCTGTTACGTCCCATATCAGGGATTGCCTTTTGTGAAAAAAAATTTAGGCCGGGTACCTTCGACTGCCTTCACAGTGACAGACCAAACTCTGATACACCAAACTGAATTGATTTTAGGAACCGGGAGATGGAAAAAGCAGCTTGGTCGGTCCTCTTACTCCCAAGTTGGGGCACTGCGCGTGCACGGAGCAATGTGCTGTGACACCCTATATGAGTGGTGTCTTAACTAGTACTATTCCTATCAGTTAAAACCATCACGACATCCTGCAATAATTTAGTTCTGAGCTTTGTACTTGCTTTGTATTGGAATTTCTGGGAATTTTTTTAATTGTCTGCATTATTTCTCATAAACTATTAAGAGACTTTATTATGATTTTTTTATTTTATGTATTAAAAACCCACCCATACAACTTAAAAAAATAAAATAAAAAAATGTAAGTTTTTTCTATGAAAAATTATCCAGCTGATCGCTTTCGGTCTGATCATAATGAAGCAATGGCCTTATCATCTGGGGTGTGGAAACATTGCCAACACACTCATATAGAGGTGATGATCGCTTCATTGTGATTCGCAAGCCCCTTCACCACAACAAGGTAAAGGGGAATTGACACTTGTATGTGCCTTTTTTTTTTTTCTTGTTCTTGCAGCCACAGTGCAGCACCAGAGGCCCGAAAAATTAGGCATGTACATATGCCTGAAAAATAATGTTATTGTTGCAGCCGCTGTTGTAGCAGCGGCTGGAAAAATTTATGTTTTCAAGGCAGAAAGGTGACAAACATTGCGGCTTGAACCCTAGTTGGTGGCGGAGAATTCACGAAAGTCATCCGGTATGCAGACATTAAATACAGCAGCATGGGGACCATTTTGAGGCCAAGGCATGTCATCAGGCCTTTTGTTAGTCAAACGTATCCCCCACGGTCAGTCCCTTCGGGATCCATGCCTCATTCATCTTAATGAAGGTGAGGTAATCAACACTTTTTTGACCGAGGCGACTTCTTTTGTCAGTGACAATGCCTCCTGCTGCACTGAAGGTCCTTTCTGACAGGACACTTGAAGCAGGGAAGGCCAGAAGTTCTATCGCAAACTGGGATAGCTCAGGCCACAGGTCAAGCCTGCACACCTAGTAGTCAAGGGGTTCATCGCTCCTCAGAGTGTCGATATCCGCAGTTAAGGCGAGGTAGTCTGCTACCTGTCAGTCGAGTCGTTCTCTAAGGCTGGATCACGAAGGGCTGTGGCGATGTGTAGGACTGAAAAAGCTCTGCATGTCCTCCATCAACAACACATCTGTAAAGCGTCCTGTCCTTGCCGCCGTGGTCGTGGTAGGAGGAGGATTACTTTCACCTCTTCCCCTGTTAGATTCCCATTGTGCTGTGACATCCCCCTTATAAGCTGTGTAAAGCATATTTTTTAGTTTTGTTTTGAACTGCTGCATCCTTTCTGACTTTCGGTAATTTGGTAACATTTCCACCACTTTCTGCTTATTCCGGGGGTCTAGTAGCGTGGCCACCCAGTACAGGTCGTTCTCCTTCATCCTTTTTATACGAGGATCCCTCAACAGACATGACAGCATGAAAGATCCCATTTGCACAAGGTTGGATGCCGAGCTACTCATTTCCCGTTCCTCGTCCTCACTGATGTCATTGACGGTCTGTTCTTCACCCCAACCACGTACAACACCACGGGTGTTGGTGCGGGGTCAGCCACTGATCAACCTGTACTTTCAGGGCGGACAGGAGTGCTGGTCCGGTGTGGCTCTCTGCTTTCAGGCAAGTCAACCCCAAGACAGCGTGACACTGTCGTATCCGGGATGTGGAATAGCCCCTGGGGAGCTGGGGGGATTCAGTTGATGTGCAGCCAGACGCCGCAGCAGAAAAGGACTCAGCCGAGGAGGTTATCGAAGAGGATGGAGTAGGAGGAGTAGAGGAGGTGGCAGTAGGCCTGCCTGCAAGTCGTGGCGGTGTCACCAACTCCGCTGCAGAGCCACCCTTTAAATTGGATATGATTCTAAGTTCGAATTCTGTGAAATCTTCCTCAATGTTAGCGTCCGCTTCCGTGGATATAGTGGGGAGGGCCGTGTCATTTACATACTGGTGTATGCGACTATCTAGGTCAGTTGCTGCTCTAATATCCAATGTTGTATAGGGATTCAAAATACCGTTTAAAGGTATCCACTATCCCGATGGGGTGATGAATCCAGGAACCGTTCGAATCTTTTATGCAGGGAATGTAACTCAACTGCTGGCGGGGGTGAATGTAGCGAGCTAGGGCTTTACCTGGTTTATTAGAGTTTTCAAAGAGAAAACTCCTGAATTTTTCATGCTGCCTACGGGAAGCTTCTTTGAGTAGACCCTGCAGTTGTTCTCTAAGAGTAGTAAGGTCATTAAGAGTTTGGAGGTTTAGCGTTTGATTGTGAGATCTTTCCAGATCGGCCACTTTAGACCACAGACTCTTTATTTTAGCTGCTTTTTCTTTTTTGTGCCTGGGCTCGTGCTTGATCAATACCCCTCTCAATACACACTTCAATGCCTCCCACTGTATAGGGAGAGGAGAGGCATCTGAAGCGTGTACATATAAAAATGTCTTTATGCTGGATGATATATGTGACAAACTGCCATTTGCCACTGGGCATTGTAGAGGACTTATGGCTAGCCTCCTGCCCTACGAATATGGCCCCGGGACATGTTGCCCTTCAGGAACAGTGTAACAGAACTATGCCGCATGTCTGCACTGTTGGTGGGACCGAACGCGGTCAGCGGTGTATGCTGGGGATTCTGTGGAGCTGGAATCGGATGCGCAGATACACGAACGCCGCTGACCCTTACCTTCTTCCATACTGAACTTTCAGCTCCAGAGACTAAGTCCCGTTCGAAGATGGGACTTAGTCGTTTCTCTGCATGAAATTGACCGACCGCACAACCCAAATCTATGGAACTGTTTTGGGCAGGAAATTGTGCTTGCGGTCGGTCATAAAGGACTTCCACTAAACTTTTGATCCGCTGGAGGGATTTGTGTGATTTTTGGAAGTGTTTATGTTTGATGTATGCTGAGTTTAAATATGTAATTTTTATGGAGATGGGATGTATGGTTTTAAAGTTACAGTGTATGTTTAAAAACTGTATTTTTACTGTCTGTGATAGTTATGTTAATCCATAATTATATCCCAGACAGAAGGGAGGATTTTGTGTATTTGGGTGGTGACTCCTCTCCTGTTGTTCTCACATGTGTATTGGTGATTTCCCTTTGTCCTGGGAGATAATTGAATTGCTCTTCGGGTGTCTCCAGGGCAGAGAGGAGGAAACCATGATGCATTGTGGGGACCTGCATAAATACGGGCGGGTAGCCCTCAATAAAGAGTTCGGTTCAGTTCATGTTTTTCTAACCCTTCAAAACGCAGCCTCGTCTCGTTATTGGAGGGAATTGCTGCATCACGCTGGGGATTGCTATGCTCTGCATATTCCCTGGAGGAGAGATCTTTCCCACATGGTCCTGAATGCTGGAGGTTCATTCAGGGTGGAAGGAAGACGGCGCGGCCCCAGTTAAGCTACGGCAGTTGTGGAGTCTGCGGTGGTTGTGGTGTCCAGTGCGGTGCTTGTGGTCCTCGGCGCAAGCTAGGAAGCGTCCATTAACGGAAGGGGATCCGTTACAATATATTAGCCTGGCAGATGCTATCCCAGAGCAAGGTATCGTTCATGTTTATTCAAGGTCCCTTTTAGAGACCCTCGGGATATTTATATAATTTCTACAAAGGTCTATCAAGACCTTAAATCCCTGTAAGGGTCCCTAACCAATGTTAAAATTTTATACTTTATTATTTATTTTGAAACACACACTACACAAAGAAAAAACTGTATTAAAATTGTCAGTATCACAGTTAAATATGGGATATGCTCGGAGTGATGTGTTGGCATTCACAGGGTGTGATTTGTACACGGTAACGTTATTTGAATCCCTTTATAGGGTATACCTCATTCCATAGTAAGGACGCTGGCAATTTATGGACAGGTTGGTAGCAGTGAGTAACAAGGTACACTGGTGAATGTATCTCTGCTGCCAAATGCCTCTATAGCTGGTCCCTATCTACAGGGTTGCCAGTAGCTAACAATGTTGCTAATTTCTTTATTGTAGCTATTGCATTGCCGTGAGGCTAACAATATTCCACCAGTCTCCTTTGCCTCTGTCTACCCTCCTTTCTGGACTCTGCCAGCACTGCACAGCGTCCTCTATCACTTTCTCAAAGGAATTGTAAGTAACCGCTGAAATCTACACTCCTATAGCCTCACAATCTCTCCTTGTGTGCTCAGCTGCTCATCCGCAGCATGTTTTCATTAATAGCCCTTTGACTGCTCACTGATTAAAATTCGCTCTATACCACCCCTCCCGACATGTTTCGCCACACGCTGTGGCTTCGTCAGGGGATGCGGGGTATATGAGCGCGCGCGCTTCATAGGACCTTCTTATGTCCTTTTACAGATCCCGCCCAGGTGTCAGAGCCATCCCCCAGCGACCAATCCTAGTCGCTTCCTCATCCGAGCCCTCCGCTTTCCGGCCAGGTCTGTTCACTGATGCAATATCCTGTGCGTCTCCCTGTACCTCTTCGTCATCTCCACCGGCAGGTAAACATTACATGACGCCTGAATGGGGAGCCGCCTACGATCCATCTGAGGTGGTTTAATCGTCACTTTGCCTCCTACTCCCCCTCCGTTGGTAACCACTCCCCCTTCCTTCTGAGTTAGACTTTAACCCATTCATGGCCTCCCAACTGCATGGTCTAACCACATTGGATATAATTATAGATTGTGTATCGATGCATGAAGATGGCAGTTATACTTGGGTGTTATTTGTCTACACATGAATTTTCAATTGCAGCCATTATAAATAAAATTGGGCTTGAGAATTGATTGCAACCATGTACGACACATCCACCATGATTTGCACTACCAATGGCACAATTTTTGGTCAGGTGTCAAAATTGCCAATGGGTGATAAGTCCACCATACTTTATACTGTACCATAAAGTGGCATTTATCACAGTGGAGTTATGACTCAAGCAAACAGCTTTTTTAATATCCCTATTAATTATTTGTTATTTATTATTTGAACTGCAATGTCCTGATAAGTTCCATCCGTTATACTTTATACTCTTTACTAGTAAATGGAGCTCACAGTGGGTTGCTATTCCATAATATTGAGCATATACAGAGGAAGAACGGGAGATAGAAAAGGGGGGGGGGGAGGAGGCTGAATTAATGAAATAGTTCTAAGATAGAACGATTTCGGAGGGGAGGGGGGGGGGGATATGGATTAAGGCTATCCTGTGGTTACACGGCGGTATTTTCTGTAATTAAGCTGAGGTCTGTATTGTTATTTCTTTTAGTTTGGTGTACTTAGTATATAATTAATTTTACTTTTTATTATTTTTCTCACTTTTATTTGTCACTGTTATGTTATATTGACTTCTAGATGAAGGCCGTATATGAAAAGCCCTCATTTAGGCCACCTGGACTCAGAGTCTGTAGTCTGTATATCCATCTGGCCTCTTCCTGTAGGAGTTTGATGTCTAAATTGCCTCTTCTTGGTCCCAAAGTTTTCTTCTCAAGGCCCCAAAATTTGAGGACCTCCAGATTTCCGCCATGGGCATACGTTATATGCCTATATAATGACGTGTCTTTACCCGTATTTATGGCACTGATGTGACCAGATATTCTTCGCCTCAATTCCTGTGTGGTCTTACCCACATATAATTTAGGACAATTACATGAGGCAATGTAGATAATACCACTGCTCCGGCAGTTGAAGAATTCTCTGATCACATAATCGCGTCCATCTATAGGGTTTTTTAATTTTTTTACTTTGGGTAGGTATTTGCAAAAAGTGCAACTTCCACAGGGAAATGAGCCGGTGATGCTGGATTTTAACCAATTTATGCTTGTCATTTGTCTTTCAGGAAGGAAACTATGGACAAGCTTGTCCCTGATGTTTGGTCCTCTCCTATATGTCACACTGGGATAAGATGGCAGAACAGCTCTTAGTTGGTCATCGCTGGTAAGTACCTTCCAGTGTTTCTTTAGAATCTTCATCACCTGTTGGTTGCCACAATCATAGGTCCCTATGCATCTAATCATTTTGTCTCTTCCTTCTTTTTCCTGACTGTTTTTATAATTTCCAGATATTAATTCATCCCTGTTCATATCCTTAACACGATTAAATGCTTTTTTAAGGCATTTACATGGGTAACCCCTGCTCCTGAATCGGTTGTAGAGCTCATCAGCCTCTTTCTTGAAAGCCTCTTCAGTGGTGCAGTTCCTTCTGGCCCTTAAGTACTGCCCTACTGGTATTCCTTTTTTCAATGCCACTGGATGCCAGCTAGTCCAGTGGAGAAGACTATTAGTTGAAGTAGGCTTCCGAAATATTTGCGTAAGGATATGGCCATCCATATTCTTCTGAATTAAGAGGTCAAGGAAGCAAATCTGATTGGGATGAATTTCGGAAGTGAAATGCATGCCTATTTGGTTCTGATTTAATCTCTCAACAAAGGTGACGAACTCCTCTTCCCCCCCCTTCCCAAAACAACAAAACATCGTCGATAAATCGACCCCAAAATAAAATGTGATTAGTGAATTGTGCCATATTGTCCGTGAAGACAATAGTGTCTTCCCACCACCCTAAAAACAAATTTGCAAATGTCGGTGCGCACGGAGTCCCCATCGCGGTACCCTTCATCTGTTTGTAGAAGGTACCGTTACAGAGGAAGTAGTTGTGAGTTAAGATGAATCTTAACAATGACAAAATAAATAAACTGTGCTCGTGAAAATTGGTGCTCTTGGTATCCAAAAAATGCTTAATAGCCTGGATGCCCAGCTCATGATCTATATTGCTATAGAGGGCTTCAACGTCCAAGCTTGCCAGGAGTGTGGATTGAGATAGAGAGATCCCCCTGATTCTAGTTAGCACGTCATTCGTGTCTTTAATATACGAGGGGAGAGAAGACACAAATGGTCTCAATATTTCATCCACATACTCACTGGCAGGTTGGCTTAGAGAGTCATTACCCGAGACTATCGGGCGCCCCGGTATCGGGTACTTTCTCTTATGCACTTTTGGCAGTGCTTAAAAGGTTGGAATTGTGGGGCTCTTATTGTATAGAAAATCCAATTCATCTTTGGATATAAGATTATTTCTTTTCGCTGTTCCCAAGATATCTTTGAGATCTTCCAGATATCTCGTTGTTGGATTTTCTTGTAGGGTCTGATATACTTCTTTATCCCCTAGTAGTCTATTCACCATACCTTTATAGTCATCCCTGTCCAGGATAACTATGTTTCCCCCCTTATCGCTTGGTTTTACTATTACGTCTTTATTAGCTCCTAGTTCCTCCAGAGACAAAAGTTCTTCCTTGGTTAAGTTCCCAGTGATAGCTTCCCTGTTGATTCTGACTTTATTGATGAACTGAGACACCAACTGTACAAAAGTGTCAATCTTTTGGAACTGTGAAAAGGGGGGGGGTCCACTTGGACCTTGGCTTAAGACCTGTTAACGGGGGCATAATTTCTACACTAAAGCCCTCACTTTCCAAATGTAGGCTCTCCAATATATCCAACGCTTGATGCTCCTTTTGGATAAGTTTTCCAGTCTCAGTGTTTGTACTGGAGAACTGCTTGTGCAATGCCAATTTACGTGCGAAAAGATTAATATCCTTTATCCAGCTGAATTTATCAAAATTCGGCACTGGCGTGAATGTTAGTCCCTTATTAGTGAATGTTAGCTAATAAGGTGACTTGTGTTTCTGTGAGAGGCTGTGACGAAAGATTTATAATTTGGGTCGATTCAGTATTTCCACTCGGGACTATTTTGTGTTGTACCCCCACTTGTCCCTGTCCCTCAATTGGACATTGCTCTGCCCTAAAAAAAGGGGGGCTATGGGTGGTGTGCCAAACAAAATTGGTTGTCCTGGCACAATTGGGCCTTGATTGCCAATCATGCTCACATGTGAGGGTACTGATGATGCTGTTTCCAGAGGGGTTATTGTGGTAGATGGTATTTTGGATCTCACTGAGGCCACTTGATCTGCCTTGTTCTGAGCTCCTGTGTCCATATTGGAAAAAGCAAAGCCACCCAAAAAGGAGGGTGCCCCACTTGCTTGAGGTTGGGTACATTCTGATATGTTGGTTTTAGGATTACCAGTTTTTTTCTGGTTTCTGAATCTGTTATATCGCACCTTTCTTTTTGTTCCCCCCCCTATTTCTGGGGTCTTGATTATTTGTACTTTCGGTGCCTGATGTATCAGATTCAGAATAGTCAGTGTAGCGAGTGCCTCTAGTTGGATAGCCTTGCCTATTTCTCCAATTATAGACACGATTGGTATCAAAATCCAGTCTATCCCGGATATATTTACGGTGTTTCCGTTCTTTTATCTCCTCTTTTAGGATTTCCAGATTTTTCTGCAGTTTTAATTCCTGATTTTTGAAGTCAGGATGCTGTCCAAAGGTAAGTATCTCTTTGACCTCCTGATTTAGTTGTACCACTGTACGTTCAAAGCTTTGTTTCTCATATTCCACCATATATCTCATAAGCTTTAGGGAGCTCTCTGTCTGAATTTCCTCCCACCCTTTGATATATTCAGGGTCCTCAGTATGGATATTAGGTCTTAAGGTGCTTCTCAAGCCTATATATACTATTTTCTGATTCAAATAGGTCTCAAGACTGGCTATTTCCCACCAGGAGCGATAGTATTGCTTATAAGTCTTGCTGAGATTTTTAAAACCTGTGATGATGTCCGTACTGTTTAAAGGAATTGCCTGCTGTGAAAATACCTGTGAGGCTATAGGAGTGTAGATTTCAGCGGTTACTTACAATTCCTATGAGAAAGTGATAGAGGACGCTGTGCAGTGCTGGCAGAGTCCAGAAAGGAGGGTAGACAGAGGCAAAGGAGACTGGTGGAATATTGTTAGCCTCACGGCAATGCAATAGCTGCAATAAAGAAATTAGCAACATTGTTAGCTACTGGCAACCCTGTAGATAGGGACCAGCTATAGAGGCATTTGGCAGCAGAGATACATTCACCAGTGTACCTTGTTACTCACTGCTACCAACCTGTCCATAAATTGCCAACGTCCTTACTATGGAATGAGGTATACCCTATAAAGGGATTCAAATAACGTTACCGTGTACAAATCACACCCTGTGAATGCCAACACATCACTCCGAGCATATCCCATATTTAACTGTGATACTGACAATTTTAATACAGTTTTTTCTTTGTGTAGTGTGTGTTTCAAAATAAATAATAAAGTATAAAATTTTAACATTGGTTAGGGACCCTTACAGGGATTTAAGGTCTTGATAGACCTTTGTAAAAGGTATCGTTCAGACGCCAAACCCATTCTTTAGCCGTGAGTCCAGGTAGCTCCAGAGAGAGGAACACTGGAGAATGGTCGGACCACATCAGTGTGCCTATATGTGAAGATGGTTTGAACATTAGGGCATGGTGAGATATAAGAAACATATCTAATCTGCTGTAAGATAGGTGTATCGGAGAAAAATAGGTATAGTCCCTAACTTTAGGATGTAGAATGTGCCCACATCAACAAACTGCCTTGAGAAAAGGGAATAATGCATCTTAGTAATTGTTGATTTCGGAACCCTGGAACCCCCTGAAAAAGAGTCCAATGAAGGTTCCAAAACCAGGTTAAAATCACCGCCCAGTAGTATAATCCCTTCTGCAAACCTGTCCAACTTTGACAAAATCCTCCCCAAGGATCTACCCTGTCCCACATTGGGAAGATAAAGGTTACCGATAGTGCACGTTTTCTCACAGATTCTCAGCTTCAGGAACAGGAATCTCCCTTGAGGCTCTGTCTGGAGATCTAAAAGGGAATAAGAAAGAGACTTATTTATTGCGATAGAAACACCTTTCGATTTCGATTCAGGGTTAGTGCTATGAGCCCAATAGCAAAAATGTTTGATTGATAGGAATGGAATTTGACCCGATCTAAAATGCGTTTCCTGGAGTAAAAGGATCTGCACCCTCTCTCTATGCATGGAACATTTCTTGGGGATGTTTAAGCCTCTGAGTGAGGCGAGTTTGACACTAGGCGGAAGCATCATAGCAGCCTCCTGGAACCTTAATGGTGGCTTCAGACAGCGAATAGTAATATCAAAGTGTGCTACCAGAAAAGTGAAGGCATTTGATGTACCTTCTTTATGAAGAGAATGAGTTGATAACCGTACAACAGGATGGCGTACGACTAGCCACTAGGTCAGGATGACCAGAGGAGTAGGATAAACGCACTGATTTACTGGATGGGATAATGGGGTAGGAGAGACACAAAAGGAGCAGGGTAAAAGGTCGAGAAAGAGGCAGAAAATAAGTGGAATGAAAACACACTATTATTGTATACCCCAGAAGTATCCGGGAATCAGTATGACAAATTAAAGAAAGGCCGTGTGTACAACAGGTACAATCTGCCCCGTCAGGGGCGCCCGCTCCCAGGCAGGACCGTACCACAACCTTACATTAACTTGTAGGCAACGGAAAAGTTCCAAATAACCATAAGTTTCATGGAGTTATGAAAACATAGTATGCTTGCATAGAACAAATGCGAAACATAAAATCGTACGATTCTGAAAAAAGATTACATTAATCCCCTGGTGTGGGGGGGTCTGAGCCCTAAAACAACTCCCCCAAAGGAAAACCTCCTCAAGGGCAAAGACCCTCAAACTGAACCAGGGCTTTAGAGAAAAACTCAAGAAACATTATAATAAAGAGTCATGTTACGCTTTCAGGTAAGATGGTTGTCGTCTTGACGTTTCAGCAAATCCATCCTGTTTTGTCTGAAAGGAGGACCCGACGGCAATGGAGGAATGCAGTGCCAGTCCAGCAGGCAAAGAGAAGGAAGGTCAAGCGCTTTAAGGAAAGGAGCTAAATCCTCAGGATCACGTAGTTCTATGCTTGCTGCTTTTCCAAGGCTGCTATTTCAAGTGCTGCTGTTAGAAGTGCATTGGAGATATTCAGGAGATACTCAGGAGGTAATCTGGAGGTGGATACAATCTAAACAAGTAAGATTTGTTTGTTTAAAATCTTTCTCCTCTTTACAATGGCAGATCTAGTTCTGTGCAGGAGTTGTTGTGCTTTTATTTCAGGTTCCACTCTTCAAAGGTTTGGATACTGTCTGATCTGTAGACAGCTCTCCATAATAAAGCAGGAAATTACCTTTTTGAAATATGAGATTTTTAAATTAACCACTAAACAAACTCAGGCTGAGAACATTGCAATGCCACTGCCACAGAGGCCCCCTAGAAATGGAAGATGGGTTACTGTAGGTTCAGGTAGACTGAGAGTTGTGGATAGAAGGCATGTCCCACAGTCTGTGGCTCTCCATAATTCATTTGCAGCACTTTCAGAGTGCAAGAGCAACATGGAGGATGGCTCAAGCACAGTGGGTGAGAAACAATCATCTCCCATGCCTAAAGTATGTAAGACTGCAGCCAAAGACAAAAAGGAGAAGGTGAGGATTGATAGTAAGCAGTTGTTGGTGGGCGATTCCATCATAAGAGGTGTGAAATTTGAGGAGAATGGTGTTGTGAGATGTCTCTCTGGTGCTACCGCTAGCAGGGATAGACTACCAGGGTTCTCTCTATACAGGAAAGACAGAGAAGGCAAGAAGGGGGAAGGGGTGGCCCTGTATGTGAAAGATAGCATAAAATCTAATTTGATACAAGTTAGCGAGAACAATTTAGAGTCAGTTTGGGTTACCTTGCAGCTTGATAATCATAAGGTAACTCGTGTAGGTGTTATATATAGAGCACCTACCCAAGTCAAAGAATTAGATGATCTACTAGTTGAGGAAATAGCTAAAATGACATTGAAGGGGGAAGTTATCATTATGGGAGACTTCAATCTTCCAGATGTAAACTGGAAAACCAAAATAGCTAGTACTGCCAAGAGTACAGATATTCTAAATTCCCTACTGGGATTATCTCTACAGCAAGTAGTGGAGGAGCCAACCCGGAAGGAGGCCATTTTAGATTTAGTATTCACAAATGGGAATTTGGTATCTGATATTACTGTAGGCTTGGGATCTAGTGATCACCAGTCAGTGTGGTTTACTATAAGTACAGTGACTGAGTCACACCACACAAAAACAAAAGTTTTAGATTTTAGAAAAACTGACTTTTCTAAAATTAGATTAGTGGTATACGAGTCCCTATCAGACTGGAACAGTTTAATTGGAGTCCAGGAGAAATGGGACTACTTAAAAGTGGCACTATTGAAGGCAACAGAAGATTGCATTAGGCTTGTCAGTAAAAGCAAAAAAAGGAAGAGACCACTGTGGTACTCAGCAGAAGTGGCCAAAATCATTAAAAACAAAAAGATAGCATTTAGGAATTATAAAAAAAAAACGAGGATGACAGACAAATTTATAAGATTAGGCAGAGAGAGGCCAAACAAGTTATAAGAGCTTCTAAAGCACAGGCAGAAGAGAAATTAGCTCAGTCAGGGGAAAAAGGCGATAAGGCATTCTTCAGATACATACAGTGGGATGCGAAAGTTTGGGCAACCTTGTTAATCGTCATGATTTTCCTGTATAAATCGTTGGTTGTTACGATAAAAAATGTCAGTTAAATATATCATATAGGAGACACACACAGTGATATTTGAGAAGTGAAATTAAGTTTATAGGATTTACAGAAAGTGTGCTATAATTGTTTAAACAAAATTAGGCAGGTGCATAAATTTGGGCACCACAAAAAAGAAATTAAATCAGTATTTAGTAGATCCTCCTTTTGCAGAAATTACAGCCTCTAAACGCTTCCTATAGGTTCCAATGAGAGTCTGGATTCTGGTTGAAGGTATTTTGGACCATTCCTCTTTACAAAACATCTTTAGTTCATTCAGGTTTGATGGCTTCCGAGCATTGACAGCTCTCTTTAAGTCACACCACAGATTTTCAATTATATTCAGATCTGGGGACTGAGATGGCCATTCCAGAACGTTGTACTTTTTCCTCTGCATAAATGCCTTAGTGGATTTTGAGCAGTGTTTAGGGTCGTTGTCTTGTTGAAAGATCCAGCCCTGGCACAGCTTCAGCTTTGTCACTGATTCCTGGACATTGGTCTCCAGAATCTGCTGATACTAAGTGGAATCCATGCATCCCTCAACTTTGACAAGATTCCCAGTCCCTGCACTGGCCACACAGCCCCACAGCATGATGGAACCACCGCCATATTTTACTGTAGGTAGCAGGTGTTTTTCTTGGAATGCTGTTTTCTTTTTCCTCCATGCATAACGCCCCTTGTTATGGCCAAATAACTCAATTTTAGTTTCATCAGTCCACAGCACCTTATTCCAAAATGAAGCTGGCTTGTCCAAATGTGCTTTAGCCCACCTCAAGTGGCACTTTTTGTGCTGTGGGCGGAGAAAAGGCTTCCTCTGCATCACTCGCATACAGCATCTCCTTGTGTAAAGTGCGCCGAATGGTTGAACGATGCACAGTGACTCCATCTGCAGCAAGATGATATTGTGGGGCTTTGGTGCTGGTCTGTGGGTTGACTCTGACTATTCTCACCATTCGTCGCTTCTGTCTATCCGAGATTTTTCTTGGTCTGCCACTTCGAGCCTTAACTTGAACTGAGCCTGTGGTCTTCCATTTCCTCAATATGTTCCTAACTGTGGAAACAGACAGCTGAAATCTCTGAGACAGCTTTCTATATCCTTCCCCTAAACCATGATGGTGAACAATCTTTGTCTTCAGGTCATTTGAGAGTTGTTTTGAGACCCCCATGTTGCTACTCTTCAGAGAAAATTAAAAGAGGAGGAAAACTTACAAATGACCCCCTTAAATACTCTTTCTCATAATTGGATTCACCTGTGTATGTAGGTCAGGGGTCACTGAGCTTACCAAGCCAATTTGAGTTCCAATAATTAGTTCTAAAGGTTTTGGAATCAATAAAATGACAACAGTGCCCACATTTATGCACCTGCCTAATTCTGTTTAAACAATTATAGCACACTTTCTGTAAATCCAATAAACTTCATTTCACTTCTCAAATATCACTGTTTGTGTCTTCTATATGATATATTTAACTGACATTTTTTATCGTAACAACCAACAATTTATACAGGAAAATCATGACGATTAACAAGGTTGCCCAAACTTTCGCATCCCACTGTAAATGAAAAAAGGAAACTAAAACAAGGAATTACCAAATTAAAAACTAAAGAAGGAAGGTATATGGAAGATGATAAAGAACTAGCTGACTGCCTCAATGAATACTTCTGTTCAGTTTTTACAAAGGAAAATGAAGGAGAAGGACCTCAGTTGGGAAAGAAGACTAATGAATCTTTTGACGCATGTGTCTTTACAGAGGAAGAGGTTCTAAGTGAACTGTCTAAAATTAATACAAATAAGTCACAGGGGCCTGATGGGATACACCCAAAGCTATTAAAAGAGCTCAGCGGTGAACTAGCAAAACCATTAACAGATTTATTTAACCAATCACTGGCAACAGGAGTCGTCCCAGAAGATTGGAAATTAGCAAATGTTGTGCCCATTCACAAGAAAGGTAGTAGGGAGGAATCGGGCAACTATAGGCCAGTAAGCCTGACATCAATAGTGGGGAAATTAATGGAAACCATACTTAAGGAAAGGATTGTGGACCATCTAAAATCCCATGGATTGAAAGATGAAAAACAGCATGGGTTTACTTCAGGGAGATCATGTCAAGCTAATCTTATTGATTTTTTTGATTGGGTGACTAAAATAATAGATGGAGGAGGTGCAGTAGACATCGCTTATCTAGACTTTAGTAAGGCTTTTGATACTGTCCCACATAGAAGGCTTATCAATAAAGTGCAGTCATTGGGCTTGGACTCCCATATTGTTGAATGGATTAGGCAGTGGCTGAGGGACAGGCAACAGAGGGTTGTAGTCAATGGAGTATATTCAGACCAAGGTCTTGTTACCAGTGGGGTACCTCAGGGATCTGTTCTGGGACCCATATTGTTTAATATCTTTATCAGCGAAATTGCAGAAGGCCTCAATGGTAAGGTGTGTCTTTTTGCTGATGACACAAAGATCTGTAACAGGGTTGATGTTCCTGGAGGAATACATCAAATGGAAAAGGACTTAGGAAAACTAGAGGAATGGTCAAAAATCTGGCAACTAAAATTTAATGTTGATAAGTGCAAGATAATGCACCTGGGACGTAAAAACCCAAGAGCAGAATATAAAATCAGTGATACAGTCCTAACCTCAGTATCTGAGGAAAGGGATTTAGGGATCATTATTTCAGAAGACTTAAAGGTAGGCAGACAATGTCACAGAGCAGCAGGAAATGCTAGCAGAATGCTTGGGTGTATAGCAAGAGGAATTACCAGTAGAAAGAGGGAGGTGCTCATGCCGCTCCACAGAGCACTAGTGAGACCTCATTTGGAGTATTGTGCTCAGTACTGGAGACCATATCTCCAGAAGGATATTGATACTTTGGAGAGAGTTCAGAGAAGAGCTACTAAACTGGTACATGGATTGCAGGATAAAACTTACCAGGAAAGATTAAAGGACCTTAACATGTATAGCTTGGAAGAAAGACGAGACAGAGGGGATATGATAGAAACTTTTAAATACATAAAGGGAATCAACAAGGTAAAAGAGGAAAGAATATTTAAAAGAAGAAAAACTGCTACAAGAGGACATAGTTTTAAATTAGAGGGGCAAAGGTTTAAAAGTAATATCAGGAAGTATTACTTTACTGAGAGAGTAGTGGATGCATGGAATAGCCTTCCTGCAGAAGTGGCAGCTGCAAATACAGTGGAGGAGTTTAAGCATGCATGGGATAGGCATAAGGCCATCCTTCATATAAGATAGGGCCAGGGGCTATCCATAGTATTTAGTATATTGGGCAGACTAGATGGGCCAAATGGTTCTTATCTGCCGACACATTCTATGTTTCTATGTTTCTATGCGTCTGCCATTTCTGCGCACCACAAGTTGGAAAGGAAACCCTCAAGAATAGGGGATATCATGAGCTCTCAAGAAGTCCAACAACGGTTTGAAGGCTCTCCTCTGATGTATTGTAACACGGGAGAGATCTTGCAATAGAAGCTGTAAAGCCAATGGAAGTTAAATTGCGTGCTTTCTTCATTATTTCTTCTTTCACCGAGTAAAAATGAAGGCGACAAATCACGTCTCTTGGCTTAGATGGGTCTGGGTTAATTGGTGCCAGGGTTCTGTGAGCCCTATCTATTTCCAGACGGTCCAAAACAGGGACTTCTAAGGTGGAACTGAATAGGCCTTGTAAGGTCGGGATCAAGTCCTCAGTTTTAGTAGATTCAGGAAGGTCTCTTATTCTAATATTATTCCTTTGATTCCTATTTTCTAAATCATCATGTAATTTGTATAGTTGGCAAATATGACGATCTCTCATAGTCCCTTGTGCAACCAATTCCTCCACTTTCTCAGTTGTGAGGTCCTGTATGGACGCCACCTCCTCCACTCTTTCCTCTATGGCTTGTATGTTTGCAGTAACTACCGACAGTTCCTGTTTCTAAGAATTTTCCAGACGTTCCATAAACTTCTCCATTTCCTGTCTGGTGGGAAGGAGTTTCACATGTTCTTTCCAATCCCATTGTTCCCTGACCAGAACACCATTTAGAGCCCCTTTATGACTTGGGGATGAGGCGGCACCCGATTGTGTAGCAGGTTCCGGGCAGTACGAAGGTGAGGAGTGTGCATTTTGGCGATTAGGCTTGGGGCCCATACTAGCGGTAGCTGGGAGCTGAGAATGTGTAACAACTATGTTTCATGGATATTCTGCCAGAGCAGTGACTGCGGTATCCCCCTGTGCTGGCAGAGACCCTGTGGGTTGATGCACACTTGGAAAAAATGGCTGTGCGTCAATGTTGAGTTGTAAGGTGTCACTTTGTCTATCGCCTACCTTGAATTAACTATGTAGACCTCTTTGTGCGCTTGCTTTCCCACCAGCAGGTGTGCTAATTCTGGAGCTTTTCCTAGTGCCCACCATGTGGGCCATGCTGATACAGGTTGTGGACGATACTTTGCCCTCAGCAGGCGTCCCTTCCCCTAAGAAATCAGCCCCTCATGGTGGGTGGTGGGGAGGGTGACAAAACACCAGGTAAGTGAGGGACCTGGCTACCGGAGGTCGGCTGTCCTCAGGACTGACCTTTTTTCAAAAGCGTGTCCAGCCCTCGGAGACACGTTGCGCCGACTGTAGACCTGTAGGCCTCGCGGTATATAGGGAGATGTTGGGAGGAGGCTCACTGTGGTGGGGAGACTGTCACCTAGTCACCACCTCGATACGGAGTTCCGCGATCCACTCCAAAGCCCACCGCAGAGTAGGAACAGCTGCCGTACACCAGCGCCGATGCGAGGTAGGCCGCACCCGCTGTTCCCGTCCAAGTGCACGTATCCGAGCCGGGGAGGTCTCAAAATACTCCTTGGAGTCCCCTGCAGTGGAGTAAGGCAAGATCTCCTGCAGTACCAGCAATTCAGGCATTCTTTCTTATGGCATTCATCATACATCACAGTTGTAGTGCGGGTCGTTATGGCTGCGGCAATACCAAATATGTGGAGGCGATTTTTATATATTTTTTGCAATATTTTTAATTGAAGAGCTTTCCTTTCTCCTTCCTTTAAGTGAATATATTTTTTTACTTAGAGATTTTTTTTAATTTAATGAAACTGTTCAAAACTTTTTTTTTTTTTTTTTTACTTTTTACTAGTCTCGCAGGGGGACTGTTAGTTCCATACTGACAGTCACCAGAAGGCTGCCCCACAGACGTGCTGCCAGATATTAGCACTCCACAATTTCATTTGTGGGGTGTCGATGGGAGACTGCTCTCTCTGTAACTGCTTAGATGCTGAGGTCACTATTGACAGAAGTACCGATCCGGGCCATTAGAGCATGAGCCTGGCTCCCATGTGAAAACTGAGCCCCAGGCTCTTCGCTGCATCAGAGACCCATGCAGTGCTTAAACTGAACCGCCGTAAAAAGGAAGCAGCCCAGCCTATGGCCCCTCAGTGATTTCCCTAAAAAGGCATATTGGTGGTCACTACGGGGGATTAATAAATTTTTTATATTAAACAAATGTTTAAATATTTTTTGGTGATGTTACTTTTAATTTTCCATATCACTATCTATATTTAAAAAGAATCCTAAAATCTTGCAGTTTCCTGTTCTTATCTACTCCTTCCTTGTACAATGACCTCTGCACAGGTCACAGAGTATGCTTAGAAAATTCTCCCATAGAAGGCAATGAGGTCCACAGCCTGTGGTGGCTGCTGGAAAGCATATCTCTAAATGCTAATAACAGCAACTCAGGTAAGATGGGTGCCACCATAATCATATTCAGGAAATAGAATAAGAAATTTTAAATCAGAAAATAAAAACAGATTAGAAAAAAAGGATATGTGACACTGTGAGGTTGGCAGAGAAAATTATAGGTGACACATTCCCTTTATATAGTATACCTATAATTTCAGGTGAATAGTCAGAATAAAACATCATGATTGTGTAACTGTGTAATGACAGTATTCCTGATGTCCTCTGTATCATGTATTTTTCATTAGTTTTAGCCGTCTACATGCTTCATTTCCTACAGGTGTAGTGCTTTTAAGAAGGTTAAATAAACAAAATGGAATTGTTCATTTCTCATGTATAGCGTGTAAACTGATTTATATTCGGGAACAATCATAGCATATGCATTCTAAAGGAAACTGCAGTCATTTACCAATAACAGATTATTTATTTACCCTTTTCCACATGTAATACACACAGTTCTCAACAGTAGTTTACACAACACTACATGTACACTAAGATGAACCCGGAACATGAAAATTTAGGTTCACATTGTGCAACCTAACAGTTTGGCAGTATGAATATGCATTAAAAATAAAATAAAACTCTGTATTGTATTATTGTATTTTTTCTGACTATAAGGCGCACCGGACTATAAGACACACCTAGGATTTGGAGAAGAAAAATAAGAAAAAAAATATTTTTTTATCAAACCTCAGATCAGACCCCCAATCCTCATCAGACCCCCAAGCTCCATCATCCTCAGATCCCTAAGCTCTATCAGCTTCCGATCAGACCCTCAGACCCCAAAGTTATATCAGCCTCAGATCATACCCCACAACCTTCATCAGCCTCAGATCAGACCCCCCCAACCTCCATCAGCCTCAGATCAGACCCCCATCAGCTTCAGATCAGACCCCAATTAGCCTCAGATCAGACCCCAATCAGCCTCAGATTAGACCCCATCAGCCTCAGATCGGACCCCATCAGCCTCCATGAGCCTCAGATCAGTCCCTCATCAGCCTCAGATCGGACCCCCATTTAAAATGGGTGCCAGCAACCTGTCCTAGAAAATGACCAGTGAACATGACAGGTTGCCACCACTTGTAGGGCTGACTGGAGGGGGAGGGGGGAAGTGGGGCCTCACTATACATTACATTATGGCTCTTGCATATACTACATATAGGTGAGACAAGCTGCTCAGGCATGAATGCATTTTGTAGGCAGAATCACATCATTGCCATTTGTTGTAGAGTAGTGTAATGTGTAGTGAGGCCTCACCCCCTAACCCATTAGGCAGCTCTGCAAATGGTGGCAACCAGTCCTTCTAACATTCTAGGACAGGTTTCTGGCAGCCATTTTAAATCATTCTTGGTGAACCCCTATAAAGACAATGCTCCCTAGGAAAACTGCGTAAAATAGCTGTCCTCCAAAAGGAAGAAAACTGTTTATAGGTAGTTACCCTGTCTGACCCATAATATAGCCTTGAGACATGACTGATGATATCATCCAAACCAGAGACACTCATCTGTAGAGATCACAGTCTCTGAGTTTTTCCTCCTCATCAGCTACCGATAAGTGGCACTATAAAGAAGTAAGATTACCTATAAATAAGATTTCATATACTAGCTGGGTCTTCACAAGTAACAAAATAAGGCCTTCTAAGAGGTGGTTTGGCTAATATCTATAGTCATGTCTCAAGGTTCTATTATGTATTGGATATTGGCTTACAGGTGCGGGTAAACAAGACGGGTAGTTATTTTTTCTTTTACAAGAGCTAATTTGTGTGTCTTGGTCAGAGCTAGTTTGTACTGATCTGTGAAGTGAGAAATACAAACACGTGGACAAAACTGTTGGTACCCTTCTGTTAACACTACACAAATTATATCCAACAGGTACCTTAGAAATAATAAATAACTTTTATTGTAAAATTGCCCTAATATTTAGATGTCCATAGTAGAATTGTGCAAAATCACATTAAACCGCAGCGCCACTTAATACTAGGGTTGGGGGCTCTGATACTGGGTCTCTTACAACTATTTGGCCCTGCCAACCCTAATATCCTGTGCTAGTTAGCTGTCCCTCCTTGTCCCTGCGCCGTGAGAGTGACTGCCCAGCTTCGTCATAAGCTAAGAGAAGGTCCCTAATGCTAATCAACAATAAATTTACGCAACTTGCCCAAACTACATAGGTAAGTAGGGGACTTCAATACAAAAAATTGTCCACAAATGGTCCTAACGCGTTTCGTTGGTTACAAGCCAACTCATCAGGGGACTCATCAATTCATAAGTGCCTAAATTGTGAAGACACAGGGTATAAAATTTAATTGCTCCCAACAGGTTGGCGATGGTCAATCGCCCCAATCCTGGATATATATTGTATTCAGCACATATTCATATAGACTCAAATAGGACTGCAATACATAAACATTAGCTCAATGATAGTCCAAACATCAAAAAGCCTCAAGATACTTAGCTCTGCTCCTCATATGTAGGTAGACATAGAGTGGAATTAGCCTCCTGTGTGTGGCAGCGGTGAGAGCGACATCCACAATGGCGTTTTTAAACACAGCCGCCCGGGACGCCGATCCCGCCCCCCTGAATCACCTGACTCATCACGTGACCGGTCAGGTGCACTGGCCGAATATTGTGCGCATTACATGACCGGAGCGAGATACGCCAGTAATTTCTATGCGCATCTCCACCGGTCACAGTGCGGTGGGGCGGTAAGAGGTCGGGGAGGAGGAGGTGATTAGGACAAACATCCTCCTTCAAACTCCGCACCCTTTAGGCTCTAAAATATAATGAAATGAAATGAAATTAAGTGCTCCCTGTCTGTAGGTTGGCAGTCCACGGAGCACTAGGGCTTAGAATGGTAAGGGTTAAAAGGTCCAATCTGATGGGACATTTCTCATTATTCTCCAGGATATATATCTTAATTAGTCCGATCTAATAGGATGTTTCACATTATTCTCCGAAAAAAATATACAGTACCACATTCATGGTATCACATTGGTGAATTGTTCACATTTTCCACATTCCTCTCAAAAATCAACCCAATCACAGTGTCTCATATTTCTTTACCCTACTGTCACCGCCAGACTTCTGAGAAGCTCTGACAGACGTTCTTCAGAACCTCCTGCTTGAGGTTCTTTTGTTTTGCTTTCGTTTTGTCATCTTGTTTCCCTCTCTCAGCTGTCATCTAGTTGCACTGATTGCATCCCTTTAAATCCCCTCCCATACTGCATCACTTTGCGGTTTATACAACTTCCTGGAGAGTGCTGATGCTAGAAGCTGTTACTGCTGCATCCACAAGATGTCTGTTTCTTTATTTCTGTTTTCCTGTGGGCTTGATCCTAGGTGACCCTGACTACCTCCGTATTAAGTGTAGGGAGCCGGTGTAGGGTGTTCAGGTGTCATACAGTCGAGGAACGAGGGTATGCAATTTTCTACCATTGAGATTTTTGCATAGGCTGAGCAGTATGGGAGAGAGCTAGGGTTGTTACAGGGCTTACCCTTTGGTTCCTTAGTATTGGATCAAGTCAGTCGGATCTTCATTTGTGTCTTCTAGTTTTCTGTAACACCATCCGTGACATTATAAACCGCCAAAACCGTCTTAAGCATGAATCCGGTTTCAACCTTGATTGACCACATGCAGGGTCTTTCACTGGAGGTAGCAGATCTCCGGAAAACTGTCTCTCAGTTTGAGGTGACCGTTTCTGCTTGCGTTCATGGAATTTGTTCTGAGCCTCAAATCTCGCTTCCGGATACGTTCTCCGGGGGTAGTGAGAATTTTGTTTGTTTTAGAGAGGCTTGCAAACTCCATTTTCGCCTACTTCCCCATTCCTCTGGTGATGAGGAGCGGAGGGTGGGGATCATCATCTCGCTGCTCAGGGATAACGCTCAGTCTTGGGCCTTTTCGCTGCCGGTGGGGGCACGGCCCCTCCGTTCAGTGGATGAATTTTTTTTAGCCCTGGGTCAGATATATGATGATCCGGATCGTATTGCTCTGGCTGAGTCTAGACTACGTCTTTTTTGCCAGGGTAAACAGTCCGCAGAGATATACTGTTCAGAATTTCGGAGATGGGCAGCTGATACTGGTTGGAATGATGCTGCACTCCAAAGTCAATTTTGCCATGGTCTTTCAGAGGGATTGAAAGATGCATTTGCCTTTCATGAGAGACCTACCTCCTTGGACTCTGCCATGTCTTGGGCCGTTCGTATTGACAGGCGTCTTAGAGAGAGAGGAGAGATCACTCCTTCCTGTCATACTCAGTCCAAGGACAGTGCGGCGGTATCTTTCAGTGCGCAGGGGTCTCAGTCTCTCTCAATCCCCTCTGAGCAGGAGCCCATGCAGCTGGGTTTGCTTGCCTCTGACAATAGAAGATTCAGCTCTCAGAGGAGGGTTTGTTTCTGTTGTGGAGGTATAAATCATTTGGCAAATGTTTGTCCCTCTAGGAGATTCAGGCAGTTTTTTGAGAGTAATAAAGAAACAAAAAGAAAAAAATCCTCTAAAAACTTTCCATCTGTTACTATTGGCAAGGTTGATGCGGAAATTGAAGGTTTTCAGTTTGCTTGTACTTCCCATTTTGTCCTACCTGCCAGGGTGGCGCTAGAGAGCAAGAACATTTTTTGTGAGATTTTTGTAGATAGTGGAGCAGCTGTCAATCTCATTGATAATCAATTTGCTATAACACATGGTTTCCAAGTATGCACTTTGGGAAAGGATATACCTGTTTTTGCTATTGATTCCGCTCCACTTTCTCAGAAATCGTTAAAGGGCATAGTTCACAATATCCGTTTGATTGTGAGTGATACTCATGTTGAGGATGTGTCATGTTTCGTCCTAAGCGCGTTGGTTGCCTACTCCTCTAGTTTTGGTGCTACCCTGGCTCACTAAACATAACCCCACCATTGATTGGCAAGCGAGGCAAATAAATGGTTGGAGTGACTTTGCAGAGAGAATTGCCTCACGACATCTGTTTCAGAGGTTTCTACTAAGACTGTACCATCTTTTCTCTCGGAATTTTCGGATGTGTTTTCTGAGAGTTGTGTTTAGGAGCTGCCCCCTCACAGGGATTACGATTGCCCTATTAATCTCATCCAAGGCGCCAAGCTGCCTAAATCCCGTTTATACAATCTCTCCCAACCTGAAAGGGTCGCTATGCGTGCTTATATCTCTGAGAGCCTGAGAAAGGGACACATACGACCCCTCGAAGTCACCTGTTGCCGCTGGTTTTTTCTTTGTTAAGAAAAAAGATGGTTCTTTAAGAATATGTCTGGATTTCAGGGAGCTGAACAGTATCACAATTCGTGACCCTTATCCGCTTCCTCTGATCCCGGACCTGTTTACCCAGATTGTTGGGGCTAAAGTTTTTTCCAAGTTGGATCTAAGAGGGGCATACAACCTGGTCAGGGTCAGAGAAGGAGACGAATGGAAGACGGCCTTCAATACCCCTGAGGGCCATTTTGAGAATTTGGTTATGCCTTTTGGTTTGATGAATGCTCCAGCCGTCTTTCAGCATTTTGTGAACAGCATTTTTTATCATTTAATAGGGAAATTTGTACTAGTGTATCTACAGTCAGGTCCATAAATATTGGGACACCAACACAATTCTAACATTGTTGGCTCTATACACCACCACAATGGATTTGAAATGAAACAAACAAGATGTGTTTTAACTGCAGACTGTCAGCTTTAATTTGAGGGTATTTACATCCAAATTAGGTGAACAGTGTAGGAATTACAACAGTTTGCATATGTGCCTCCCACTTGTTAAGGAACCAAAAGTAATGGGACAATTGGCTTCTCAGCTGTTCCATGGCCAGGTGTGTGTTATTCCCTCATCATCCCAATTACAATGAGCAGATAAAAGGTCCAGAGTTCATTTCAAGTGTACTATTTGCATTTGGAATCTGTCGCTGTCAACCCTCAAGTTGAGATCCAAAGAGCTGTCACCATCAGTGAAGCAAGCCATCATTAGGCTGAAAAAACAAAACAAACCCATCAGAGGAGATAGCAAAAACATTAGGCATGACCAAAACAACTGTTTGGAACATTCTTAAAAAAGAAGGAACGCACCGGTGAGCTCAGCAACACCAAAAGACGTGGAAAACCACAGAAAACAACTGTGGTGGATGAGCGAAGAGTTCTTTCCCTGGTGAAGAAAACACCCTTCACAACAGTTGGCCAGATCAAGAACACTCTCTAGGAGGTAGGTGTATGTGTGTCAAAGTCAACAATCAAGAGAAGACTTCACCAGAGTGAATACAGAGGGTTCACCACAAGATGTAAACCATTGGTGAGCCTTAAAGACAGGAAGGCCAGATTAGAGTTTGCCAAACGACATCTACAAAAGACTTCACAGTTCTGGAACAACATCCTATGGACAGATGAGACCAAGATCAACTTGTACAAGAGTGATGGGAAGAGAAGAGTATGGAGAAGGAAAGGAACTGCTCATGATCCTAAGCATACCACCTCATCAGTGAAGCATGGTGGTGGTAGTGTTATGGCGTGGGCATGTATGGCTGCCAATGGAACTGGTTCTCTTGTATTTATTAATGATGTGACTGCTGACAAAAGCAGCAGGATGAATTCTGAAGTGTTTCAGACAATATTATCTGCTCATATTCAGCCAAATGCTTCAGAACTCATTGGACGGCGCTTCACAGTGCAGATGGACAATGACCCAAAGCATACTGCAAAAGCAACCAAAGGGAAAAAAGTGGAATGTTATGCAATGGCCAAGTCAATCACCTGACCTGAATCCGATTAAGCATTCATTTCACTTGCTGAAGACAAAACTGAAGGGAAAATGCCCCAAGAACAAGCAGGAACTGAAGACAGTTGCAGTGGAGGCCTGGCAGAGCATCACCATGGATGAAACCCAGCGTTTGGTAATGTCTATGTGTTCCAGACTTCAGGCAGTAATTGACTGCAAAGGATTTGCAACCAAGTATTAAAAAGTGAAAATTTGATTTATGATTATTATTATGTCCCATTACTTTTGGTTCCTTAACAAGTGGGAGGCACATATGCAAACTGTTGTAATTCCTACACCGTTCACCTGATTTGGATGTAAATACCCTCAAATTAAAGCTGACAGTCTGCAGTTAAAGCACGTCTTGTTTGTTTCATTTTAAATCCATTGTGGTGGTGTATAGAGCCAAAAATGTTAGAATTGTTTTGATGTCCCAATATTTATGGACCTGACTGTAGATGACATTTTTATTTTTTCTCCTGATTTCAAAACTCATAAGGACCACCTACGTCAGGTCTTTCTCATCCTGCGGGAGAATAAATTGTACGCTAAACTGGAAAAATGTGTGTTTGCGGTTCCAGAAATTCAATTTCTGGGGTTTCTTCTCTCCGCTTCTGGTTTTCGCATGGACCCCGAGAAGGTCAAAGCTGTGCTTGAGTGGGAGCTTCCTGAGAATCAGAAGGCGCTGATGCGTTTTTTGGGTTTTGCCAATTATTACAGGAATTTTATTTTGAATTATTCCTCTGTTGTTAAACCACTAACTGATATGACTAGAAAGGGGGTAGATTTTTCCTCCTGGTCGGTAGAGGCGCGTAAGGCCTTTTCTAGTATCAAGGAGAGTTTTGCTTCCGCTCCCATCTTGGTACAACCTGATATCTCTCTGCCCTTCATAGTTGAGGTGGACGCTTCTGAGGTGGGTGTGGGTGCGGTTTTGTCTCAGGGTCCCTCTCCTGCCAAATGGCGACCGTGTGCCTTTTTCTCGAAGAAACTCTCCTCCGCAGAGAGAAATTACGATGTGGGAGATAGGGAGTTGTTGGCCATCAAGTTAGCTTTTGAGGAATGGCGCCATTGGCTAGAGGGAGCCAGACACCCTATTACCGTGTTTACCGACCATAAGAATCTGGCCTACTTGGAGTCAGCCAAGCGTCTGAACCCGAGACAGGCCAGATGGTCTTTGTTCTTTTCAAGGTTTAATTTTGTTGTCACGTTCCGCCCTGGGGTTAAGAATGTGAAGGCGGAACGTGAATGTGAAGGCCGGTAATGTTGTTTTCCGGGAGGTGGGAATTTCGAAGACCCGGGTCCCATTTTGGCTGAAGGTGTGGTGGTCTCTGCTCTTTATCCTGAATTGGAGGCAGAGGTTCAGGCAGCCCAGGCAGAGGCTCCTGATCTTTGTCCTCCTGGGAGGTTGTTTGTGCCTCTCGCTTTAAGACACAAGGGTTTTAAGGAGCACCACGATACTGTCTTTGCTGGGCACCCGGGGGGTAGAGCCACAGTGGATCTCATCGCTCAGAGATTCTGGTGGCCGGCGCTTCGTAAGTCGGTTGAGGGTTTTGTGGCAGCCTGCGAGACCTGCGCTTGTGCCAAAGTCCCTCATTCACGGCCATCAGGTCCTCTCCTCCCGTTACCCATTCCTTCCCGTCCTTGGACACATCTGTCCATGGACTTCATTACGGACCTGCCTCGTTCCTCGGGGAAGACTATGATTCTGGTGGTGGTGGACCGTTTTAGCAAAATGGCGCATTTCATTCCTTTTCCTGGGTTGCCCAATGCTAAGACGCTGGCGCAGGCATTTATTGATCACATTGTCAAATTGCATGGTATTCCTTCAGACATAGTCTCTGATAGGGGCACGCAGTTTGTTTCCAGAACCTGGAAGGCTTTCTGTTCTCGCTCGGGGGTTCGGTTGTTATTCTCTTCTGCTTTCCACCCACAGTCGAATGGCCAGACGGAGCGCGTCAATTAGAATCTGGAGACATATCTGCGCTGTTTTGTGGCGGAGAATCAGGAGGATTGGTGTTCTTTTCTCTCCCTTGCTGAGTTTGCTTTAAATAACCGTCGTCAGGAGTCCTCTGATAAGTCACCATTTTTTGGTGCATATGGGTTTCATCCGCAGTTTGGGACATTCTCTGGAGAAGGGTCTTCTGGTTTACCTGATGAGGAGAGATTCTCCTCGTCTTTGTCATCTATTTGGCAAAAGATTCAGGATAATCTAAAGAGCATGAGTGAGAGATATAAGCGTGTGGCGGATAAGAGATGTGTGCCTGGTCCGGACCTGAATGTTGGTGATCTGGTGTGGTTGTCTACTAAGAATATCAAATTGAAGGTTCCCTCCTGGAAGTTGGGTCCTAAGTTTATTGGGCCTTACAAAATCTTGTCCGTAATCAATCCTGTTGCCTACCGTCTTGATCTTCCTCAGACTTGGAAGATCCATAATGTTTTTCATAAGTCCCTATTAAAACCTTATGTCCAACCCATTGTACCCTCCTCTTTGCCTCCTCCTCCAATTGTGGTTGATGGTAATCTTGAATTTCAGGTCTCTAGGATTGTGGATTCTCGTGTTGTCCACGGTTCTCTCCAGTACCTCGTTCATTGGGAGGGTTATGGTCCTGAGGAGATGATGTGGGTCCCAGTGACGGACATTAAGGCCACTCGTCTCATCAGGGCTTTCCATAGGTCCCATTCTGAGAAGGTGGGCTCTGAGTGTCCGGAGTCCACTCGTAGAAGGAGGGGTACTGTCACCGCCAGACTTCTGAGACGCTCTGACAGACGTTCTTCAGAACCTCCTGCTTGAGGTTCTTTTGTTTTGCTTTCGTTTTGTTATCTCGTTTCCCTCTCTCAGCTGTCATCTAGTTGCACTGATTGCATCCCTTTAAATCCCCTCCCATACTGCATCACTTTGCGGTTTATACAACTTCCTGGAGTGTGCTGATGCTAGAAGCTGTTACTGCTGCATCCACAAGATAAGTCTGTTTCTTTATTTCTGTTTTCCTGTGGGCTTGATTCTAGGTGACCCTGACTCCCTCCGTATTAAGTGTAGGGAGCCGGTGGTCGTGTCCCCTCACTATTATAGGGTGTTCAGGTGTCATACAGTCGAGGAACGAGGGTATGCAATTTTCTACCATTCAGATTTTTGCATAGGCTGAGCAGTAAGGGAGAGAGCTAGGGTTGTTACAGGGCTTACCCTTTGGTTCCTTAGTATTGGATCAAGTCAGTCGGATCTTCATTTGTGTCTTCTAGTTTTCTGTAACACCATCTGTGACACCTACTTGCATATGCAAATAGATATAACAGCTAAAAATCTATTCCTTATGATGGTACGAATGGAAGAGTCAAAGCCATCGGGACATATCTCATCACTCTTCAATGTGTATATACCTCAATCACGATATCACATTATTTGCAATATTTCATTGTTCACATTATTCTCCAAACTGGAAATCTCATTCACATTATACCACAATTTGCTTACCGTAAGTCTATATATGATTAAATATAGCAACCATACAGCAATTGCTCATTAAGACCTGTCTGCATCGTACGTAATTCAACTCCCTTTGCAGGATTTTTTTTTTATCCCAATCACCCCCTCTCCTCTCATTGGGGGGGGGGGGGGGGGCATGGTCTTAATACCCATGAATTTAATTCCTGAGTAGATTCCCCCATAATGGCTTTTGATATGTTTTGCCAATGGGGTGTCTCTTCTGTTTCGCATATCACCCAGGTGTTCACCAATACGCCTCCTTAGCTCATGAGTGGTCTTGCCCACATATTCCAGGCCACACTCACATGTTGCTTTATAGATGACTCCCTTAGACTGACAGTTAATGAGTTCACAGTTAATGAGTTCACATATCTCTTTTGGGTGACACCACTCGTGAATTCTCGTCCCTGGGTGATATGTGCACATGCCACACATCCGCTACAGTGATAGCACCCCCATATCGGGCAAAGCCAGCTTCTTCCTGTGTTTCTAGGTGGATCACTGAAGTGGCTATGGACCAAGTAGTCTCGTAGGCTTCATCCCCTCCGATATGAGATTTCCAGTTTGGAGAATAATGTGAACATTGGAAATATTGCAAATAATTTGATATAGTGATTGAGGTATACACTTTGAAGAGTGATGAGATATGTCCCGATGGATTTGACTCTTTCATTCATAGCCTATAATAAGGAATAGATTTTTGGCTGTTATTTATCCATTTGCATAGGCAGGTAGGGTAAAGAAATATGAGACACTGTGATTGAGTTGATTTTTGAGAAGAATGTGGATAATGTGAACTATTCACCAGTGTGATACCGTGAATGTGGTATATATTTTTCGGAGAATAATGTCAAATGTCCTATTAGATCGGACTAATTAAGATATATATCCTGGAGAATAATGAGAAATGTCCCATCAGATTGGACCTTTTAACCCTTACCATTCTAAGCCCTAGTGCTTCGTGGACTGCCAACATACAGACAGGGAGCACTTAATTAAATTTCATTATATTTTAGAGCCTAAAGGGTGCGGAGTTTCAAGGAGGATGTTTGTCCTAATCACCTCCTCCTCCCCGACCTCTTACTGCCCCACCGCACTGTGACCGGTGGAGATGTGCACAGAGATTACTGGCGCATCTCGCTCCGGTCATGTGATGCGCATGTTATCCGGCCAGAGCACCTGACCGGTCAGGTGATTCAGGGGGGCGGCAATTTTTTGTATTGAAATCCCCTACTTACCTATGTAGTTGGGGCAAGTTGCGTACATTTACTGTTGATTAGCATTAGGGTCCTTCCCTTAGCTTATGACGAAGCTGGGCAGTCACTCTCGCGGCGCAGGGACAAGGAGGGACAGCTAACTAGCACAGGATATTAGGGTTGGCAGGGCCAAATAGTTGTAAGAGACCCAGTATCAGAGCCCCCCAACCCTAGTATTAAGTGGCGCTGCGGTTTAATGTGATTTTGCACAATTTTACTATGGACATCTAAATATAAGGGCAATTTTTGCAATTTTACAATAAAAGTTATGTATTAATTATAACGTACCTATTGGATATCATTTATGTAGTGTTCTCTGAATTTTGGATTACCCTCAGCTATCTAAGCAGTGACCATTGCTGAATTGGTTGTGTGTACAGTACCCTTCTGTTAAAGAAAGAAAACCCCACAATTCTCACTGAAGTAACTTGAAACTGACAAAAGTAATAATAAATAAAAACAATACTGAAATTCAGCTAATGAAACTCAGACAGTGATTTCTGTAACTATCAATGAGACTTCTGGCGCATTATTCGTGTGCAAACTGCTCTAGCTGTCTCAAGTTTAAAGGGTGCTTTATCCAGAATGTGACCCTGATTTATCATTCCTTCACTCCAGATATTTGGCATCAAAGTCGCAAAATAGGGCTTTTGCAACTCCTTTGTGCAAAATGCAAGCGCTTGCGCAGAAATTTGCAACTTTTTACACTCACTTGCGCCAAATTTTGTGACTTTTTGCATTTGTACACCACTCTGAAAAAGTGGGTGTGGTTAGCTATGTTAATGAGTTTCACTCCAGATTTATCATTGTGACTTTTTTAAAAAGTTGCAAAAATGTCACAATCTCACTCCAGAATCCTCTGCCAGCTATGGGGCTTTACTAAGACCCATAGCTGTACTCCTTAGTTTCTGGATTCATTAAATTGAATTGCCTTAATTTCCCAGGACAACAATAGACTTTCAAGTATCAGAAAGCTCATATGTTTGCGATAATTTTGAGCTCATAATTGACCTCACAAATGAACCAGATACACAAATAGCTAAAAGAAGGGCAGGTAAATAAAACAGTCATGATAAAAAAATGTATAAATATATTTAATTAGCAGAAGACGCTTGTTTTGTCTCAGGACAAATCATTGTGGTACAAAAAATTCACCTGGATAGCCTCTGAAGTGCACAGACACAGCTGAGACGGTATGTTGGCTGTGACATGTCTACAGCATATAGGTCAATAATGTACTAAAATTCATTCTGGACAGAAAGTAGCTGATACCCTCCTCCTAAACTCGATTCTTCACACAACCCATCCTATGGATTGATCTCTGCTTTCTAGGAAAGATTTGTTAACGAATAATGTGACAGTGGCCATTTAAGGCTAGATTCACACTAGTGCCAAACTGTTCCAGCAGGCTGTTCCGGTAGAGTAACAGCTTGTCGGAGTTCATTGTATCCGGCATAGCTTGTCCAGCCAAATCTCTGCACTAATGCCGGAAACAGGCTGGATCCCCACCTGGTCCCATTATATTCAATGGGGGCTGGCGGTGCTGCTGCAGTTTCCAGATGTGCCGAATGCGATGAATAGTGTCGAGCAAATCGAAGCCAAACAAATTGACTTCGATCTGAATTTCAGGAAAAAAAAATATTCTGTGCAAAGCCGAATTTCCTCATGGTTCGTGGTAACTAATCTATTTTTCCTGAAATTGCGGCAAAAAAGCTCCCAAAAAAATCCATTCGTTAGTTGAGAGTCCGTTGTGGCCATCTTGATTGCAGAAACTACACAAAATCTTATGCAGGGTGACGTGTGACATCATCACATCACCGTGCCAGGCCTGTGTGATGACATCGCCACACGAGATATCACACAGTTTCTTTAATCAAGACGGCCTCTCCCTGAACAAATGGATAAGATGAGTATTTTTTTTTTTAAACCTGATTAACCCCTAAAAAGGCCTCCATTTTAACATCAGATGCCTTGATCAGTGATGAATGCGGAATCTGAGGGGGTTCAATGATGGGAGGGCGGCGTGATCGCCATTCCCCATCATTGTACCCGCTACTTACAAAAGAATGCGATTTGTGGCGAAGTAACTAGTCACAAATCTAATTTCTTTGTGAAATTTGGTGAAGCAGCCAAATCATATTTTTCATAACTTCGCTCATCGCTAGTCATGAACTCTGGCAGGCTGTTCCTCTACAGTTTAGCAATTGTGTGAAACTAGCCTTAGTATACATAATATAACAAAAACAAAAATAAAGGTGCACTCTTACTAACCCTCGTACTGGTGTAAAATTGAGAGATTAGCCAACATATCCTGCTTGGAGGACATGTCTGAGCCCGAGCACCTTGCCAAGGTTTCTCAAGTAGCTTGGGACCTAACGCTAAACCTACCTGGGCCGTATGGGCAATACCAGGAGCCAGTGGGCGAATTACAGGAGTGCAAGTTCCGACTCACAGCAATCTCCCAGTAACCTCCAGCATGTGACCATGCATACAATGAGAGGAGGCAGAGAGCTTTGAGCCCCACCCAAGACTGGCTGATATAGTCCGGGCCTCACATGTGCGCCAGAATGCTGCCCGTAGATGGAAATAAAGGCACATTCAGACTAGGAGTTTCTACACCTCCAAAAAATTCAATATACAAACTACAGATTGGTGTGGTATTAAAAAGCAGGAAGTGCTCAACTCCATATGCAGTGGTGCATCTATACCGGGGGGGGGGCAGATCCTGCACTTGTGGCCCGCTGCAATCCCCAGCAAAAATGAATACAATGGAGGATGCCTGCAGCTTACCACAAGTACCACAATGGACATTCTACACTGATAGCAAATGTGTGGATATGATAAACAGGAAGACAAATAGGAAATGCGGACACACGGATCATTCAAGGACATCTTCTTTTTTTCACGTACGTTTAATTATGGCCCCTTTAGAATATTTTTAATAAAATTGTTGAAAAGGTTAGGCATACTTTAATTGATAAAAATAAACTATTAATGCCTCTCTTTTTTGTCATAAATTTAATGTTTTTATAATTTTTTTCATGTTAAGGCTTCATTCACATCACCGTTCAGCATTTCTGTTCTCCTACTCCGTTTAGGAGCGGAGACAAAAGTTGTGCATGCAGGACTTTTGTCTCTGCTTCAAAATCATCTTCTGAGCGGAAACATAACGGACCCCATTATAGTCTATGGGGTCCGTAGGCTCCGTTCGGCTCAGTTATGTATCTTCTCCGTCCTTTCTGTTCTCCTGCTCCTAAACGGAGCAGGAGAACGGAAAGGCTGAACGTTGATGTGAACAAAGCCTAAGACAAAAAGAACATAACATGTGAAAAAGAGAAACATCTCTGGAAAACATAATTGCATCCCTGAGTCCATAATAATAATATGACTTACAAAGTCCTTGACTGTCAGGGTTTAGGCAATCCTGAAACAATAATCCTGTTTAGCTTTCCCAAGAATAGCAGTTTGTTGTGTAGTATTATTCTGTCCTTATTTGTTCCATTGGCTTGTGATAATTCTGCATACCTAGCAAAAAGACATTAGCTAAACCTAAGTTATCTCCAGAGGACAAAAATCATGAGGGGGAAAGGACTGACAGAGGAAAAGTCAAAGAAGGGAGAAGGGGAAGGGGGAAGAGAAGGATCAACAGTAAACATCAAAGTTCTATCTCTGTAATAAAAAAATGGGACCAAGTGGGGAACCCATGGCGCGCGGGCGTCTCCACCTAGCGCCTTATGGCCTTTAATGCTATCTGATAGGATAATGAGCCTAGGAGATGAGGGTCACCATGTAAGAGACGGGTTTGGAATCCATCTTCATGATAAATGATTGGTTTGTACAAAAAGAGCTTAAATGGAGGGGAATCTGGGTGTTTCCAGTGAATAGGGCTGAGCTGCAATATACCAAGCGCAGCAACTGTACAATGTACGGCACTGTGCTTAGTGAGCTTAGAGAAGGCAGCGGCACTCACCGGAGCTTCTCAAATAGCTATCCTGGGTGTTGGACCACCACCGATCAGATACTGATGACCTATCCAGAGGATAGGTCCACATAAAAAAAAACTCTCAGTAAAACCCATTTAAACAGAATTCTAAAAAAGCTGATATGCAGCTCACCTAGTTGCTCACAGTTTCCAGGTATTAACGGTGATATTTTTTACACTGCACAATTACAAACTGAAAACAGCAAAACAGACAATGAGAAATGCTGCATGAACCAGTTTCAACCTGATGTCCAATCATAATGGCACCATCACTTTGTTCTACATGTATTAGTGGACATTAGTTCTCTCACATAGAATCATAAGGAACGCTGTGCAGGGCCAAGCAATGGCCTCCATCGGTGGTTTCAAGAGTGGTAGGAAAGATTTGAGCTGGAGCTTTTCACTTAATTGATTAAGAGTCCTTGAGGCCTCCTAAGATTTAGGGATCTTGGGTAGTGTACTCTAAATGATATGTAATTGAGTCTGTCAACATATAGATATTAGGAAACCTTATCTTGTCGTCCAGCTCTCTGTGGGTCTGTCTTGCATTGTTCAGTATGTCAGCAGGCGGGTTTTATGCTATTGCTGCTGTTCTCATGAATGTTTTATGTGTCAGCATGCAGAAGTAACGCGGAATATAATAACACACACATCAATAGTGTGGAGGCCTCGGCACGGAAGCATGCTCCTTATTATATTATGTTTATTCTCTGAGGCTTGTTGGCTTCATTTAAAACCGGGATTTATGCTGGTTATTTCTTGGCGAAGCAATTATTCCTGCTTCCTTTCAGAGCCCAGCAGTTAAAATACTGTAACTTCAAAGGCCACACAACATTCCTGACAGATATTGTGACGGTTTACTCTGGGAATGATGCAGCAATGAATCTCAGAAATTGGAAACGATATATGTAACCGCATAGAGGCTGTAGATTTCATGCCGCACATTGAGCCGCTCGAATACTCCTTCCTTAGAGGTAAAGCACAAAGTAACATTTCATCTACCAAAATAATTAGATGCCATTTGCTGAATTGTGGTTGTTTGTAGCGATCATATCTTTACTGTATGTATAAAGCGGCATTAGATTCATGACTTCATTACATCCGTTAGAAACGCTTGATGCGTTGGAGAATTACAGTGCCCACTAATATACGAGGGTTAGGAGAAGGGTGGTAGGGTGTCAGCTTTGTCACAAGAAATACTGAACATCTCTAGCCTTAAAAGGGTTTTTTGTAGCTTTAATTATTGATCTTTGGACTAGGCTGTCAATATCACATAGATGGGGTTTGATTCTTAGGACCCCCATGATCAGGTGAGAGCCATATCCCCTTCACTGTGTTCGAGGCCACCCTACATACATTTTGTAGGGCTGTATGTGGTACTACAGCTCAGTCCCATTCACTTGACGTTATTTGAATATAATTCAGCAAGAATTTTGTTTTCTTTTTTTGTAACTTTTTTTCTGTTACAAAAATGCCCAATTGTGAAATATACTTTTTACTTTATTATAATATTATAATGGTAACCCTGGTGTTTATTCTGTATGGCAATGAACACATCCACCTACTGAGCTGGATGAGCATGGTCGCACTTGCTCAGTTTTATTCTTCAACTCCCACCAGCCACATCTGACAGACCCCTTTCACCCCTCCCCCTGCTTACCCTCTCCGCCCTAAGGGAAGATACCCAGATTATCAAATTTTTGGTATAATTTTCATGTTTATTTTATTTTTTTACCCATTCTACTTTAGCATCTGCATTTTTGCTGGATCCGTTATGATCTGGTTGTATTATCTCTAAAATAGCTATGACAGATCCGGCACTAAAACCATTGTAAGTTGATGGACACTGGATGTGTGTCCAAGAAAACTGATCCAGCACCATTGACTTGAATTGTGTCGCATGCTGGATCTGTCTTGCTCCGTATCCCATGGTGCACTCAAAAACGCTGCTTGCAGCGTTTTTCTGACCGGAATGGGAACACAACCAAATGGAACGGAATGGATTATGGTGCACTCTGTTCCGTTCAGTTTAGTTTTGTCCCCATTGACAATGAATGGGGACAAAACTGAAGCATTTTCCTCCGGTATTGAGATCTTATGATGGATCTCAATACCGGAAAGGAAAAACGCTGGTGTCAAAGTAGCCTTAAGGCCCCTTTACACAGGCTGAGAAACCGCCTGATAATTGCTAACAAGCGTTCATAAAAAAATACTTTTTGATAGTACCAATTACCTGATAAATAATTATTACTATAATCCGTGCTTCATTAAACCTGGTTCCTGTCCTTTCTCTTAGTTCTCATCCTATTATTTTTACCACTCTAATACTCTTCACTGTATCCATCTTGATGATAGATGATATGTATTGGCCTTCTATCCTATAGGTATATTCGCTGGAGCAAATTCTTCGAGCTTGAACAAACTCACTCAAGAATAAATTCCTATTAAAGTAGAGAGGACAGCAACCGAACACATGAAAACTTAAATTGTCCACCCCTGGCTTCCTATAGAGATATAGCATATATAGTTTCTACATCCTTGCCATCAATGTATGGATTAAGCATTTCTGATTATTTTCAAGATTAATACCTAACCGTAAAGAACTTGTCCATGTTTCTCTGAAGTCTTCAGGTTACAAGATGCAGAGCAATCTATTCAATCTATTCAAAATCTAATGTAAATTGCAAATTTTTTTTACTACTGTACTTCTCCAGATAACCAATAACTAATGCACTCAGGTACCAGAACAACAAAAAAGGGGTCTTATAGGTGAAATGTGCAGTTTGGTTTAATCCTCTCACTTAGGCCTCATGCACACGACCGTATGTATTTTGCGGTCCGCAAAAAATGGATCCGCAAAAAATACGAATGATGTCCGTATGCATTCCGTATTTTGCGGAACGGAACAGCTGGCACCTAATAGAACAGTACTATCCTTGTCTGTAATGCGGACAATAAAAGGACATGTTCTATTTTTTTGCGGAACGGAAATACGGACATACGGAAATGGAATGCACACTAAGTAACTTCAATACGGACCGGACACGGAAAGAAATTACGTTCGTGTGCATGAGGTCTTAATGTCAGATACTGACTCCCGGGACCCTCGCTGATCAGCTATTTGAAGAAGCTGTGGTGTTCCGGTGAGCTCAGCGGCCTCTTCCTAGGCCAGTGGCATCACGCTTATCAGTCACATGGCCAGCTCAGTCCCATTCAAGTGAATGGGCCTGGGCTGTAATACCAAGCACAGCTACTATACAATGTACAGAGCTATCCATAGTAAGCTGTGAGGAAGCTGCAACACTCACTGGAGCACACCACAACCCCTTCAAACAGCTGATCAGCAGGGGTCCTGGGTGTCAGACCCCCATCGATTAGATATTGATGACCTATCCTGAAGATAGCAAGAGATGAAGGAGAAGTGCAGATAGGTAGGCCCGCTCAGACAGAAAGTAAGACACTTGCCAATTGAAGTCTTACCTGTAGGTGTTGTGCTAGAGAATCAATACCCAGAAGAACAGAAAAACCACCCCAGGCTGCTACGCCTGTGGATCGGTCACCAGGGCTGGGAGGACAACAGAGGATCAGAAGAGAAGAAGAACCAGGCACACTGCTCATATTTGTGGACAAGCCATCAGGTGAAGATAAGAATAACTTTTATTGGATGTCAGAATATTGCTGTTATTATTCTGATATCCAATAAAAGTTTATACTTACCTATCTTCACCTGATGGTTTGTCAACTGATATGTGCAGAGTGCCCAATTCTTCTTTACTTCTTAGGCTACTTTCACACTAGCGTTTTTACTGGATCCGGCAGGGTTCAGCAAAAACGCTTCCGTTACTGATAATAGAATCATCTGCATCCGTTATGAACGGATCCGGTTGTATTATCTTTAACATAGCCAAGACGGATCCGTCATGAACTTTATTGAAAGTCAATGGGGGACGGATCCGTTTTCTATTGTGTCAGAGAAAACGGATCCGTCCCCATTGACTTGCATTGTGGGTCATGATGGATCCCTCTTGCTCCGCATCCCAGGACGGAAAGCAAACCACAGCATGCTGTGGTTTGCTCTCCGGTATGAGAATGGAACGGAATGCATTTTGGAGCATTCTGTTCTGTTCAGTTACGTTTTGTCCCGATTGACAATGAATAAACAGAAGCGTTTTTTTCCGGTATTGAGACCCTATGATGGATCTCAATACCGGAAAATATTACTGCTAGTGTAAAAGTAGCCTTATCCAGAGAAAACCCCACGGGCTGCTGCGCTTCAGAATCGGTCACCAGGGACGGTCCGAGTACTGAGGATCAGAAGAGAAGAAGAACTGATCACTGCTCGTATCAGTGGAAAAACCATCAGGTGAAGATAAGTAAGTATAAACTTTTATTGGATCTCAGAATAAGGCGTTAGACATTAAACATTGGTGTGAATCTGACAAAGGGGCCTGTCTGGCCCGAAGTACATTATTCTGACATCCAGTAAAAGTTTATCCTTGCCTATCTTCACCTGATGGTTTGTCCACCGATACAAGCAGTGCACCCTTTTCTTCTCTTCTCATCTTATCAAAAGTTAATGACTTTCCACTTTTTTGACAATTGTAACAATCTTTCATTAAAAGTAATTCATGTTGTAATTGACTGTTAACTCAAAAACATGATATTAAATTATATCTACTGGGAATTTACTTTCAGAAGTAACCTATAGCCTTGAAACTACGAGAGCGTACATAATTGTGTGAATTGAATAGGATTTCCAGATGTACATTAACCACTTAAGGACCACAGGTTTATACCCCCCTAAAGACCAGGCCCTTTTTTACAAATCGGCACTCCACAACTTTAGCGGTTTATTGCTCGGTCATGCAACTTACCACCCAAATGAATTTTACCTCCTTTTCTTCTCACTAATAGAGCTTTCATTTGGTGGTATTTCATTGCTGCTGACATTTTTACTTTTTTTGTTATTAATCGAAATTTAACGTTTTTTTTGCAAAAAAATGACATTTTTCACTTTCAGTTGTAAAATTTTGCAAAAAAAAACGACATGCATATATAAATTTTGCTCTAAATTTATTGTTCTACATGTCTTTGATAAAAAAAAAAATGTTTGGGTAAAAAAAAAAATGGTTTGGGTAAAAGTTATAGCGTTTACAAACTATGGTACAAAAATGTGAATTTCCGCTTTTTGAAGCAGCTCTGACTTTCTGAGCACCTGTCATGTTTCCTGAGGTTCTACAATGGCCAGACAGTACAAACACCCCACAAATGACCCCATTTCGGAAAGTGGACACCCTAAGGTATTCGCTGATGGGCATAGTGAGTTCATAGAACTTTTTTTTTTTTTTTTTTTTGTCACAAGTTAGCGGAAAATGATGATTTTATTTTATTTTATTTTTTTCTTACAAAGTCTCATATTCCACTAACTTGTGACAAAAAATAAAAACTTCCATGAACTCACTATGCCCATCAGCGAATACCTTGGGGTGTCTTCTTTCCAAAATGGGGTCACTTGTGGGGTAGTTATACTGCCCTGGCATTCTAGGGGCCCAAATGTGTGGTAAGGAGTTTGAAATCAAATTCTGTAAAAAATGACCAGTGAAATCCGAAAGGTGCTCTTTGGAATATGGGCCTCTTTGCCCACCTAGGCTGCAAAAAAGTGTCACACATCTGGTATCTCCGTATTCAGGAGAAGTTGGGGAATGTGTTTTGGGGTGTCATTTTACATATACCCATGCTGGGTGAGAGAAATATCTTGGCCAAATGCCAACTTTGTATAAAAAAATGGGAAAAGTTGTCTTTTGCCAAGATATTTCTCTCACCCAGCATGGGAATATGTAAAATGACACCCCAAAACACATTCCCCAACTTCTCCCGAGTACGGAGATACCACATGTGTGACACTTTTTTGCAGCCTAGGTGGGCACAGGGGCCCACATTCCAAAGAGCACCTTTCGGATTTCACAGGGCATTTTTTACACATTTTGATTTCAAACTTGTTACCACACATTTGGGCCCCTAGAATGCCAGGGCAGTATAACTACCCCACAAGTGACCCCATTTTGGAAAGAAGACACCCCAAGGTATTCCATGAGGGGCATGGCGAGTTCCTAGAATTTTTTATTTTTTGTCACAAGTTAGTGGAAAATGATGATTTTTTTTATTTTTATTTTTTTCTTACAAAGTCTCATATTCCACTAACTTGTGACAAAAAATAAAAACTTCCATGAACTCACTATGCCCATCAGCGAATACCTTGGGGTGTCTTCTTTTCAAAATGGGGTCACTTGTGGGGTAGTTATACTGCCCTGGCATTCTAGGGGCCCAAATGTGTGGTAAGGAGTTTGAAATCAAATTCTGTAAAAAATGACCAGTGAAATCCGAAAGGTGCTCTTTGGAATATGGGCCCCTTTGCCCACCTAGGTTGCAAAAAAGTGCCACACATCTGGTATCTCCGTATTCAGGAGAAGTTGGGGAATGTGTTTTGGGGTGTCATTTTACATATACCCATGCTGGGTGAGAGAAATATCTTGGCCAAATGCCAACTTTGTATAAAAAAATGGGAAAAGTTGTCTTTTGCCAAGATATTTCTCTCACCCAGCATGGGTATATGTAAAATGACACCCCAAAACACATTCCCCAACTTCTCCCGAGTACTGAGATACCACATGTGTGACACTTTTTTGCAGCCTAGGTGGGCAAAGGGGCCCACATTCCAAAGAGCACCTTTCGGATTTCACAGGGCATTTTTTACACATTTTGATTTCAAACTTGTTACCACACATTTGGGCCCCTAGAATGCCAGGGCAGTATAACTACCCCACAAGTGACCCCATTTTGGAAAGAAGACACCCCAATGTATTCCATGAGGGGCATGGCGAGTTCCTAGAATTTATTTTTTGTCACAAGTTAGTGGAATATGAGACTTTGTAAGAAAAAAATAAAAATAAAAAAAATCATCATTTTCCACTAACTTGTGACAAAAAAAAAAAAATTCTAGGAACTCACCATGCCCCTCACGGAATACCTTGGGGTGTCTTCTTTCCAAAATGGGGTCACTTGTGGGATAGTTATACTGCCCTAGCATTCTAGGGGCCCAAATGTGTGGTAAATAGGTAAATGAACTGTGAAATCCGAAAGGTGCTCTTTGGAATGTGGGCCCCTTTGCCCACCTAGGCTGCAAAAAAGTGTCACACGTGGTATCTCCGTTCTCAGGAGAAGTTGGGGAATGTGTTTTGGGGTGTCATTTTACATATACCCATGCTGGGTGAGAGAAATATCTTGGCAAAAGACAACTTTTCCCATTTTTTTTTATACAAAGTTGTCTTTTGCCAAGATATTTCTCTCACCCAGCATGGGTATATGTAAAATGACACCCCAAAACACATTCCCCAACTTCTCCTGAGAACGGAGATACCACATGTGTGACACTTTTTTGCAGCCTAGATGCGCAAAGGGGCCCACATTCCTTTTAGGAGGGCATTTTTAGACATTTGGATCCCAGACTTCTTCTCACGCTTTACGGCCCCTAAAATGCCAGGGCAGTATAAATACCCCACATGTGACCCCATTTTGGAAAGAAGACACCCCAAGGTATTCAATGAGGGGCATGGTGAGTTCAAAGAATTTTTTTTTTTTTGCCACAAGTTAGCGGAAATTGATTTTTTTTGTTTTTTCTCACAAAGTCTCCCTTTCCGCTAACTTGGGACAAAAATTTCAATCTTTCCTGGACTCAATATGCCCCTCAGCGAATACCTTGGGGTGTCTTCTTTCCAAAATGGGGTCATTTGTGGGGTGTTTGTACTGCCCTGGCATTTGAGGGTCTCCGCAATCATTACATGTATGGCCAGCATTAGGAGTTTCTGCTATTCTCCTTATATTGAGCATACGGGTAATGAGATTTTTTTTTTCCGTTCAGCCTCTGGGCTGAAAGAAAAAATGAACGGCACAGATTTCTTCATTCGCATCGATCAATGTGGATGAAAAAATCTCTGCCAAAAAAAGAAAAAGGAGGGGAAAGGCGTCTGCCAGGACATAGGAGCTCCGCCCAACATCCATACCCACTTAGCTCGTATGCCCTGGCAAACCAGATTTATCCATTCACATCAATCGATGTGGATAAATAAATCATTGCCGGGATTTTTTAATTTTTTTTATATATACAAAGTGTTTGCCAAAGTATATGAACACCGCCACCTCCTCAGCTCATATGCCTCGGCAAACGTATCTTTTACTGCAGAGGAGAAATCTCGTCTTGCAGCGCCGCATACACCGACTTGCGTGTAATCTGACAGCAGCGCAATGCTTCTGTCAGAATGCACATCAGTGCTGCAGCTAGTCGATCGCTTGGTCCACCTAGAAGGTAAAAAAACAAAACAAAACAAAAAAAAAAAACCAGGCCGCAACGCAATAAATTTATTAACATTAACTTTAGAGAACATTAACTTTTATAAACTTTTGAAACAGAACAATAACTTTTTTGCTTACCGGTGATTTTTTTTTTTTTTTTTTTTACCTTTATAGGACAAACCTCTCCTTCCCCATGGGACAATGTGCAAAGCGCAAATCGCCCAGAGATGTGGCGAAGTACATTATGCACTTTGTCCCAGGTGAAAGGAGAGGTTTGTGGCAGCTCTGTGTGAAAGGGCCCTAATAGCCCTGTGTGCCTGTCCTGTGTCACGCGATCCCTACACTAATAGTGTACCTGAGTGTGGAACTTGCGGAAACACTCCCCTATGCATAGGGCAGGCTGGTCAGGACAGTCAGGACAAAAAACGGTGGTGTCACGCCTTATTCCAGCCCTGCTGCAGACACGACATCTTTTTCTTGGGGAACGTTGAGTTGGGGTACCAGGATAGACAGACGGGAAGTGTCTGCCATGTAGCCGGCTCACTACATCAGGGCCTTGGGGCACGGACCCTCCTGGATACAGGAGTTCCGAAATGATCTCTTCCTGGAATTTTAGGAAGGATCCTGTTCTCCCAGCCTTACTGTAGAGAACAAAACTATTATACATCGCCAATTGAATTAAATATACAGACACCTTTTTATACCAGCGTCTGGTGCGTCGGGAAACTAAATAGGGAGCCAACATCTGGTCATTGAAGTCCACCCCTCCCATGTGAAGGTTATAGTCATGGACAGAGAGGGGTTTCACAATGACTCCAGTTGCCCGTTCAATTTGGACAGTCGTGTCTGCGTGAATGGTGGACAGAAGGTAAACGTCCCTCTTGTCCCTCCACTTCACCGCGAGCAGTTCTTGGTCACACAAGGCAGCCCTCTCCCCCCGTGCAAGTCGGGTACTAACGAGCCGTTGGGGGAAGCCCCGGCGACTAGGTCGCGCGGTGCCACAGCATTGAATTCCGACTAGATGTAAGTGCCGAAAGAGGGCCACGCTTGAGTAAAAATTGTCCACGTATAAGTGGTACCCCTTGTGGAGTAAGGGTGACACCAAGTCCCAGACAATCTTGCCACTGCTCCCCAGGTAGTCAGGACATCCGACCGGCTCCAGTTTTGAGTCTTTTCCCTCATAGACCCTAAAACGATATGTATAGCCTGTGGCCCTTTCACAGAGCTTATACAGTTTGACCCCATAACGGGCGCGCTTGCTGGGGATGTACTGTTTTATGCCAAGGCGCCCGGTAAAATGTACTAGGGACTCGTCTATGCAGATGTTTTGATTAGGGGTATACGCATCTGCAAATCTGGATGACAAATGGTCTATGAGGGGCCGAATTTCATAAGCAGGGTGGCCTCTTGGATGACAGGTGCTATTGTCCGTAAAATGCATAAAGCGCATGATGGCCTCAAAACGTGCCCTAGACATTGCAGCAGAGAACATGGGCATGTAATGTATTGGGTCTTTAGACCAATATGACCGCAATACATTTTTTTTTGTTAGACCCATGCTGAGGAGAAGGCCCAAAAAAATTTTTAACTCGGAAACGGTGACTGGTTTCCAACGGAAAGGCTGGGCATAGAAGCTTTCCGGATTGGCGGTAATAAACTGTGTGGCGTAGCGGTTGGTTTCTGCCACAACTAGGTCATAGAGATCCGCGGTGAAGAACAGCTCAAAAAACTGAAGGGCCGATCCTAAATGAGCCGTCTCCACGCGAACTCCAGACTGGGCGGTGAAAGGGGGCAATACGGGTGCGGCGGAAGCAGGGGAGTGCCAATTGGGATTTGCCAGCACCTCTGGGAGACTAAGGGTTCTACGGGCCTGTGAACGCGGTGGCTGCGACAGGGGAGTTACTGCACGTGCCACCGTACCAGCTGGAACTGCCCTTCTGGTGCTCGCCACTTCACCAGGGAATACGGCAGTACTGGTAGAAGGTCCAGGGTGTGCTGCGCTGCTGGTGTATGCCGCACCATAAACAAGATCAGCGCTAGCACCACTCTGCTGCAAATGAGGGTCATCATGCAGGGTAGGCAGAACCCTGACATGGGATCGGGTACGTCTGGCCGTAGCAGGGACCTCTACCTCGTCATCCTCACTAGCGGTTAGAGTGCCACTGCTGTCTACAGGTTCATATTCTGAACCACTGGATTCAGCGGGTGAGTCGTCCCCATCGCTTTCATCCATCAGGGCCAGAATCCTGTAGGCCTCTTCAGCGGAATACCCCTTGTTTGACATTTTGGGTTCACTAAATTTAGGGGGTATTCCTCTGAGACTACCCAGGAAAAAGAGCAAACCTACCTAGCAAAAAGGAGTGCTTGCGAAGTAAAGCTGCGACCGCTAATAAAGATCCAAAAAGCTCAAAAGTGATCTTTATAGCGGCGCAGCGATTTTACGGTGTTTTTGCAGTGATCAGAAAAAAAAAATTCTGTCACTGCGGCGGGGCGGACTGAACGCAAGTGTGCGCACAAGATCAGGCCTGATCGGGCGAACACTGTGTTTTTTGTAGAACCTAAGGTGACCCTAATGTACTTATATAGATCTGATTGCGATCAGTATTGATCACTTACAGATACTATATAGTACTAGTGCTGATTAGCGACAGCGATGACGCTAATCAGCGACTAATCAGTGACTGCGGTGCGGTGCGGTGGGCGCTAAACTACCTAACAAGTGGCTAACTAACTGGCGGTGATAAGGGACCCTTACAGGGGGGGTGATCAGTGACAGGGGGTGGACAAGGGGGTGATCAGGGTGATCAGGGAGTCTAATATGGGCGATCAGGTGCTAAATAAGGGGTTAAATAAATGACAGGGTAATGTCTAATGTGTAGTGTGGTGATTTGGTGCTACTTACTGAGCTGCCTGTGTCCTCTGGTGGTCGATCCAAGCGAAAGGGACCACCAGAGGACCAGGCAGCACTTATATCAGACGCTATTTTCAAAATAGCGTCTGATATAAGCATTTCATTTGTCCATTCAAAAATCTACAGCCTGCCAGCCAATGACGCGCGCTCCTGTGTGCGCGCGTTCACAGGAAATCTCGGCTCACGCGAGATGACGCCAATCGGCGTTAGCGTAGCCTGGGGGAGCCGCAGAGATGACGCCTTTCGGCGTTACAGTAGCGGTAAGTGGTTAAGAAGTATTAATTCTTATGCTGTATTGAATGCACATTTAGTTGAAACAAAATCACAGAAATATAGTGGCAAATATGGGGGAACTGCTCAGACCCCAAACACTGTAGCGTGTTTCTCATTGGGGGAGCAGTCCCACCGCATGTGGACCACAGCAAACGACCATCCCCAGCAAAAAATGCGTACAATGGAGGATGCCGGCGCGGTCCACATGCACCACAAAGGCATCCTACACAAAACGGAGCATTGTGCGGATGAAAATATATAAATATATAAATCACAGAAAAAAATAATGCACCAAACGGATATGCCACTGACTATACAAGCAGATATTCCTGTCAGGAACACATCGGAGCCCATCATGCACCACGTCACGGTCTCTCAGCATGGCAAGGGTCCTACCGCTACTCTAACTATGGTGTGAACATGGTCTGAAGGTGATGAAATCCATCTCACAGCCAAGCTTCCACACAACCGCATAGCAGGACAACTAATGCAATGTGAATAAAGCAAGACTGTAAGCCACACCCATATCAGACCGTGTGATGGAGGCTACCAGGTGCAAAAGAATGTTTAAATGCCAGGTAAAGGCACATTCAATACATATAAAGCTGCTCAAACCCCAAACACTGTAGCGTGTTTCTCATTGTGAGCCAGAATCATGAGTGAAGCCTACAGAGATATGATATAATGGAAAGATTTGCACCTGTTCTGTGTTTTTGACCCGTCCCTGGTTTTGGCTCACAAACATGAACAATATTCTACAGTTTTCAAAGCAGAACCTTGATCTGAATACTTTTGTAATTGCATGTAACTAAAAATGTATTATAGCCACTGAGTTATTCAATTAAATCTATCTGTATAGCGCCACCTGCTGTTTGCTCTTTTTCTAATTTCCCTGTCCTGCTCATTGAGACGGAAACACATGCTCAGTTCCATCCTTTAACCACCACCAGCTACAGCAGAAAGAACACACCCCTGAGAAAGGACAACCCCCCCCCCCCCCAACCCTACGGCTTGAAATAAATCTAGCACAGCAATTGGAGCAATGAATGCAGAGATCTCTGGATCCATGTGAGGTACAGGGCTGGTTCTAGCTTTGTTAGAAAGAGATTGTTATGTACTAGATTATGTATGATTTTCATTTTTTACATTATTCATGGGATAATCCCTTTAAATCTAAACTTCAGGGAAAATACAGACATAGAAACCATACGATTAGACATACTATAGCTACTATAGAACCTTGTATAATTTTGTATGGTACAGATGTTAAACTTGGAACCAAGCTTACGTCCATATAGTCACCATTCATCATATTATTATACTGTTTATTCATTTTTATCGTATCATTCATTTTCTATGTTTGATGCCTGGACAATGAGTTGTTTTCTGAATGTCTGACTGTGGAGTGGGTGCCATTTGTCTTTATCTTTTCTATGCTTTTCATTCATCTTTTGGCTAGGCAGGGAATCCTAATTTACAAATTCATGATACTTTATTGCATTATTGAATTGGGTTTTATAATATATACTTTGATGTATAGAATTATAGTTATGTTGTATGATGTTATAAGACCACAGAGTAAATCTCCAAGGTTTATGTCTAAATATGAACCTAATAGAGATTGTGCCTTTAAAAAAAATTTTATGAACAGTTTTGACATCACCAAACATAAAGGGAATGCTTATACTTTGAAACATATTAACATAGATGGGATTTATCATATAATAGAACAGCTCATGCTGGTAAATTAATAGCGGGATTAAACTAATTGCCAATGCATTAATTAGAAGCATCACATAACTTGTAGGATAAACAAACAAAATAAATCTTATTGTTCTAATCCTTTTTGAGAGTAGGATAGGTAGACTACTGTATATGCCCCACAGCCAGAAAGCATAAAAAGCAACAGAGCAGGCAATTATCGGGAATTATCTGTTCTTTCCCAGTAATTTCCTTATTGTCAGAGGAGGTGTTTTATGCACTAATCTTCTCGTCTGCATGGGGAGGAGTGATCGCTCCTGTGATCATTCATCCCCATACAGAATATTTTTTTCTGGACAGCAGATCGCTGTTTACACAAAACAATCTGCTCCCCAGAAGCAATGATCTTGGTGACCACATCAGTGAGGCTTCCACCTGATGAATGAGTGTTTGTTCATTCATTGGGTGATTGGCAGCATCTTTACACAGGGCAATTATCAGGAATTAGTGCTTCTGGGAACACTCCTTCCCGATAATTGTTGGCCTGTGTAAAGGGGCCTTATAATACAGGTTCTGCTACCATAGTTTTTACCTGTCATTTTTATTGCAGCAGCTGGTGCAATTGAAATGTAGTATTGCAAGGCAGCCATTCGGATGACTGGTTGTCCATGTAATATAAGGATAGCTTGAGTCTGATAAAATGGGAGACGCTCTTTTTTGCTGTTCTGGCTTGGGACCCCCCTCTGTCATGCTCAGTGAACTCTAAAAGGTTAAATGGACAGGGATTGTCTTCATGAAACAACCCTTTTAACCCTCATAGTTTGACATATACATGAGATGTAGAAATAGATTTCCATCACTCTGGGCCCTTAGATTAAAAAATAAACATTTTCAGCTGGTTAGGATATTCTGAGTTAATAGATAGAACCTAACTCACAGTGTAGGAACCGCTACAGAGAGCATGTCTTTTTCTAGAAGACCCAACATATCCATACATTACATGGACAACCTTTGATTTCGGTGGACGCTGTACAATGCTTCATAGTTGCAGCTGGGAAACTGAACACTTGCCATTCCGGTTCCCCCACTGACAAAAGTGTATATACCAGATGCAGATCATGCAGGTTTTATGAAATCTTTTGAGGGAGGACAGCTCAGCATTTGTTGGTCTCATTGCTTATTCTACTGATTGTCAAGAACCTGTGTTCTTAGAGGAACTGCATCGTTGGTCATCAGGGAGATTGAGGTTTCACTTACGAGTAGGGTTTCCACCTTTCCCAACAAAAAATACCTGCCAATGTAAGCCACACCCCAAAGTGGGCACGTGGCTTAACACTGGGTGTGAAGTTGCTATGTCATAATGTGGCTCCCAGTATTAATAGTGCCCCATTAGTGCCCCCCAGTAATATTAATGCTTCCATTAGTGCCCCCCATAATGGATAATGCCCCCCATTAGTGCCCCCGGTAATTGTAATGCCTCAATTAGTGCCCCCCAGAATAAATAATGCCCCCATAAGCGCCCCCAAAAATTAATAATGCCCCCATTAGTGCCGCCAGTAATAGTAATGCCTTCATTAGTGTCCCCAGAATAAATAATGCGCCCATTAGCGCCCCCAAAAATTAATAATGCCCCCATTAGTGCCGCCAGTAATAGTAATGCCTTCATTAGTGTCCCCAGAATAAATAATGTGCCCATTAGTGCCCCTAAAATTAATAATGCCCCCATTAGTGCCCCCAGTAATAGTAATGCCTCCATTAGTGCCCCCCAGAATTTATAATGCCCACAGTAGTGCCCCCCAGTAATGGTAATGCCTTCATTAGTGTCCCCCAGAACTAATGCCCCCTTCTCTTCTCTGTGCAGCAAAAAAGAACTCACCTCCTCAAATTGATCTCACCGCTGTAAACACTCGCTGCTTACTAAAAGCTCAGGACAGGACCTTCGCTCCAGCGTGATGACTTCTTGCAGGTCCTGTCCTGCACATCCAGTCAGCAGTGAGTGTTCACAGCGGCGCGATCAAATGGAGGAGGCGAGTTATTTTTTTTTCTTAACACAAGTGGGGGAGGGGCGGGAAGTAAAGGCTGTACTAATGAGTACTCCACAGTGGAATGGCTTATTAGTAACAGTCCTTATAGGAAAATGCTGGCAATTATTATTGCTGGTAGAAAAAAAATTACCGGCACTAAATTATTGGCTTGGCCGGTGAGTTAGCAGCCGGGTGGCAACCCTACTTACGAGGCATGACAAGGGTGTGGAGATAGAAACATATGCCAGGCGTCTCTTTCCTGGGTGGCAAAACCTGACACTATAATTTGTGAGACCAGTATTAATATTAGGTAATGTAGAAAGATGAAAAAATAGCGGCACTCACCAGTGTGGTCAAAATATTGCTGCTTTATTGTAATCCACAAAAACATCAGGCAGTGGGGGAGAGGCAGTTCACTGCACGCACAGGTCAGCGGCGGCCGTTTCGCGCTAAATGCGCTTCATCAGGCTGAACGTCAATGCGTGCTGGTGCACAGCTCCTTTTTAAGTGCCGGCGTGAGCTGCTGTCATGGAAACTGACAACTCAGGTCACGTCCGCACTAGGAAGATAATTAAAGTAACATACATGTTAAAACAATGTGCAAGTAATGCGCATACAATCGTCAAAGAAAGCGCACATATAGAACACAATAAATGGGGGGGAAAAGTATTAATATTAGCTTCGGGCCCCCTCTCTTCTATCAATGTCATTGTGGACAGATTACAGCTGTTTAAGTCCCAGCAGCAGGACACCTTGTGAACATCTTATTTTCCAAAAGGGATTGTCCAAGTGGACATACTGTATATTTTAAATTCCCACAGTGCCACTCCAGCCTTACAACTGCTTATACAATCAGACTGGCTTCTTGGGCCCACCAGATGAAATTATTCTCAGGGTCCAACTCCCATATCATAATTAAAGTCTACTAGGTTTTGATTCAAAGAAGTAGACCCTAGTGACAAGTGATTGTCTACAAAGTCAGCTCCTGGAACTTTGGGGCCCACTATGGTACTGCAGCCTGGACCCATTGGAGGATCCCCTGGTACTACGGTGGGCCAGTCTTCTGCTGTCTTCTGCCAAAAGTTTTGAGAATGACACAAATATTAGTTTTCACAAAGTTTGCTGCTAAACTGCTTTTAGATCTTTGTTTCAGTTGTTTCTGTGATGTAGTGAAATATAATTACACGCACTTCATACGTTTCAAAGGCTTTTATCGACAATTACATGACATTTATGCAAAGAGTCAGTATTTGCAGTGTTGGCCCTTCTTTTTCAGGACCTCTGCAATTCGACTGGGCATGCTCTCAATCAACTTCTGGGCCAATTCCTGACTGATAGCAACCCATTCTTTCATAGTCACTTCTTGGAGTTTGTCAGAATTAGTGGGTTTTTGTTTGTCCTCCCGCCTCTTGAGGATTGACCACAAGTTCTCAATGGGATTAAGATCTGGGGAGTTTCCAGGCCATGGACCCAAAATGTCAACGTTTTGGTCCCCGTGCCACTTAGTTATCACTTTTGCCTTATGGCACGGTGCTCCATCGTGCTGGAAAATGCATTGTTCTTCACCAAACTGTTGTTGGATTGTTGGAAGAAGTTGCTGTTGGAGGGTGTTTTGGTACCATTCTTTATTCATGGCTGTGTTTTTGGGCAAAATTGTGAGTGAGCCCACTACCTTGGATGAGAAGCAACCCCACACATGAATTGTCTCAGGATGCTTTACTGTTGGCATGACACAGGACTGATGGTAGCACTCACCTTTTCTTCTCCGGACAAGCCTTTTTCCAGATGCCCCAAACAATCGGAAAGAGGCTTCATCGGAGAATATGACTTTGCCCCAGTCCTCAGCAGTCCATTCACCATACTTTCTGCAGAAGATCAATCTGTCCCTGATGTTTTTTTTGGAGAGAAGTGGTTTCTTTGCTGCCCTTCTTGACACCAGGCCATCTTCCAAAAGTCTTCGCCTCACTGTGCATGCAGATGCGCTCACACCTGCCTGCTGCCATTCCTGAGCAAGCTCTGCACTGGTGGCACTCCGATCCCGCAGCTGAATCCTCTTTAGGAGACTATCCTGGTGCTTGCTGGACTTTCTTGGATGCCCTGAAGCCTTCTTAACAAGAATTGAACCTCTTTCCTTGAAGTTCTTGATGATCCTATAAATTGTTGATTGAGGCGCAATCTTAGTAGCCACAATATCCTTGCCTGTGAAGCCATTTTTATGCAACGCAATGATGGCTGCACGTGTTTCTTTGCAGGTCACCATGGTTAACAATGGAAGAACAATGATTTCAAGCATCACCCTCCTTTTAACATGCCAAGTCTGCCATTTTAACCCAATCAGCCTGACATAATGATCTCCAGCCTTGTGCTCATTAACATTCTCACCTGAGTTAACAAGACGATTACTGACATGATCTCAGCAGGTCCTTTAATGACAGCAATGAAATGCAGTAGAAAGTTTTTTTTGGGATTAAGTTAATTTTCATGGCAAAGAAGGACTATGCAATTCATCTGATCACTCTTCATAACATTCTGGAGAATATGCAAATTGCTATTATAAAAACTTAAGCAGCAACTTTTCCAATTTCCAATATTTATGTCATTCTCAAAACTTTTGGCCACGACTGTACAGTATTTTATTATTATTGCCAAAATGTGTGCGCTGACTACAGACAGCATTACTCTTCTAAAAATATGTAAGTTAATGGAAGGGTAATTTATCAAAACTGCAGAAACAGAAATTGGAGTTGTTACCAATAGCAAACAAATTCCACCTCATTTTCTAGAGGCTAATATCAACAATATGATTGGTTGTTATGAGCAGCCATTTTCCTTTGCATTCATTTTGGTAAATCTAGAAACTTGTCCCCTCTCCTGTCATGCCTGTTCTAGTAACTATTTGCACTCCCCATGTAATAACAATTCTGGGGCATCTATTTTTATTACTCTATAATATGCTATTCCTTTATTATTCCTGTTAGAAGTTATGAATGAATTCCTAGCAGATTGCAGTGAAGGTTCAGACGGGTGTTACCAGTTGGGGTGTGTGTTCATGTACAGTCTGACGCTGTGCTGGGACACACCCTCAACTGGTAACACCTATCTGAAACTTTATTGCAAATTGCTAGTAATTCCTTCATAAGTCCCATTAGGAATAATAAAGGAATAGTACATGATAGAGTCATAGGAGTTGATGCTCCAAAAGTATTACATGGGGAGTGCAAATAGTTACTAAAACAGACATGACAGGAGAGGGGACAGGTCCTCTAATGATGATGTTGGTGGGTTACATATTTGTATTCTCACATAAGATGTGGTTTTGGGAGGTTGCTTCTACATTTGCACATAATAGAGCTGACACTGGGAATATTCAGCAGCTGGCCTTCCTTTCTTTTCACAAGATCTGGACATGCCTATTGTTCATACATCATTCATTGAGTTATATGTCCCAGGAATCCTTGCCTGGATATAGTGTAGTCAGCAAGAGACCCAACCTCACGCTAAGCAGGCGTACGCGTATCTGGTGAAGGATAGTGCGGCTTGATTGTATACCTGCTAAGGCTACTTTCACACTTGCGTTGTTCTTTTCCGGCATAGAGTTCCGTCACAGGGGCTCTATACCAGAAAAGAACTGATCAGGTATGTCCCCATGCATTCTGAATGGAGAGTAATCCGTTCAGTTTGCATCAGTATGTCTTCAGTTCAGTCGTTTTGACTGATCAGGCAAAAGAGAAAACCGTAGCATGCTACGGTTTTATCTCCGGCTAAGGCTACTTTCACACTTGCGGCAGAGAGATCCGGCAAGCAGTTCCGTCGCCGGAACTGCCTGCCGGATCAGGCAAAATGTATGCTAACTGATGGCATTAGTAAGACTGATCAGGATCCTGATCAGTCTTAAAAATGCCTGATCAGTCGAAAAAATGCATTGAAATGCCGGATCCGTCTTTCCGGTGTCATCCGGCAAAAACGGATCCGGCATTTATTTTTTCACCTTTTTTTCAGTCTGCGCATGCGCATACCGGAAGGACGGATCCGGCATTCCGGTATTCTGAATGCCGGATCCGGCACTAATACATTCCTATGGGAAAAAATGCCTGATCCGGCATTCAGGCAAGTCTTCAGTTTTTTTAGCCGGAGATAAAACCGTAGCATGCTACGGTTTTCTCTTTTGCCTGATCAGTCAAAACGACTGAACTGAAGACATACTGATGCAAACTGAACGGATTACTCTCCATTCAGAATGCATGGGGACATACCTGATCAGTTCTTTTCCGGTATAGAGCCCCTGTGACGGAACTCTATGCCGGAAAAGAACAACGCAAGTGTGAAAGTAGCCTAAAAAAACTGAAGACTTGCCTGAATGCCGGATCAGGCATTTTTTCCCATAGGAATGTATTAGTGCCGGATCCGGCATTCAGAATACCGGAATGCCGGATCCGTCCTTCCGGTATGCGCATGCGCAGACTGAAAAAAAGGTGAAAAAATAAATGCCGGATCTGTTTTTGCCGGATGACACCGGAAAGACGGATCCGGCATTTCAATGCATTTTTTCGACTGATCAGGCATTTTTAAGACTGATCAGGATCCTGATCAGTCTTACTAATGCCATCAGTTAGCATACATTTTGCCTGATCCGGCAGGCAGTTCCGGCGACGGAACTGCTTGCCGGATCTCTCTGCCGCAAGTGTGAAAGTAGCCTAATGTATCTTGTGCACATAGAGCTCCAGCTCAGCAATGCAGCTGACAGGGGGAGGACAGGTTTTCTCTCCACAGTCCACAGTGCTTGTTCAGCTTGGGCTACGTTCACACTCGCGTTTGGTGCGGATTCATCATGGATCTGCACAAACGCTTCCGTTCAGATAATACAACCACGGATCCGTTTGTATTATCTGTAACATAGCCAAAACGGATCCGTCTTGAACACCATTGTAAGTCAATGAGGGACGGATCCGTTTTCTATTGTGCCATATTGTGTCAGTGAAAACGTTTGCCTCCACATCGTCAAGCAGCGTTTTTGTGTCCGCCTCTAGAGCGGAATGGAGGCGGAAAGGAGGCAAACTGATGCATTATGATCCTTATCCATTCAGAATGCATTAGGGCAAAACTGATCCGTTTTGGACCGCTTGTGAGAGCCCTGAACGGATCTCACAAACGGAAACCAAAACGCCAGTGTGAAAGTAGCCTTTAGGCTACATGCACACGAACGTTGTTTGTTTCCATGTCCGTTCCGGTTTTTTTTGCGGATAGGATGCGGACCCATTAATTTCAATGGGTCCGCAAAAAATGTGGACAGCACATCGTATGCTGTCCGCATCAGTATGTCCGTTCTGTAGCCCCGCAAAAAAAATAGAACATGTCCTATTCTTGTCCGTTTTAGACATTGTTACAATGGATCTGCAAAAAAAACTAAACGCATGGCATACGGATGGCATCCGTTTTTTTTGCGGATCCGCAATTTGCAGACCAAAAAACACATACGGTCGTGTGCATGTAGCCTTATCCTGGTGGCCATCATTATGCCGCGTTCCTGTGAATCAGATTTTACAATCAATGGTACGTCGAAGACTGGGCACTTGGATAACACATCACGCTGAAGTAATCAGCCACAGTAAATTATTCACCAGCACATTGTGTAGGCATCATTTCTTGCTCATACACGTTTGCTCTTCAGCTGTTAAAACTACAACTCCCAGCGCGCCCGACAGCCAAAGATGGACAGCTAGAGAGCTGTCAAGGCATGCTGGGAAATGTAGTTTCACAGCATATGGAGAGCCACAGATTGGAAACCATTTATGCTGTAGTATTTCTTTTATAAAACTGCCAGGACAGTTACATATGCTCTACTTGGACATTTCCCAATTAATCTGTTTGCTTTGGGGCCTCATTTATCAAAGCTGTCTTAGCTGCCCATAGCAACCAATCAGAGCTCACATTTCATTTGTTAAAGTGCTCTGAGAAAATGAAAGGTGAGCTCTGATTGGTTGCTCGACAGTTTTCCTGTTAAACAGCTTTGATAAATGAGTCCCATGATTGCAACATAAAATCTTGAATCCCAATGCTCTCGATTTACTTTGTAACCAATGGAATTAAAAATCTTTGATTTAGGCGTGGGTTAAGGGATCTGGACCTGTTTCATTTTATAGTGTCCAGATAAATCAGGGCAGCCTATAGAATTTCTGCCCATCTCAAAAGAAATACATTTGCTTGAAATACATTATGGCAAGAAAATGATAACTGACTTTTTCAATGGATTTCAATGGCTTTTGGTCATTTTTAGCTTGGCTACATCTGTAAGGCTGTGTTCACACTTCAGTTATTTGGTCAGTTATTTTGATCAGTTATTGTGAGCCAAAACCAGGTGCTGGTCAAAAACACAGAATAGGTGCAAATCAAATCAGTATACCTGATCTCCAGGGGTGCACCACCAATGAGGCCAGGTGAGGCGATCGCCTCAGGCAGCACCAGGTGGGGGTAGCAGCGGAAGGGCCATGGCCAATGAGCACATTCATTGTGGCAAAGGGTTTAGGTTTAGAAATTGGCATGGGGTGGGGGGCGCTGTTTCAGTTTTTACCTCAGACAGCAGAATGGCTAGTTGCACCCCTGCTCATCTCTGAGTAGGCTTCACTACTGGTATTGGCTCACAATAACTGATGGAAATACATGACCAAATAACTGAAGTGTTAACTGAGCTTAAAGGGGTTGTCTCATCTCAGACAATGGGGGCATATCATTAGGATATGCCCCCATTGTCTGATAGGTGCGGGACCCTCACCTATATTGAGAAGGGAGCCCCTAAAGTCATTGAGGGCGCACTGTACATGCTCAGTCGCCCTCCATTCACTTTCATCGGGCCCATAGAAGTGAATAGGAGCGGTGGCCGGTCATGGGGAGAGCACTTGGTGGTGGCCGGACATGAGTCCTCCATCCACCACTTTGGGACCTGCACCTATCAGACAATGGGCTGGATATCCTAGCTATATGCTCCCTTTGTCTCAAATGAGACAACCCCTTTAAGCAGCACCTAAAAGGGAATACATTTTATCTTAAATATTGGGCCTCTTATTTCCACCACCTGCAACATCTATATGGAATGTGCATATTCTCTATGTGTATGCTTCAGATTTCTACAGCTCGCCAGATACATTAGTGACTAATAGAAATGCATTATGTGCGCCATACTGAGGAATGCGGTGCGATGTATATGATGAAAGATGAAATAAATAGCATAGTGGTTACATTGTGCCTTGCATCTTTGAAACACACAGAACATCAGCCGCCATTCTAGATCCACTGTCAGCATTCTCCCGCACCTACTAGAAGATTGCCACCTATTTTTGTGCGGAGGCCCTTTTTAATCTGTGTAATGACTGTCTACAGCAGAAGTCTGATATTTCAAGACTCTTACACCAACCATTCCTATAATTAATGAGTGTCACTCGCTGTATTATGAAGAATGACAGACTGTGCTCTGTGTTCATTACTCCATGTAAACTTGGCATAGGATGTAAAGCCATGTGATTGTTACAATAACACTTACCTACCTATTTCCTTTGGCCCTAAAAATCTAATTTAGTAGATTTAATATGACAGTGCTCCATTATTATTTTTTTCCCCCGAAACATTGAAACACTTTAAAATACATTTTGAGAATGCCGAACATTGCAGACAGATAGCGAGTACACAATTCATCATTTTTCATGCTGTGCTTGGGAGCCAAGTAATTTAATGGATTTATAATTAGTGAAGTGAATAGGCATAAAGAGAAGCGGGTGGAATGATATTCTCATTAGTGTAACCCATAATGCACAGTCCTTGGGCTTCCATTATAGTGCACTGCTGCATTTAATAATATTTCTACCAGGCATTCATTCTTTACCATTGATGTATAGGAAATAGTATATATTGGCCCTGGAATGGTTTGAGAAAATATTGCTAAAAAATGGTGACTGGGTTATTATATAGTCATCTGCCATCCGCTGAATACTGTTCATAGTAATTACATTGATAGGTCAGACATAGCACACGGTATTCTGGGGCCTGCAACGTGCTTGGATATCAGAGGTCATCACTATGCCTATCTGCAATGCAAATTACAGAGTGAGAGCCCGGAGTATTATAATATCTAAAGTCACTGCCAGGAGTAACAATATACAGTATGTGCTTATAGCAGTCTTTTTAAAGTCTAATGGTGCCCGTACACCTTCAGTCTCTCCTGACTCTCCCTCAAACAGTTCGACCAAACATATCAGAGGGGAAACCGCTGCCGGACTTCTCTAATGGCGGTCTATCTCGCTGAAGAACAAAAGCATTGGGAATTGAAATCCAAAGCACTCTAATGTAGTACTGCATAAATGTGGTTGTAAACCGCTGTATGGGCACACAGCAGTGCTCGGAAGGAAAGCCTTATGGTTTTTGGAAGGCAGATTTTGCTGGAATGGTCTTTGGGTGACATTTTGCATTTGAAGAGACCCCTACAGTGGAAACCCCCAAAAAATGACCACATTTTGGAAACTACACCAGCCAAGAATTTTTTAAAAGGCTATGCACACCTTTGTGCACTAAAAATCAATAACCCCATATCTTACCGTAATGCAGTAACATAATAAAATTGCACTTGTTTGTTTACTGGTATCAGCTTTGCTTCACATGCTCTCAGAAATGCTCTTCTATGAGTTTTACTCACTGCGGTCATCTCCTGTGAGGCTCTGTGGGCGTTCCTGTTGATTTCACATGCACCAGCACAGCTCTGCTGCCCCGCCCCCACATCCTCTTACACAGCACAGCTCTGCTGACCCACCCCCACATCCTGTTACACAGCACAGCTAGCAGCTACTTGTATTCCACAGCCTGTAATCAGCAGATCTATTTCTTACTTTCCCTTCTGTAGAAAGTCCATTATTTGTAGACACAGAGATTAGAACCTATAGGTTATCAACAAACAAAACAAACATAAGCCCAATCTAAATGTTCGGCACTGTACAATAGCCCCTGAAAAGCTAGCCAACTCATAAAAATCTGATAAACCTACAAAAAACTGAGTCTTTAAATGGCAAAGAGTACATAAAAATAACAAAGATCTTTATTTAAAGGGCTTCTGTCACCGCCCAAAACTCATTTTTCATTTTTGGGCATATTAAAATCCTTATTGGACGACTATTCCTTATATAGGGCTCTTACCTTGTTCTGTGACTTCGTTTCATTAAAAATCGAGCTTTTAAAATATGCAAATGACTTCACTACCAGCAAGTAGGGCGTCTACTTGCTGGTAGCCGCCGCATCCTCCTTTTAAACCCCCCCCCTCCTCCAGTTGATTGACAGGCCAGCGAGCCCTCTCCTCCTCCGGCTGGCCCTGTCAGCCTTTTAAAATCCCGAGCCTGCGCCTTACGTGTCTTCATTCGGCGCAGGCACTCTGAGAGAAGGATGCTCGCTTCCTCAGCACTCCCTCAGTGCGCCTGCGCCGATGACATCACCTCTAAACCCGAAAGACAAGTTTGCCATATTATGGGTGATTAAAATCTTTTATTTCATCACTATTCCGGACTGCAGTCCTACCTTTTTCGTCTTTATATCATCGGGTATTGCCGTCACCCTACGTCGGACCTTGCACCCATATCTGTAACGCACCTAGTTGATCAGTTAGGATCTCAACTGTGGAAGCAATGGACATGCACTATTATCCCACTGCCCTTGTTCTTGGCTGTGGGATTCGCGGTTACTCAGTATGTACCCCAGGCGTCTCTCTCAGTCTTGGGCGGAGAGTTTGGGGTAACAAAATCATTTACCGCTATCCATCTATTTAGTATTACTGCTGGAGAGGAAGGTCTCCCAGTATTACAGGAGTCACAAGTTAGTATAAGCTTGTGCACAGTTTAGTATATAGTATGCAGTAGGTTCAGAGCATGTCCACAGTTTAGTATATAGTATGCAGTAGGTTCAGAGCATGTCCACAGTTTAGTATATAGTATGCAGTAGGTTCAGAGTTAGTATAGCATGTCCACAGTTTAGTATATAGTATGCAGTAGGTTCAGAGCATGTCCACAGTTTAGTATATAGTATGCAGTAGGTTCAGAGTTGGTTTGGGAGTATCGTCTCACACCAGTCAGGAACCACCCCACTCAGAGTTCCAGGACATTAATCAGAGCAGGTAACAGGCATATACTTGCGGTTAGTTGGTCCTGGCTAGGAAGCCAGCAGTGGGGAAGCCAGTGGCAAGAAGGTAGACAGTCCTTCACGCTGTTGTTAGGGATCCAGGTCTGGATATGTGGACAGAGTCCTCAGATGCAGTGGAGCTAGCAGGGTGCGCACTCCATTAGTGGAACACCCTGCTTAGCACCTGTCTTCTATTTAAGGGCCGGATGGTAAGTGGGCGGAGTCACAGGAGGGCCCAGCAGCCACTGCGTTCCACACTGGAGCACAAGCCAGCGTAACAACACAGGCGGTCGCTGCGTTCCACGCTGGAACGCAAGCCAGCGTATCATCGCAGACGGCCGGTGCGTTCCACGCTGGAGCGCAAGTCAGCGTATCGTCACAGGGAGCCGCTGTGATCCAGGCTGTACTGTTACAGTACCCCCCCCTTAAGGGACCCCTCCGGGGTACCCCACTAGGAGAGGGTCGGTTGGGAAATCTTCTATGGAACAATCTTTGGAGTCTGGGAGCATGAACGTTTTGCACATCTTCCCAAGAGTCATCCTGGGGACCTTACCCCTTCCATCTAATGAGATACTGGATCTTCCCCCGTCTTCTTCTGGAATCAATGAGCTGCTCAACTTCAAATTCTTCTTCTCCTTGGACCTCTATCGGAGGCAAGGGTCGAGGATCACTTGATGGGAACGGCCTAGATCTAAACGGCTTCAGTAGTGACACGTGGAATGTGGGATGTACCTGTAATCGCGGAGGAAGGGTGAGTCTCACCGTGTTGGGGTTAATAATCCTTTCTATCGGAAAAGGACCCAGGAATTGTCTTCCCAATTTCTTGGAAGGTACCCCCAACCGAAGGTTTTTTGTTGATAACCAAACCGAGTCCCCTACCTGGTAGGGAGGACTTTCTCTCCTACGACGGTCGTAGTAACACTTCTGTCTTTCTTTTGCCCGTTGAAGGTTGTCTTTTAGCGTCTTAAGGGTAGTTTGCAAAGTGGTCAGATAATCGTCTGTGGCTGGAACGTTTGTGGGAAGGCTGGTTTGAGGAAGAGACCTAGGGTGAAATCCGTAATTAGCAAAGAATGGAGTATGTAATGTGGAGGAATTCGTAGAATTATTATAGGCGAATTCAGCGAGAGGAAGTAGGCCCTCCCAGTCATCCTGGAGAAATGAGCAGTGACATCTGAGAAACTGTTCCAGACACTGATTCACCCTTTCAGTCTGCCCATTAGTTTGAGGGTGATAGGCGGTAGACATTCTGTGGTCGATTTGAAGTCTGGAACAAAGTGCTCTCCAGAATTTGGATACGAATTGCGAACCCCTGTCTGATATGACCTGGCTAGGAATTCCATGTAACTTAATAATATTAGACAGGAATACCACGGCCGTTTCCTTGGAGGAGGGTAACTTCTTGAGGGGCACGAAGTGTGCCATCTTAGTCAGCAAATCCACTACCACCATGATGGTGTTGTTTCCTCTGGAAAGGGGAAGTTCAACTATGAAATCCATCGAGACCCATTCCCAGGGTCTGTTGGCGATGGGAAGACTCATTAGGAGACCATAAGGTCGGTTTCTGTCAGTTTTACATGAGGCACAGGTCTCGCACGTGGAAACGTATTCCTCAATTTGTTTGGTCATCTTTGGCCACCAGAAGTTCCTGCGTATCAGGGTTGTGGTTTTAGCAATGCCGGGATGTCCCGCGAGGGGTAAATCATGGCAAAGTTTGATCACCTGATTGGTGAGGGAGGGTGGTATGTACAGTTGGCTGTCCTTGTAAAGGAGACCCTGTTGGTTCTGCGAAAGACCAGGGGGGGTATTAGCATGGTCATTAATTAGAGCATCCTTGAGCTGGGTTTCCAACGTTATGGTGGCAAGGACGAGTTTCTTCGGTGGAATGATCCATGTGGGGGCCGTGTCTAAGGTGCGAATTTCAGCCAGTCGTGACAAGGCGTCGGCCTTCCCTTTTTTTGAGCCTGGTCGGTATGTAATTTGGAAGTTAAACCTGTAAAAAAAAAAACTCCACCGTACTTGACGGCCTGATAATGTTTTATTGGTTTTCAGGTATTGTAGATTACGGTGATCCGTATAAATTGTGATGGGGTGTATTGATCCTTCAAGTAAATGCCTCCAATTTTCCAGGGAGCACTTTATGGCGAGGAGTTCCTTTTCGCCTATGGGGTAATTGAATTCGGCGGTATTTAGCGTCCGGGAGTAGAACCCGATAGGATGTAACGGAGTTGAAAAAGAGCTTCGCTGGGACAGAACAGCTCCTATGGCTGCCTGGGATGCGTCTACTTCCAGCACGTAGTGATGGTTCGGATTTGGGAGAGTCAGTATCGGTGCCGTAGTGAACCTGTTCTTTAATAACTCAAACGCTGATTGGGCGTCCTTGGACCAAACGAACTTCGTGTTGACACTAGTTAAGCGGGTTAGTGGTTTAGTGGTAGCGGAGAAATCTTTAATGAATTTCCTATAGAAGTTTGAGAACCCCAGGAACCGTTGAAGAGCTTTCCTGGAATCCGGAATCGGCCAATTTTGGATGCAAGTGATTTTTGAGGGATCCATCTGGATACCTTTGGGTGAAATTATGTATCCGAGGAAGGGAAGAGAGGTAGTCTCGAATACACATTTTTCCTGTTTGACGTATAAGCGATGAACACTTAACCGTGCGAGAACCCAACGGACATGTTTCCTGTGATCGTGTAAGTTATCGGAATACACTAGTATATCATCAAGATAGATGATTACACATACGTCCAGTAGATCCCTAAAGATGTCGTTAATAAAATTTTAGAATGTGGCAGGGGCGTTGCACAACCCGAAGGGCATCACTGTATACTCGAAGAGACCATACCGAGTGCGGAAAGCTGTCTTCCATTCATCACCTTTTCTGATCCTAATTAAGTTGTATGCGCCTCTCAAATCCAGCTTGGTGTAGATTGTTGCTGTTTGTAATCTTTCTATGAGTTCGGATATTAGTGGCAAGGGGTACCGATTTTTGATTGTTACTTTGTTCAAGGCTCTGTAATCTATAATGGGCCTTAGGCTTGAGTCTTTGTTTCTCACAAAGAACATCCCTGCTGCTGCCGGGGAGGTTGAAGGCTGAATAAAACCTTTTCGTAAGTTCTCTTCTAGGTACTGTTTGAGGTGAACAAGTTCTGGTTGTACCAATGGATAAATTCTACCCGTGGGTATCTCACTACCCGGCAGCAAGTCTATGGGGCAATCGTAAGATCTATGGGGCGGAAGAGATTCCGCCTTCTTTGCTCTGAATACCTCAGCAAAGTCTGCGTATTGGCTGGGGACCTGGTTCACTCCCACGTGCATGAGAGATTTGAGAGGAAAGCAGGTCTCCATACAATAAGGTGACGTAAACTGAACTCTCCCCTGTTTCCATAGGAGGGTTGGCTGGTGTATTTGCAACCATGGCAACCCAAGAATCACGGGAAACAATGGAGAGTGTATGATATCAATGGATAAGAATTCTGTGTGGTTATTTTCACATGTCACCATGAGGGGTTGAGTCTGACTGTGGATAGGACTAGAAGTGGTACCGTCAATGAAACTCACGGATATCGGAACGTTTTTTCTCATGTGGGGAATTTTATTTCGCTCAACCAGATGCATATCGATAAAATTCCCCGAAGCTCCCGTGTCCACCATGGCTTCAACGATAATCCGGTTTTGGTCCCACTGTAAGGTGAGAGACGTGTATATGTAACCACCAGTACTATTTTTTGTACTGCCTAAGGTACAAGACGTGCCGCTCTTACCTTCGCACTTCTTACGTATCGCGGGGCATCCGTCAACGGTATGGTCAGCAGACGCACAATATAAACAGAGGTTGAGGTTACGTCTCCTGGCTTTCTCTCTCTCGGTCAGAGGACCTCGGATCGCCCCAATCTCCATCATCTCTACAGCAGGACCCTGGCTGGATGGTCTTGGGTTGGGTGTGAAGCCTGAGACTCTCTCGGCTCTGCGTTCCCTCAGCCGTCTGTCAATGGTGGTGGCCTTCTGCATCAAGGGATTAAGTGTAAGTGGTAATTCTCCTCGGGCTAATTCGTCCTTCAGGGCCTCGGAAAGACCTAGGCGAAACTGATTCCTAAGGGTGAGGTCATTCCATTCAGTCTCCCGGGCCCAGCGAGTGTATTCCGCAATAAAGTCCTCTACAGGTCGTCTCCCTTGTTTAAGGCTGCGTATAGCGGTCTCAGCGGTCAGCTGTTTACTATGGTCCTCGTAGAGAAGGGCCATTTTTTCAAGGAACAGAGGGAAGGATTCCAGGACTGGGTCTTATTTTTCTAAATAAGTATTGGCCCATGCTCTGGGCTCCCCCCTGAGGTATGAGATCATGGTAAGTACTTTTGTTCTGTCAGTTGGGTAAGTCCGGTGCTGCAGCTCAAACATTAGTTTGCACGCATTCAGGAAATCCCTGAACTGCCTTCGGTCACCCGCGAATATCTCAGGTGGGCTGACCTTGGGTTCTGGTCCATCACGGGGGTGTCCTGGCCCCTGAGTGACAAGTTGCCGTATTGCCTGGTTTTCTAGCTGGAGATGTTGTATAGTCACATTGAGGGTCTCCACCCTCTTAGTGAGGGTGACGAGGTGACCTGCAACCTCCGCTGGATCCATGTGGGTTCCACTAATATGTAACGCACCTAGTTGATCAGTTAGGATCTCAACTGCGGAAGCAATGGACATGCACTATTATCCCACTGCCCTTGTTCTTGGCTGTGGGATTCGCGGTTACTCAGTATGTACCCCAGGCGTCTCTCTCAGTCTTGGGCGGAGAGTTTGGGGTAACAAAATCATTTACCGCTATCCATCTATTTAGTATTACTGCTGGAGAGGAAGGTCTCCCAGTATTACAGGAGTCACAAGTTAGTATAAGCTTGTGCACAGTTTAGTATATAGTATGCAGTAGGTTCAGAGCATGTCCACAGTTTAGTATATAGTATGCAGTAGGTTCAGAGCATGTCCACAGTTTAGTATATACAGTAGTATGCAGTAGGTTCAGAGTTAGTATAGCATGTCCTCTTGGTGAGCTTCAAGAGGTAGTCCCCTGAAATGGTTTTCACTTCACAGGTGTGCCCTGTCAGGTTTAATAAGTGGAATTTCTTGCCTTATAAATGGGGTTGGGACCATCAGTTGCGTTGAGGAGAAGTCAGGTGGATACACAGCTGATAGTCCTACTGAATAGACTGTTAGAATTTGTATTTTGGCAAGAAAAAAGCAGCTAAGTAAAGAAAAACGAGTGGCCATCATTACTTTAAGAAATTAAGGTCAGTCAGTCAGCCAAAAAATTGGGAAAACTTTGAAAGTGAGGGCTATTTGACCATGAAGGAGAGTGATGGGGTGCTGCGCCAGATGACCTGGCCTCCACAGTCACCGGACCTGAACCGAATCGAGATGGTTTGGGGTGAGCTGGACCGCAGAGTGAAGGCAAAAGGGCCAACAAGTGCTAAGCATCTCTGGGAACTCCTTCAAGACTGTTGGAAGACCATTTCAGGGGACTACCTCTTGAAGCTCATCAAGAGAATGCCAAGAGTGTGCAAAGCAGTAATCAAAGCAAAAGGTGGCTACTTTGAAGAACCTAGAATATTTTCAGTTGTTTCACACTTGTTTGTTATGTATATAATTCCACATGTGTTAATTCATAGTTTTGATGCCTTCATAGTCATGAAAATAATGAAAACTCTTTGAATGAGAAGGTGTGTCCAAACTTTTGGTCTGTACTGTATATAATGTGTATATGCATTGTGTGTGTGTGGGTGTGTGGGTATATATATATATACACACCTAAAGAATTATTAGGAACACCATACTAATACGGTGTTGTACCCCCTTTTGCCTTCAGAACTGCCTTAATTCTACGTGGCATTGATTCAACAAGGTGCTGATAGCATTCTTTAGAAATGTTGGCCCATATTGATAGGATAGCATCTTGCAGTTGATGGAGATTCGAGGGATGCACATCCAGGGCACGAAGCTCCCGTTCCACCACATCCCAAAGATGCTCTATTGGGTTGAGATCTGGTGACTGTGGGGGCCATTTTAGTACAGTGAACTCATTGTCATGTTCAAGAAACCAATTTGAAATGATTCGAGCTTTGTGACATGGTGCATTATCCTGCTGGAAGTAGCCATCAGAGAATGGATACATGTTCTCATTCTGTTTACGCCAAATTCGGACCATTTGAATGTCTCAACAGAAATCGAGACTCATTAGAGCAGGCAACATTTCTCCTGTCTTCAACAGTCCAATTTTGGTGAGCTCGTGCAAATTGTAGCCTCTTTTTCCTATTTGTAGTGGAGATGAGTGGTACCCGGTGGGGTCTTCTGCTGTTGTAGCCCATCCGCCTCAAGGTTGTGCATGTTGTGGCTTCACAAATGCTTTGCTGCATACCTCGGTTGTAACGAGTGGTTATTTCAGTCAATGTTGCTCTTCTATCAGCTTGAATCAGTCGGCCCATTCTCCTCTGACCTCTAGCATCCACAAGGATTTTTTTTGCCCACAGGACTGCCGCATACTGGATGTTTTTCCCTTTTCACACCATTCTTTGTAAACCCTAGAAATGGTTGTGCATGAAAATCCCAGTAACTGAGCAGATTGTGAAATACTCAGACCGGCCCGTCTGGCACCAACAACCATACCACGCTCAAAATTGCTTAAATCACCTTTCTTTCCCATTCTGACATTCAGTTTGGTGTTCAGGAGATTGTCTTGACCAGGACCACCTCCCTAAATGCATTGAAGCAACTGCCATGTGATTGGTTGACTAGATAATTGCATTAATGAGAAATAGGACAGGTGTTCCTAATAATTCTTTAGGTGAGTGTATATACAGTATATATATATATATATATATATATATATATATATATATATATTACTCTTTTAGTGAGGCAAGGTAAAAAAATAAATGGCTGTTCTGGCACAGTTAGTATTTTTTGCTTTTTACAATGTTTACCTGACAGAGTAGATAATGTTATATTTTTATAGAGCAGGTCGTAACGACGCGATAATACCTAATATGTCAATTTTTTTCTTTTTTTTGGGATTTACACAATCACATTTATTTTATTTTATTAAATCATGTTTTTGTGTTTTCTTTTTCTGAAAGCCATATTTTTAGATTTTTTTGGGCGATTGTCTTAGGTAGGGGCTCATTTTTTGATGGTTTAATTGGTACCATTTTGGGGCACATATGACTTTTTGATCGCTTGGTATTACACTTTTTGTGTTGTTAGGTGATAAAAAATGGCTTTTTGGCACGGTTTTTATTTCATATTTTTTTTTTCACAGCATTCACCAGATAAGTTAGCTAATGTGATATTTTTATAGAGCAGGTTGTTACGGATACGGCGATACCTAATATGTCTGGTTTTTTTTTAAATATATTCTGGTTTTACACAATAAGAGCATTTTTGAAACAAAAAAATCATGTTTTAGTGTTTCCATTTTCTGAAAGCCATATCTTTTTTATTTTTTGGGCAATTGTCTTAGGTAGAGTTGAGCGAACCCGAACTGTAAAGTTCGGGTTCGTACCGAACTTAAGGTTTTTCGGCACCCGGACCCGAACCCGAACATTTACGTAAAAGTTTGGGTTCGGTGTTCGGCGCTTTCTTGGCTCTTTTTGAAAGGCTGCACAGCAGCCAATCAACAAGCGTCATACTACTTGCCCCAAAAGGCCATCACAGCCCTGCCTACTATTGGCATGGCTGTGATTGGCTAACTGCAGCATGTGACCCAGCCTCTGTTTAAGCTGGAGTCACGTAGCGCCGCCCGTCACTCTGCTCGGATTAGTGTAGGGAGAGGCTGCAGCTGCTGTGAGGGAGAGATCAGGGAGCAATCTTATCAAGAACTGGTTTATGTACTCAGTGATCTACAGAAAAAGTGTTTTGTGGGTGCAGTGCACAATTTTTTTAAACCTGCCCTGAGCCAACTACTGCTGAAAACGAACTTTTTTTTCTTCAGTTAGTCAATATCAATACATGATCGGCAGCCATTTTATGCAACGATAGTGCACCAGCACAGGCTATCTGCAAGTCCAGAAATACAGCTTTGGCATACTGGGGTGAAAAAAGCCTCTGTTATACTGCACATCTGGGATTAGACAAGCATAAGTGACTGTCACATTTAGGACAGAAATACAGCTTTTTGGTTAGGGTGAAAAAACCCTCTAATATACTGCACATCTGGGATTAGACAAGCATAAGTGACTGTCACATTTAGGACAGAAATACAGCTTTTTGGTTAGAGTGAAAAACCCCTCTAATATACTGCATATCTGGGATTACACGTGCATAAGTGACTGTCACATTTAGGACAGAAATACAGCTTTTTGGTTAGGGTGAAAAACCCCTCTAATATACTGCATATCTGGGATTAGACAAGCATAAGTGACTGTCACATTTAGGACAGAAATACAGCTTTTTGGTTAGGGTGAAAAACCCCTCTAATAGAATGCACATCTGGGATTACACGTGCATAAGTGACTGTCACATTTAGGCCATAAATATGGCTTTGGCATATTGGGGTGAAAAAAGCCTCTGATATACTGCACATCTGGGATTACACGTGCATAAGTGACAGTCACATTTAGGACAGAAATACAGCTTTTTGGTTAGGGTGAAAAAACCCTCTAATATACTGCACATCTGGGATTAGACAAGCATAAGTGACTGTCACATTTAGGACAGAAATACAGCTTTTTGGTTAGAGTGAAAAACCCCTCTAATATACTGCATATCTGGGATTACACGTGCATAAGTGACTGTCACATTTAGGACAGAAATACAGCTTTTTGGTTAGGGTGAAAAACCCCTCTAATATACTGCATATCTGGGATTACACGTGCATAAGTGACTGTCACATTTAGGCCATAAATACGGCTTTTTGGTTACTGGGGTGAAAAAACCCACTAATATACTGCACATCTGGGATTAGACAAGCATAAGTGACTGTCACATTTAGGACAGAAATACAGCTTTTTGGTTAGGGTGAAAAACCCCTCTAATATACTGCACATCTGGGATTACACGTGCATAAGTGACTGTCACATTTAGGCCATAAATACGGCTTTGGCATACTGGGGTGAAAAAAGGCTCTCATATACTGCACATCTGGGATTACACGTGCATAAGTGACAGTCACATTTAGGACAGAAATACAGCTTTTTGGTTAGGGTGAAAAAACCCTCTAATATACTGCACATCTGGGATTAGACAAGCATAAGTGACTGTCACATTTAGGCCATAAATACGGCTTTTTTGTTACTGGGGTGAAAAAAGCCTCTAATATACTGCACATCTGGGATTAGACAAGCATAAGTGACTGTCACATTTAGGCCAGAAATATGGCTTTTTGGTTACTGGGGTGAAAAAAGCCTCTGATATACTGCACATCTAGGATTAGACGTGCATAAGTGACTGTCACATTTAGGCCATAAATACGGCTTTTTTGTTACTGGGGTGAAAAAAGCCTCTAATATACTGCACATCTGGGATTAGACAAGCATAAGTGACTGTCACATTTAGGACAGAAATACAGCCTTTTGGTTAGGGTGAAAAAACCCTATCATATACTGCACATCTGGGATTAGACGTGCATAAGTGACTGTCACATTTAGGCCAGAAATACGGCTTTTTGGTTACTGGGGTGAAAAAAGCCTCTGATATACTGCACATCTAGGATTAGACGTGCTTAAGTGACTGTTACATTTAGGCCAGAAATGCGGCTTTTTGGTTACTGGGGTGAAAAAACCCGCTAATATACTGCACATCTTAGATTAGACAAGCATAAGTGACTGTCACATTTAGGCCATAAATACGGCTTTGGCATACTGGGGTGAAAAAAGGCTCTCATATACTGCACATCTGGGATTACACGTGCATAAGTGACAGTCACATTTAGGACAGAAATACAGCTTTTTGGTTAGGGTGAAAAAACCCTCTAATATACTGCACATCTGGGATTAGACAAGCATAAGTGACTGTCACATTTAGGCCATAAATACGGCTTTTTTGTTACTGGGGTGAAAAAAGCCTCTAATATACTGCACATCTGGGATTAGACAAGCATAAGTGACTGTCACATTTAGGACAGAAATACAGCTTTTTGGTTAGGGTGAAAAAACCCTATCATATACTGCACATCTGGGATTAGACGTGCATAAGTGACAGTCACATTTAGGCCAGAAATATGGCTTTTTGGTTACTGGGGTGAAAAAAGCCTCTGATATACTGCACATCTAGGATTAGACGTGCATAAGTGACTGTCACATTTAGGCCATAAATACGGCTTTTTTGTTACTGGGGTGAAAAAAGCCTCTAATATACTGCACATCTGGGATTAGACAAGCATAAGTGACTGTCACATTTAGGACAGAAATACAGCTTTTTGGTTAGGGTGAAAAAACCCTATCATATACTGCACATCTGGGATTAGACGTGCATAAGTGACAGTCACATTTAGGCCAGAAATATGGCTTTTTGGTTACTGGGGTGAAAAAAGCCTCTGATATACTGCACATCTAGGATTAGACGTGCATAAGTGACTGTCACATTTAGGCCATAAATACGGCTTTTTTGTTACTGGGGTGAAAAAAGCCTCTAATATACTGCACATCTGGGATTAGACAAGCATAAGTGACTGTCACATTTAGGACAGAAATACAGCCTTTTGGTTAGGGTGAAAAAACCCTATCATATACTGCACATCTGGGATTAGACGTGCATAAGTGACTGTCACATTTAGGCCAGAAATACGGCTTTTTGGTTACTGGGGTGAAAAAAGCCTCTGATATACTGCACATCTAGGATTAGACGTGCTTAAGTGACTGTTACATTTAGGCCAGAAATGCGGCTTTTTGGTTACTGGGGTGAAAAAACCCGCTAATATACTGCACATCTTAGATTAGACAAGCATAAGTGACTGTCACATTTAGGCCAGAAGTATGGCTTTTTGGCTACTGGGGTGAAAAAAAGCCTCTGATATACTGCACATCTAGGATTAGACGTGCATAAGTGACTGTCACATTTAGGCCAGAAATACAGCTTTTTGGTTACTGGGGTGAAAAAAAACTCTGATATACTGCACATCTGGGATAAGACATGCATAAGTGAGTGTCACATTTAGGCCACAAATACCACTGTCATATAGAGTTAAAAAATAAATAAATAGAGTGCAATACCCTACATCAGGGTTTATATTGGCGGTTAATTATTTTTACCATACTTAACCACTTTTTACTTATAGAAACATAGAAACATAGAATGTGTCGGCAGATAAGAACCATTTGGCCCATCTAGTCTGCCCAATATACTGAATACTATGGATAGCCCCCGGCCCTATCTTATATGAAGGATGGCCTTATGCCTATCCCATGCATGCTTAAACCCCTTCACTGTATTTGCAGCTACCACTTCTGCAGGAAGGCTATTCCATGCATCCACTACTCTCTCAGTAAAGTAATACTTCCTTATATTACTTTTAAACCTTTGCCCCTCTAATTTAAAACTGTGTCCTCTTGTGGTAGTTTTTCTTCTTTTAAATATGCTCTCTTCCTTTACCGAGTTGATTCCCTTTATGTATTTAAAAGTTTCTATCATATCCCCTCTGTCTCTTCTTTCTTCCAAGCTATACATATTAAGGTCCTTTAACCTTTCCTGGTAAGTTTTATTCTGCAATCCATGTACTAGTTTAGTAGCTCTTCTCTGAACTCTCTCTAGAGTATCTATATCCTTCTGGAGATATGGCCTCCAGTACTGCGCACAATACTCCAAGTGAGGTCTCACCAGTGTTCTGTACAGCGGCATAAGCACTTCACTCTTTCTACTGCTTATACCTCTCCCTATACATCCAAGCATTCTGCTGGCATTTTGTGCTGCTCTATTACATTGTCTTCCCACCTTTAAGTCTTCTGAAATAATTACTCCTAAATCCCTTTCCTCAGATACTGAGGTCAGGACTGTGTCAAATATTCTATATTCTGCCCTTGGGTTTTTACGCCCCAGGTGCATTATTTTGCACTTATCCACATTAAATTTCAGTTGCCAGAGTTCTGACCATTCTTCTAGTTTTCCTAAATCCTTTTCCATTTGGCGTTTCCCTCCAGGAACATCAACCCTGTTACCTATCTTTGTGTCATCAGCAAAAAGACAAAGCTTACCAGCGAGGCCTTTTGCAATATCACTTATGAAGATATTAAACAAAATCGGTCCCAGTACAGATCCCTGTGGAACCCCACTGGTAACATGACCTTGTTTTGAATGTTTTCCATTGACTACCACCCTCTGTTGTCTGTCACTCAGCCACTGCCTAATCCACTCAACAATATGGGAGTCCATGCTCAATGACTGCAGTTTATTGATAAGTCTTCTATGTGGGACAGTGTCAAAAGCCTTACTAAAATCTAGATATGCGATGTCTACTGCACCTCCACCGTCTATTATTTTATTCACCCAGTCAAAAAAATCTATAAGATTTGTTTGACATGATCTCCCTGAAGTAAACCCATGTTGTTTTTCATCTTGCAATCCATGGGATTTTAGATGTTCCACAATCCTATCCTTTAATAGGGTTTCCATTAATTTGCCTACTATTGATGTCAGACTCACTGGTCTATAGTTGCTCGATTCCTCCCTACTACCTTTCTTGTGAATGGGCACGACATTAGCCAATTTCCAATCTTCCGGGACGACTCCTGTTACTAATGATTGGTTAAATAAATCTGTTAACGGTTTTGCCAGCTCACCACTAAACTCTTTTAATAATTTTGGGTGTATCTCATCAGGCCCCTGTGACTTATTTGTCTTCACCTTAGACAGCAAACTTAGAACATCTTCCTCTGTAAAGATACATGCATCAAACGATTTATTAGTCATTCTTTCTAGTGGAGGTCCTTCTCCTTTTTCTTTTGTAAAAACTGAACAGAAGTATTCATTAAGGCAGTCGGCTAGCCCTTTATTCTCTTCTATATACCTTCCGTCCTTTGTTTTTAATTTAGTTATTCCTTGTTTTAATTTCCTTTTTTCATTTATATATCTGAAGAATGTCTTATCCCCTTTTTTCATAGACTGAGCTAGTTTTTCTTCTGCCTGCGCTTTAGAAGTTCTTATAACTTGCTTGGCCTCTCTCTGCCTAATCTTGTAGATTTCCTTATCTTCATTGCTCTGTTTTTTTTTATAATTACAAAATGCTAGCTTTTTATTTTTAATGATTTGGGCCACTTCTGCTGAGTACCACAGTGGTCTCCTCCTTTTTTTGTTTTTACTGACAAGTCTAATGCAATTTTCTGTTGCCTTCAATAATGCACCTTTTAAGTAGTCCCATTTCTCCTGGACTCCATGTAATCCGTTCCAGTCTGATAAGGACTCATTTATGACTAATTTCATTTTTGAAAAGTCTGTTTTTCTAAAATCAAAAACTTGTTTTTGTGTGGTGGGACTCTTTCACAGTTCTTATATTAAACCACACTGACTGGTGATCACTAGATCCCAAGGTTTCGCCTACAATGACATCATATACCGAATCCCCGTTTGTGAATACCAAATCCAAAATGGCCTCCCTCCGGGTTGGCTCCTCAACCACTTGTTGTAGAGATAACCCCAGTAGGGAATTTAGAATATCTGTACTCCTGGTAGAACTTGCTATTTTGGTTTTCCAGTTTATATCTGGAAGATTGAAATCTCCCATAATGATAACTTCTCCTTTCATTGTCATTTTAGCTATTTCTTCAACTAGTAGATCATCTAGTTCTTTAACTTGACCAGGTGGTCTATATATCACACCTACACGAGTTACTGCATGGTTAGCAAACTGCAACGTAACCCAAACTGACTCTATGTTGGCCTCACCAACTTGTATTAGGTTAGATTTAATGCTATCTTTCACTTTGTGAACGCTAACTTTGCTTTGTGAACGCTAACTATGAGGCAAACATCTAATAAGGGACGCGGTCATGGTCGTGGTTGTGGTGTTGGTGGAGCCTCTGGTGCACGGAGAGGATGTGGCCGTTCTGCCACAGCTACACGTCCTACTGAACCTACTACCTTAGGTCCCAGTAGCCGCCAGAATCTACAGCGATATTTGGTCGGGCCTAATGCCGTTCTAAGGATGGCCTGAGCAAGTACAGGCGCTAGTCAATTGGGTGGCCGACAGTGGATCCAGCACGTTCACATTATCTCCCACCCAGTCTTCTGCCAAAAGCGCACAGGTGGCACCTGAAACCCATGCCCATCAGTCTGTCACATCACCCCCGTGCATATCGGGGAACCTGTCTGAGACTCAAGTCATGCAGCAGTCTCTTATGCTGTTTGAAGACTCTGCTGGCAGGGTTTCCCAAGGGCATCCACCTAGCCCTTCCCCAGGGGTGGAAGACATAGAATGCACTGACCCCCAACCACTTATGTTTCCTGATGAGGACATGGGAATACCACCTCAGCACGTCTCTGATGATGACGAAACACAGGTGCCAACTGCTGCGTCTTTCTGCAGTGTGCAGACCGAAAAGGAGGTCAGGGAGGAAGACTGGGTGGAAGACGATGCAGGGGACGATGAGGTCCTAGACCCCACATGGAATGAAGGTCGTGCCACTGACTTTCAGAGTTGGGAGGAAGAGGCAGTGGTGAGATCGAGCCAACAGCGTAGCAAAAGCGGGAGCGGGAGCAGGGTGCCGTTGCCAAAACAGTTTGCTTGCTACTGGCCACCGTCAACAGGGACCGAGGACACCAAAGGCAGCTTCAAGGAGTTCCCTGGCATGGCACTTCTTCACACAATGTGCTGACGACAAGACCCGAGTGGTTTGCACGCTGTGCCATCAGAGCCTGAAGCGAGGCATTAACGTTCTGAACCTTAGCACAACCTGCATGACCAGGCATCTACATGCGAGACACGGGCTGCAGTGGAGTAAGCCCCTTCAAAACCAAGAAAGGGCTCAGGCCCCTCCTGCTTCCTCTTCTGCTGCTGCCTCGGCCTCTTCCTCCGCCTCTGGAGGAACGTTGGCACCTGCCGCCCAGCAAACAGAGGATGTGACACAAACAACACCACCTCCGTCACCAAGCATCTCCACCATGTCACACGGAAGCGTTCAACTCTCCATCTCACAAACCTTTGAGAGAAAGCGCAAATTCCCACCAAGCCACCCTTGATCCCTGGCCCTGAATGCCAGCATTTATAAACTGCTGGCCTTTGAAATGCTGTCATTCAGGCTGGTGGAGACGGACAGTACGTCGTTCCCAGCCGCCACTACTTCTCCAGGAGAGCCGTGCACAACCAAGTATTGGATAAAATCAAGTGTGCACTGCGCAACGCCATCTGTGGCAAGGTCCACCTAACCACAGATACGTGGACCAGTAAGCACTGCCAGGGACGCTATATCTCCCTAACTGCACACTGGGTAAATGTAGTGGCGGCTGGGCCCCAGGCTGAGAGCTGTTTGGCGCACGTCCTTCCGCCGCCAAGGATCGCAGGGCATCATTCTTTGCCTCCTGTTGCCTCCTCTTCCTACTCGGCTTCCTCCTCATCTTCTACCACCTCCTCATCCAGTCAGCGACAGACCTTCACCACCAACTTCAGCACAGCCAGGGGTAAACGTCAGCAAGCCATTCTGAAACTGATGTGTTTGGGGGACAGGCCCCACACCGCGCAGGAGTTGTGGCGGGGTATAGAACAACAGACCGACGAGTGGTTGCTGCCAGTGGGCCTCAAGCCCGGCCACGTGGTGTGCGATAATGGGCAAAATCTCGATGCAGCTCTGGGAATAGCTGGTTTGATGCACATCCCTTGCCTGGCGCATGTGCTGAATTTGGTGGTGCAGAAATTCATTCACAACTACCCCGACATGTCAGAGCTGCTGATTAAAGTGCGGGCCGTCTGTGCGCGCTTCCGGCATTCCCATCCTGCCGCCGCTCGGCTTTCTGCTCTACAGAGTAACTTCGGCCTTCCCGCTCACCGCCTCATATGCGACGTGCCCACCAGGTGGAACTCCACCTTGCACATGCTGGAGAGACTGTGCGAGCAGCAGCAGGCCATAGTGGAGTTTCAGCTGCAGCACGCACGGGTGAGTCGCACTGCGGAACAGCACCACTTCACCACCAATGACTGGGCCTCCATGCGAGACCTGTGTGCCCTGTTGCGCTGTTTCGAGTACTCCACCAACATGGCCAGTGGCGATGACGCCGTTATCAGCGTTACAATACCACTTCTATGTCTCCTTGAAAAAACACTTAGGGCGATGATGGAAGAGGATGTGGCCCAGGACGAGGAGGAGGAAGAGGGGTCATCTCTAACACTTTCAGGCCAGTCTTTTAGAAGTGGCTCAGAAAGAGGATTTTTGCAACAGCAGAGGCCAGGTACAAATTTGGCCAGCCAGGGACCACTACTGGAGGACGAGGAGGATGAGGAGGAGGAGGAGGATGGGGATGAAGCATGTTCACAGCGGGGTGGTAACCAACGCAGCTCGGGCCCATCACTGGTGCGTGGCTGGGGGGATACAGAGGACGCAGAGGATACGCCTCCCACAGAGGACAGCTTGTCCTTACCTCTGGGCAGCCTGGCACACATGAACGACTACATGCTGAAGTGCCTGTGCAACGACTGCAGAGTTGCCCACATTTTAACGTGTGCTGACTACTGGGTGGCCACCCTGTTGGATCCCCGTTAAAAAGACAATGTGCCATCCTTAATTCCCTCACTGGAGCGTGATCGGAAGATGCGCGACTACAGGCGCACGCTGGTAGACGCGCTCCTGAGAGCATTCCTGACTGACGCCGGGGGACAAGTGGAAGCACAAGGCGAAGGCAGGGGAGGAGGAAGAGGTCGCCAACGCAGCTGTGTCAGCGCCAGCACCTCAGAAGGCATGGTTAGCATGGCCAAAATGTGGAAAAGCTTTGTCACCTCGCCGCAACAACCGGCCCCAACTGCTGATATAGAGCGTGTTAGCAGGAGGCAGCATTTGAACAACATGGTGGAACAGTACCTGTGCACACGCCTACACGTACTGACTGATGGTTCTGCCCCATTCAACTTCTGGGTCTCCAAATTGTCCACATGGCCAGAGCTTGCCCTGTATGCCTTGGAGGTGCTGGCCTGCCCTGCAGCCAGTGTACTCTCTGAACGTGTATTTAGCACAGCAGGAGGCGTCATTACAGACAGACACAGCCGCCTGTCCACAGCCAACGTGGACAAGCTCATGTTCATTAAAATGAACCAGGCTTGGATCCCACAAGACTTGTCTGTACCTTGTGCAGAATAGACATTTATACCACCATCAAACATACATTCTTGTACTCAAGTCAAGTGCAATGATTCTTTGTTTTAATTTTTTTTTTTGTTCCAATATTTTGGGGGCTACCTACCCCAATAAAAAATAACATTGTTGGCTACCTCCTCCTCCTCCATTGCTGCCTCCACCTACAACACCACATTCACTGCCTCCTCAACCTCCGACTCCATATCCACCTCCTTCTCTGAGTTGCAGGTTAATAATTTGTAATTTTTAGTTATTTTATTTCATTTTAACCGCCTCACGTCCGCCCATAGGATATAAACGTCCTATGGGTGGACGTCTATTTCTGACAGCACGTTTTAAAACGTCCTGTCAGAAATAGCAGCTGCACGCTAATCGAGCAGCTGCTGATCGGGTTGCCCGCTGTCAGTGACAGCAGGGCAACCCAGAGATAAGGCAGGGACAGTGCCCAGGTGTCCCTGCCTTCACGATCGCTGCAGACACAGCGCTCACCGAGCGCTGTGTCTGCAGAGCAGGAAGCGCTGTGCGCTTCCTGTTCCGGCCCGGCGGTCATGTGACCGCCGGGACCGGAGAGTGCAGGGGCTGTGTGAGGTCTCTCAGAGACCTCGATCAGCCCTGCTGTGAGGCTGTACAGCGCAGGATTGCTGCTGTACAGCCTCTATAGGGGTGCATTTGTCCTGTAACTGGGGCTACTATCTCAGCCCCAGTTACAGGAGAAATCAACTGTGAAAAAAAAAAAAAAAAAGTGAAGTAAATGTCCCCCAGAGGTCTTGTATGACCTTATGGGGGACGAAAAGTGTAAAATAAAATAAAAATAAAATAAAGTGTTGAAAAAATAAAATAAAAAAAAGGTTCACATGTAAAAAAAAAAAAAAAATCCCAAGTAAGGAATAAAAAAAAAAAAAAAAAATAGAAAAAATAAAATAAAATAGACATATTTAGTATTGCCGCGTCCGTAAAAACCAGCTCTATAAAAATATCACATGACCTAACCCCTCGGGTGAACACCGTAAAAAATAAATAAAAAAAACTGTGTCAAAACAAGCAATTTTTGTCACCTTGCATCACAAAAGGTGCAACACCAAGTGATCAAAAACGCGTATGTCCCACAAAATGGTACCAATAAAACCGTCACCTCATCCCGCAAAAAATGAGCCCCTACATAAGAAAATCTCTCAAAAAATAAAAAAACTATAGCTCTTAGAACATGGAGACACTAAAACATCATTTTTTTGGTTTCAAAAATGCTATTATTGTGTTAAAGTGAAACAAATAAAAAAAGTATACATATTAGGTATTGCCGCGTCCGTAAAAACCAGCTCTATAAAAATATCACATGACCTAACCCCTCGGGTGAACACCGTAAAAAATAAATAAAAAAAACTGTGTCAAAACAAGCAATTTTTGTCACCTTGCATCACAAAAGGTGCAACACCAAGTGATCAAAAACGCGTATGTCCCACAAAATAGTACCAATAAAACCGTCACCTCATCCCGCAAAAAATGAGCCCCTACATAAGAAAATCTCTCAAAAAATAAAAAAAACTATAGCTCTCAGAACATGGACACATTAAAACATAATTTTTTGGTTTCAAAAATGCTATTATTGTGTAAAACTTTAATAAATGAGAAAAAGTATACATATTAGGTATCGCCACGTCCGTAACAATCTGCTCTATAAAAATGTCACTTGACTGAACCCCTCAGGTGAACGCTGTAAAAATAAATAAATAGAAACTGTGCTAAAACAACCAATTTTTTGGTCACCTTGCCCCATAAAGTGTTATAATGAATGATCAAAAAATCATATGTACCCAAAAATAGTACTAATAAAACTGGCACCTTATCCCCTAGTTTCCAAAATGGGGTCACTTCTTGGGAGTTTCTACTGTAAGGGTGCATCAGGGGGCTTCAAATGGGACATGGCATCTAAAAACCATGTGGAGTTCCTTTCCTTCTGCGCCCTGCCGTGTGCCCATACAGCAGTTTACGACCACATGTGGGGTGTTTCTGTAAACCGCAGAATCTGGGTAATAAATATTGAGTTTTGTTTGGCTGTTAACCATCGATGTGTTAAAGAAAAAAATTGATTAAAATGGAAAATCTGCCAAAAAAGTGAAATTTAAAAATTTGATCTCCATTTTCCTTTAATTCTTGTGGAACGCCTAAAGGGTTAACAAAGTTTGTAAAATCGGTTTTGAATACCTTGAGGGGTGTAGTTTCTACAATGGGGTCATTTATGGGGGTATCCACTATGTAGGCCCCACAAAGTGACTTCAGACCTGAACTGGTCCTTATAAAGTGGGTTTTGGCAATTTTCTTACAAATTTGAAGAATTGCTTCTAAACTTCTAAGCCTTCTAACGTCCTAAAAAAATAAAATGACATTTCCAAAATGATGCCAACATAAAGTAGACATATGGGAAATGTTAAATAATAACTATTTTATGAGGTATCACTTTCTGTTTTGAAAGCAGAGAAATTGAAATTTAGAAAATTGCGAATTTTTCAAATTTTTGGGTAAATTTGGGATTTTTTCATAAATAAAGGTGAAATATTTTGACTCAAATTTATGACTATCATGAAGTACAATGTGTCACGAGAAAACAATCTCTGAATGACTTGGATAAATAAAGGCGTTCCAAAGTTATTACCACATAAAGTGAGATATGTCAGTTTTGCAAAATTTGGCCTGGTCAGGAAGGGGGCAAAGGGCCCAGATGGGAAGTGGTTAAGTTATTTCCCTATCCACATTTGTTTGTAGAGCAGTTGCCATGCTCTTAAGTACATTTTACTGCCTTTTACATCCCTCTAGCCTTTTGAAAGACTATTTTAGAGCCATTTTAATGCAAAAAAGTGCCAATTTTAGTGCCCTAAATTGAAAAAAATCTTATTTTCAATTGTCGGGTGACATTTTACCATTTTTGGCATATACACCCTGTACAGAATTATTAGGCAAATGAGTATTTTGACCACATCATCCTCTTTATGCATGTTGTCTTACTCCAAGCTGTATAGGCTCGAAAGCCTACTACCAATTAAGCATATTAGGTGATGTGCATCTCTGTAATGATAAGGGGTGTGGTCTAATGACATCAACACCCTATATCAGGTGTGCATAATTATTAGGCAACTTCCTTTCCTTTGGCAAAATGGGTCAAAAGAAGTACTTGACAGGCTCAGAAAAGTCAAAAATAGTGAGATATCTTGCAGAGGGATACAGCACTCTTAAAATTGCAAAGCTTCTGAAGCGGGATCATCGAACAATCAAGCGTTTTATTCAAAATAGTCAACAGGGTCGCAAGAAGCGTGTGGAAAAACCAAGGCGCAAAATAACTGCCCATGAACTGAGAAAAGTCAAGCGTGCAGCTGCCAAGATGCCACTTGCCACCAGTTTGGCCATATTTCAGAGCTGCAACATCACTGGAGTGCCCAAAAGCACAAGGTGTGCAATACTCAGAGACATGGCCAAGGTAAGAAAGGCTGAAAGACGACCACCACTGAACAAGACACACAAGCTGAAACGTCAAGACTGGGCCAAGAAATATCTCAAGACTGATTTTTCTAAGGTTTTATGGACTGATGAAATGAGAGTGAGTCTTGATGGGCCAGATGGATGGGCCCGTGGCTGGATTGGTAAAGGGCAGAGAGCTCCAGTCCGACTCAGATGCCAGCAAGGTGGAGGTGGAGTACTGGTTTGGGCTGGTATCATCAAAGATGAGCTTGTGGAGCCTTTTCGGGTTGAGGATGGAGTCAAGCTCAACTCCCAGTCCTACTGCCAGTTTCTGGAAGACACCTTCTTCAAGCAGTGGTACAGGAAGAAGTTTGCATCCTTCAAGAAAAACATGATTTTCATGCAGGACAATGCTCCATCACACGCGTCCAAGTACTCCACAGCGTGGCTGGCAAGAAAGGGTATAAAAGAAGAAAATCTAATGACATGGCCTCCTTGTTCACCTGATCTGAACCCCATTGAGAACCTGTGGTCCATCATCAAATGTGAGATTTACAAGGAGGGAAAACAGTACACCTCTCTGAGCAGTGTCTGGGATGCTGTGGTTGCTGCTGCACGCAATTTTGATGGTGAACAGATCAAAACACTGACAGAATCCATGGATGGCAGGCTTTTGAGTGTCCTTGCAAAGAAAGGTGGCTATATTGGTCACTGATTTGTTTTTGTTTTGTTTTTGAATGTCAGAAATGTATATTTGTGAATGTTGAGATGTTATATTGGTTTCACTGGTAAAAATAAATAATTGAAATGGGTATATATTTGTTTTTTGTTAAGTTGCCTAATAATTATGCACAGTAATAGTTACCTGCACACACAGATATCCCCCTAAAATAGCTAAAACTAAAAACAAACTAAAAACTACTTCCAAAAATATTCAGCTTTGATATTAATGAGTTTTTTGGGTTCATTGAGAACATGATTGTTGTTCAATAATAAAATTAATCCTCAAAAATACAACTTGCCTAATAATTCTGCACTCCCTGTACAAACCCCTGCTGTGCCTGGGTGACAGGGGCCTAAATCTCTCAAAATCCTCTGTTGTATTGCTGGGTGACATGAACCCCCTTTTGCCGTGAATGAACCCCCGCTGTGCCTGGGTGACAGGGGCCTAAATCTCTCAAAATCCTCTGTTGTATTGCTGGGTGACATGAACCCCCTTTTGCCGTGAATGAACCCCTGCTGTGCCTGGGTGACAGGGGCCTAAATCTCTCAAAATCCTCTGTTGTATTGCTGGGTGACATGAACCCCCTTTTGTCGTGAATGAACCCCTGCTGTGCCTGGGTGACAGGGGCCTAAATCTCTCAAAATCCTCTGTTCTATTGCTGGGTGACAAGAACCGCCTTTTGCTGTGAATGAACCCCTGCTGTGCCTGGGTGACATGGGCCTAAATCTCTCAAAATCCTCTGTTCTATTGCTGGATGACAAGAAGCTAGTTTTGCCGTGAATACACCCCTGCTGTGCCTGGGTGACAGGGGCCTCGTTCTCTCAAAATCCTCTGTTCTATTGCTGGGTGACATGAACCCCCTTTTGCCGTGAATGAACCCCTGCTCTGCATTGCTGACAGGGAACTAAATTTTGTGAAAACATCTGTTACTGATCGGAAGATGCGCGACTACAAGCGCACGCTGCTGATGGCATTCCCACCTGACAGCGGGGGCACAGTGGAAGCACAAGGCGAAGGCAGAGGAGGAGGAAGAGGTCGCCAACGCAGCTGGGGCACCGCCAGCACCTGAGAAGGCAGGGTTAGCATGGCCAAAATGTGGAAAAGCTTTGTCAGCCTTGGAGGTGCTGACCTGCCCTGCAGCCAGTGTATAGTGTGAACGTGTGTTTAGAGCATTATCACAGGCCGCAGCCAATGTGGACTTGCTTACGTTTATTAAAATGAACCAGGCATGGATCCCACAGGACTTGTCCGTACCTTGTGCAGAATAGACATTTATACCAGCCTCAACCATCCATTCTTGTACTCAAGTGCACTTATTCTTTGTTTTATTTTGTTATATGTCCCAATATTTTGGGGGATACCCCAATTTAAAAATAAAAAATAACACAAATCAGTGTTGGCTACCTATTCCTCCTTCACCGCCGCTTCAACCTACACCGCCAACGTCAACCTATACCGCCACATCCACCCATCCACCGCCTCCTCAACCTCCTACTCCTAGATCCAGATTGTTTTTTTAAATTTTTCTGTATTTTATGTTATTTTATGTCATTTCCCTATCCACATTTGTTTGCAGAATAGTTGCCATGCTCTTAAGCACATTTTGATGCCTTTTGCAGCCCTCTAGCCCTTTCCAGGACTATTTTAGAGCCATTTTAGTGCCCAAAAGGTCAATGGGGTTCGGGGTCAAGTTCGGGTCCCGAACCCAAACTTTTTTTTTCAAGTTCGGCCGAACCTGCCGAACCCAAACATCCAGGTGTCCGCTCAACTCTAGTCTTGTTACTATTTTGGGGTACATATGTCTGTTTTGATCCCTTTTTATACCATTTTGTGGGAAGTGAGGTGGGCAAAATTGCAATTCATCATAGTTTTTCAGTTTTTTTTATGGAGTTCACCGTGCAGTAAAAGTACGTGATCCTTTTATAGATTAGGTTGTTACGGACACAGCGATACCAAACATGTTTAGTGTTTTTTTTTTTTTTTAACCAATTATATGTGCGGATATAGGAAGAAGTTAAAAATTTTTTTTTTTACTTTTTTTTTTTTACTTTTTTCACTTTTTTTTACACTTTTTTTACTCAGACCCACTTGGTTCTTGAAGATCCAGTGGGTCTGATGCCTCTGCAGTGTATTGTCATTCACAGTAAGCCTGATCAGGCTCAGCTATATCATGTGAAGGCATCCGGTTGCCATGGTAACCATTGGGACGCTGCCACAGCAGTGTAACGGCCCGATGGAGGAGGGAGTTCCCTCCGTCAGTTTACCCTTGAAGTATCGGGCTGCTGCCACAGCAGAGCAGCGGCCCGATGGTTATCCCCTCCATGCAGCGGTCACTAAGGACCGCAACATGGAAGGGGTTAAATGTCCGACATCGGTGCCAGCACCGATGTCGGCCATTTCAAGCAGAGTGTCAGCTGTATGTTGCAGCTAACACTCTGCCCCGCTGCCGCTCTGCAAACCTTGACTTGGGGGGGGGGGCAAGGGGGGCTTGTTGCATCGCCGACCATCCTGAAGGGGGGGGCTTGTTGCCATCCTGAAGGGGAGGGGGGGTAATGGCTTGTCTGGAGGTAAGGACGGCCATCCGACACGGCGGGGGAAGGGAGGAGGAGAGGGACGGCATCAGGATGCTGCCACAGCAGAGTATCAGCCCGTTGGTTAGCCCCTTCCATACAGCGGTCCCTAAGGACCATGGCATGGAAGGGGTTATGTCTTCAGTTTGAAGCAGACTGTCAGCTGTATATTACAGCTGACAGCAGTGGTCACACTACATTTTTTCCAGAAGAGTTAAAATACTCCTCTTAACAATTTGGGGGAGTATTTTTAGCAGAGGAGGAGTACAAATTTTGTGGTAAATCACATATATAATGCATAGGCCCACATAATGTTATGAGGCTGATATTTCTGCAAGGAAACCATTGCTAGTCTTCCATGCAAAAATAAATGTAGACAATTTTACATTTATCCAACATCATACACTAAACATAAGACCACTCTGCTGCCATACACAGAGCCCACCTGACGCTGCCATACACAGCGCCCAGCTGACGCTGCCATACACTGTGCCCACCTGACGCTGCCATAAACAGCGCCCACCTGACGTTGCCATACACTGCACCCACCTGACGCTGCCATACACAGCGCCCACAATGTTGTCTGGAGCTGTTCCTGGTGAGAGGGATGTTTGTGAGGGGCGGGGCTTCAAAGGTGTCCATATTATTGAAAGCATGTAGTGAGCACTTTGACCCATAAGGCATTTCATAAACTTTAGAAACACTTGGCTGTGAAAATGAAAAATGTCATTATTTTTTTTTTTTTACAAGAAAATGGTGCTGTTAATGAGTCTAGACACTGAGAAGGCTTTTGATAAAGTAGCATGGCCCTTCTTATATGAAATATTGAACAGGGAATTTTGGCTTACAATTTCAACAATATATTCAATACCTACAAAGACCTGTGTGGTGGTTGATGGCCAATGATAGACCTCTTCTGTGGCACTAAACAAGGATGTCCTCTGTCACCTTTTATTTTACTTCTCTATAGAGGTGACGTTTTCATTGGTAACATTTTGGGGTACATATGACTTTTTGATCGCTTGATATTATGTTTTTATTATGAAGTGACTAAAAATAGCTGCTTTGTCATAATTTATAATTATTTTTTTACAACGTTCACCTGATAAGGTACATCATGTGATATATTTATACAGCTGGTCGTTACAGATGTGGCAATAGCAAATATGTCTATTTTTCATTTTTTTTCTAATTTTAATATTTTTTAAATTACTTAAGTGGTGAAAAGGGCACTCTTTCATATCTGAAATGTTTTTTTTGTTTTTATATTTGTATTTTTTTACTTTTATTTGACACTGTGTCCCTCATAAGGTCATACAGGACCTCTGGGGGATGTAACAATGGCAGTTGGCAGCCGCCAGCGTGCAGCACATCCTGCTATGTACCTCAGTCGAACTGCACACAAAGCTCCTCCTCTCGAACTGCACGCCCCTGATTCCGCCTTCTCTCCAATCCCGGCCAGGCACCACCTTTATAAGGGTGCTTCCCCCTTCCTGTGATGCCTGAGCAATATTGTAGTTTTCTACAGCGAAGGTTCTAGCTCGTAGTTCCTGTGTTGTTATCCTGCTTCTGACCTTAGCCTGTATCCTGACCTCATCTCTGCCTGATCCTCCTGTACCTCGCTGCCCTGAAGTGTATGATTCGGATTGTCGACCACGCCTCTGTCTGCTGTTCAGCTTGTTACACCTGCTGCACCTGAACTATTCAGCTCTGCTGTTCTAACATCTCCAGCTCTGCTTAATCACTAACTCAGCTCTGCTTCATATGACTCTGCTGCTGCGCTTCTTCCGTCCAGCGACAGCTCTCTCCACCTGCCTGTATCCCCAGTGCTTGGACTGGGGCATTCTGGCCTGCTCGGCAATCTGCCACTTAACCGGGACCACTCTTGCGGTAGCGACCTGGGTCTCTCCTGCAGCTAAGACCAGCTTCCGCATCTTGGAGTGGGATAAAGGGGGAAGACCAGGGGAACACTTAGATTCCGCTCCCACGTTTGGCCCAAAGTCAAACCGGTAAGTGGCACAGCGGGTCCACACCCGTTGGAGCGTTACAGGGGACATTTAATATCATTTTTTTAATTCCGATTTCTCCTGTAACTAGGGATGACGTAGTAGAGGGGAATACAACCCCCAGAGAACTTGTACAGCAGTATACTATGCTGTACAGCCTAATTGCAGGACTGATCGCGGTCTCAGGAAGACACGGCAGCTCCTGGACTCCACCGGCCCCGGCGGTCACATGATAACTGGGACAGAACAGGAAGCTGCATGTTGCTTCTTACGCTGTATACACAGTGCTCCTTCAGCGTTTCAGAAGGCAGGGACAAAGAGGTATACAGTACCTTGCAAAAGTATTCACCCCCCCTTGACTTTTTTCATATTTTGTTACATTAGAGCCTTAAGTTCAATGTTTTGTTAATCTGAATTTTATGTGATGGATCAGAACACAATAGTCTAAGTTGGTGAAGTGAAATAAGAAAAATATATAATTAAAACTATTGTTTAGAAATAGAAAACAGAAAATTGGCATGTGCGTATGTATTCACCCCCTTTGTTAGGAAGCCCATAAAAAGCTCCAATACAACAATTACCTTCAGAAGTAACATAATTAGTGAAATGATGTCCACCAGTGTGCAATATAAGTGTCACGTGATCTGTCATTACATATACACACCTTTTTTGAAAGGCTCCAGAGGCTGCAACACCTAAACAAGAGGCACCACTAACCAAACACTGCCATGAAGACCAAGGAACTCTCCAAACAAGTAAGGGACAATGTTGTTGAGAAGTAAAAGTCAGGGTTAGGTTATAAAAAAAATATCCAAATCTTTGATGATCCCCAGGAGCACCATCAAATCTATCATAACTAAATGGAAAGAACATGGCACAACAGCAAACCTGCCAAGAGACGGCCGCCCACCAAAACTCATGGACCGGGCAAGGAGGGCATTAACCAGAGAGGCAGCACAGAGCTGGTGGAGCTGGAGAGTTCCACAGCAGAGACTGGAGTATCTGTACATAGAACGACAATAAGCCGTACGCTCCATAGAGTTGGGCTTTATGGTAGAGTGGCCAGAAGAAAGCCATTACTTTCAGCAAAAAACAAAAAGGCACGTTGTGATTTTGCGAAAAGGCATGTGAGAGACTCCCAAAATGTATGGAGGAAGGTGCTCTGGTCTGATGAGACTAAAATATAACTTTTCGGCCATCAAAGAAAACGCTATGTCTGGCGCAAACCCAACACATCACATCATCCAAAGAACACCATCCCCCCAGTGAAACATGGTGGTGGCAGCATCATGCTGTGGGGATGTTTTTCAGCAGCCGGGACGGGGAAACTGGTCAGAGTTGAGGGAAAGATGGATGGTGCTAAATACAGGGATATTCTTGAGCAAAACCTGTACCACTCTATGCGTGATTTGAGGCTAGGACGGAGGTTCACCTTCCAGCAGGACAATGACCCCAAAGACACTGCTAAAGCAACACTTGAGTGGTTTACAGGGAGTGCAGAATTATTAGGCAAGTTGTATTTTTGAGGATTAATTTTATTATTGAACAACAACCATGCAAGGACACTCAAAAGCCTGCCATCCATGGATTCTGTCAGTGTTTTGATCTGTTCACCATCAACATTGCGTGCAGCAGCAACCACAGCCTCCCAGACACTGTTCAGAGAGGTGTACTGTTTTCCCTCCTTGTAAATCTCACATTTGATGATGGACCACAGGTTCTCAATGGGGTTCAGATCAGGTGAACAAGGAGGCCATGTCATTAGATTTTCTTCTTTTATACCCTTTCCTGCCAGCCACGCTGTGGAGTACTTGGACGCGTGTGATGGAGCATTGTCCTGCATGAAAATCATGTTTTTCTTGAAGGATGCAGACTTCTTCCTGTACCACTGCTTGAAGAAGGTGTCTTCCAGAAACTGGCAGTAGGACTGGGAGTTGAACTTGACTCCATCCTCAACCCGAAAAGGCCCCACAAGCTCATCTTTGATGATACCAGCCCAAACCAGTACTCCACCTCCACCTTGCTGGCGTCTGAGTCGGACTGGAGCCCTCTGCCCTTTACCAATCCAGCCACGGGCCCATCCATCTGGCCCATCAAGACTCACTCTCATTTCATCAGTCCATAAAACCTTAGAAAAATCAGTCTTGAGATATTTCTTGGCCCAGTCTTGACGTTTCAGCTTGTGTGTCTTGTTCAGTGGTGGTCGTCTTTCAGCCTTTCTTACCTTGGCCATGTCTCTGAGTATTGCACACCTTGTGCTTTTGGGCACTCCAGTGATGTTGCAGCTCTGAAATATGGCCAAACTGGTGGCAAGTGACATCTTGGCAGCTGCACGCTTGACTTTTCTCAGTTCATGGGCAGTTATTTTGCGCCTTGGTTTTTCCACACGCTTCTTGCGACCCTGTTGACTATTTTGAATGAAACGCTTGATTGTTCGATGATCCCGCTTCAGAAGCTTTGCAATTTTAAGAGTGCTGCATCCCTCTGCAAGATATCTCACTATTTTTGACTTTTCTGAGCCTGTCAAGTTCTTCTTTTGACTCATTTTGCCAAAGGAAAGGAAGTTGCCTAATAATTATGCACACCTAATATAGGGTGTTGATGTCATTAGACCACACCCCTTCTCATTACAGAGATGCACATCACCTAATATGCTTAATTGGTAGTAGGCTTTCGAGCCTATACAGCTTGGAGTAAGACAACATGCATAAAGAGGATGATGTGGTCAAAATACTCATTTGCCTAATAATTCTGCACTCCCTGTAAGGGAAAACATGTAAATGTGTTGGAATGGCCTAGTCAAAGCCCGGATCTCAATCCAATAGAAAATCTGTGGTCAGACTTAAAGACTGCTTTTCACAAGCGCAAACCATCCAACTTGAAGGAGCTGGAGCAGTTTTGCAAAGAGGAATGGGCAAAAATCCCAGTGGTAAGATGTGAAAAGCTCATAGAGACTTATTCAAAGCGACTTGGAGCTGTGATTGCCACAAAAGGTGGCTCTACAAAGTACTGACTTTAGGGGGATGAATAGTTATGCACATTGACTTTTTCTGTTATTTTGTCCTATTTGTTGTTTGCTTCACAATAATAAAAAAAAAACATCTTCAAAGTTGTGGGCATGTTCTGTAAATTAAATGATGCAAATCCTCAAACAATCCATGTTAATTCCAGGTTGTGAGGCACCAAAATACGAAAAAAGTCAAGGGGGGTGAATACTTTTGCAAGGCACTGTACTTCCTGCCTTCTCTATCGGGAGCCCCGCTCAGCAGCTGTGTGATTATCATGCAGCTGTGATCTCTGAATGGACGTTCTAAAACGTCCATTCAGAGATAAATCCTGACCCCCAAGATATCTATAGTCTATGAGTGGTTGGAAACCGGTTAACCAGGAGATTTCTTCTAAGAAAAATGGCCACTCTCGCTGGGTTGGCAAAACGTATCCAGACTAAACCCGGCTCCCCCATCCCATACTTCCTGGATAACAATGAGAACAATGTACTGCTTTTCTATTGTATTTATCATGGTCTGCAATTGTGATAGCTAATGAAGAGTCTTGAGGAAAAATGACCGAGCTCCAAAAATTGTCCCTAATCCTCGCCCTAACTCCTCACCGTATTAGCGGACCTGGATGGTAGGACGGCTCATACCCTGGATACCTGAGGCCCAGGACACGGAAGAACAGGAGTCTCAAAAGGCCTAGAAGCAGGGAAAGGAAAAGATCATGTGCAGCAACTGGATCGGCAGGTAAGAACACCGAAAAACACACTTACCTGCCGCTGCCACCACCACTGGAACCCGTGCATACGTACCGGAGCCCTAACACCAAACAGGAGTACCAGCAACTCGCACAAGTATCCAGCACACCAGACTCCGCCAGGACCCCCATACCACAAGGTGCATGGCAGCCCCAGGCAGTGCTGAATACAGGCTTGTAGTTCACCCCTCCAGGAAACCAACCCCCTTCCGGAGGACACAACAAACAAGGGAAATGTCAAGCAACCATGCTGGAAGATATAACCAAACATACCAGACATGGAAAACCAAGATAGACATTACAACACACCAAATTATAACCCCACACCAAACATACAACATATGTAAGGGAGGGAAGACATCGCTGGAGACCTCGATGTCCCACTAGGAGGCCCTTACTCTGGGAGATGAAACATGAAGACCAGGAGCATAACTCCAGCACACACCATGGCTGGAGTACCACTGACTCCTGGCCTCTAGCCACAGGTAAGTTGAAGCACCTAGTGACCACACCAAATAAGGTGGTTAACCCCTCAAGCACCGGACAGAGGGGGAAACAACTTAAAGGGGAAGTGCACACACCAGTATAAAAAGATACACGTTGCCGCAGGCAACAACGTGCACGGCAATCATGTCACGGCACACACCACAAAGGCCGTGACACTGCCCCCACATGCTGAAACAGCAACATGTTGCCACAGGCAACAGCAAGCATGGCAAAAGTGTCACAGCGCACACCAAAGGCCGTGACACCCTCCTAGCCCTACCTAGAGGTCAACACACATGTACAGTTAACTCATACTGCAGAAATTCGGCAAGGTATAAATATCACCAAATAACTTTATGAAATGAAAGGGGAAGAACCAATTAAAAACCTTACTTTACACACCTAAATGCTAGATTGGTAGGGGTCTGACTGCTGGAACCTGCACCAATCATCTGAACAGGGGATCTCAGCCCCCTCTTTACCCAAGCTACATGGGTAACTGAAGCTTGGAGGAGTTTGAATGGAGCGGTGGTTCATCATATGCTCGGCTGCACCATTCAAAATCTATGGCACTGATGGAAACAGCCAAACACAACAGTGCAGGGAGCAGTTAATTTTTCACTTGAGCAACATACTGCACTATATATGTTGGATAACTTTTCCTCAAAAAGGCTTATCTAAGACATTGATGGCATATCTCTAAAATATGCCATCTATGCCAGATATTTCTCCTCTCCTTTGCTTATATATATAAGCTTGCACTTGCACTTTATATTTGACGAGATTATTTGTACTCTTACCAATAGTGGGTATCCCTTCAACATATATTTTACATGGTAACTTTGCCTTATTTAGATATATCCACATTCGGGTCACTCCTGTCTCCTTACCCTTTTTGTACTCTACTAACTCTCCCAGGATTGTGCTGCACTTTGTGCATTTGTCTGTTATCTCTATGTATGCTTTTAATCATGTACTCAAATAAAACAATATTTTTATAGTTCATCAGCTTTAAGTGTTCTTTTATAGGTTTTCTATTAGTTTCTGAGTTAAGCTCTTTTGAGGGGCCTTTACTGCGGCTTTACGCCATTCTTTTGTGTAATCTACTTCTGTATTAATTAGTCTATTCTCTGTGGTTCCCACAGATTTTGTTTTTTGATTACAGGCCCCATGGATTTTAGAACGAGAGAACGCACCTGGCAATCTCGTCTTGTGGAGGTTTTTAGAGATGACAGTTCATCTGTTGATTTTAATACACGTAGGGATGTGGGCACACTGCAGGGCACCTTGAGGTCTCAACTCCACCGTAAGTTAAAAACTTGGTGGAATAAGGTCTCTTTAGAAAATTACATACAGCGGGGCCTTGTACCTAGAGGTTTACGTATTCAAGTGTTCCCTTCCTTTCCAATAGAAGACGAAACATTCACAGAGAAATGGGAGGAGATTTGCACAAGTAGTTCCATGAAGTTCATGGAACTATTGGTGGGCCTTAATGTTAATACCCTTTCAATACTGGATAAGGAGATTGAGACCACACAAAATCACTTACAGACAGTAATGTCAAGCGAGGAATGGACCTCCTTCAATCTCCAATTGGAAGCCCAATTTGAGACGTGGGAGAGGGATATCCAACAATTAAAATCCAAGAAATTCAATAGGGACCTCACTGATGCACAAAATAAGAAGGTGTACCGATGGCGACGTGTCCAAAGATCTGAGACATTAGTTCGGTCCTCATCAATCTCATCACTGTCTGGAGTCAGTAACACAGGCAGTCAAGCAAGTGGTCAAACGAGTCCTGGGATGATGACCAGATGGAGGGGTCAAAATAAAAGGAAGTGGGAACATAGGACCCAGCCTTACAAGAGGAGACAGAGAGATGAACCACATCAAGACAAAAACTTGAAGGTAATCAATCTTTCTGAACATGATCTCTGATGTGGATATTTCTATCCTACAGAAGGGACTCACTTTCTCACCCTCTGCCTCTCTTGACATCTTCACAGCGATAAAGGATCTCCACTTATTTGGTCGATCGCTGATTTTCAAGAGGTGGTTTTTTAAACCTGAAGAAGAAAACCCCTCAGGCGTACCAACAGAGGAAGAAACTTTAAATATTTTGGAGAGTCTATTAGAGGAACAAAGTGAAACCTCAGGTAAGGTCCCTATGGTTATTAGGAAACGTTCTGACAAATTCCCCTCCTTGTCTCTATGTCCGGCAATAGACCTCTTTGTGAGATCGGTATCAAATGAACTCACAAAAGTATCAGCTGAGAGGACTCCTGACAATTTGACCTTTGACCAACGGAGGAGTCTAAAGAACCTACGGTCGTGGAAGGACGTAGTGTTCAAACCAGCTGACAAGGGGGGGAACATTGTCATCTGGCCTCGTAAAATGTACGAGGCAGAGGCCTACCGTCAGTTAAGGGATATGGCATGCTATAAGAAATTAACTTTTAATCCCCTCTCCGCCTACAGTCAATTATTGCTGGATTTATTGGAAACAGCGGTAACTGATGGAGTCATATCCCGACAATTATGTGAAGCATTGACCATACGACATCCCTCAATACCTACCTTATATCTCTTACCCAAGATTCATAAGAGTTCTACTAAACCAACAGGTAGGCCGATAATATCGGGATGTGGGGGTTTCTTGGAAAATGTGTGTAAATTCTTGGATCACAATCTGAAACCCATGGTGGAAAACTTGTCATCGTACACGCGAGATACCGCCGACCTTCTTCGGAAGATTGACGGCATTCACCTCGAGCCTGATATGATGCTGGTGACATGCGATGTCGAATCGCTGTACACCAGCATCAATCACGCAGATGGGATACGTGCTGCCTCCTATTTTTTGTCCATGACAGACAATGATAGGAGGTTCTCCGCCTGCTTGATTGACTTGTTACAATTTGCTTTAACGCATAATTTTTTCACCTTTAACGGCTCCTTCTACCTACAGCTCCGGGGGACGGCAATGGGGGCGGCCTGCGCACCCTCATATGCCAATTTGTTCCTGGGGCTGTGGGAGAGGGAGCTGTTTATGTCTGATGGGCATGCGTCGATGGACCGGGTCATATTTTGGGCCCGGTACATCGACGATGTCTTTCTCATATGGCAGGGTACTTCCGAAACCTTGGGTTTGTTTATGGATGGCCTGAACCATAACACATATAACATCCATCTGACTTATAAATGTGATATGGAACAAATTGAATTCTTGGATGTTCTAATTAGACTTGATCAATTGGGCCATTTACAGACAGACATATACAGGAAAGAAACGTCTGTTAATGCTCTCTTACACGCGTCATCCTCTCACTCTCCGCAGACAATCAAAGCAATACCAACCGGTCAGTTTATCAGGATCAGGAGAGTTTGTTCCACTGATGAGGATTTCGAGTTTCAGTCGGACATCTTGCGACAACGTTTTCTGGAGAGAGGGTACAGCAAGAGATCAGTTAAGAGAGCGTATAACAGGGCTAAACACTCGATGCGGCAAGATCTCATCAATCCCAAACCAAAGACAGCAACATCTGACGTGGTAAGATATATCACCCCTTACCATTCGCAGTGGGATTTTAGAGAGGTTCTGGCCAATACTGAGGGCTGACCCAATTCTGGATAAAATATTACCATCACATCCATCGGTGGTACCCAGGAGGGCGAAAACCTTAGGAGACCATCTGGTCAGATCTTATTACGCCCCTCAAACACAAGGCACAATCTTTGGTTCAAAGGGACCAAAATGGGGGTGTTCCCCCTGTGGGAAATGTGTGGCCTGTGATAACATCTTAAAAACCACCGAGTTTATGAATTCTGCACAGACAAAAACATATAAAATTACACACCACATCTCGTGTACAACTAAAGGTGTAATTTACCATGCTACCTGTCCGTGTCCAAAAATTTACGTGGGACTGACAAGCAGGGAACTAAAAGTACGAGTCCGCGAACATGTCCGAGATATTTTAAAATCGAAGGACACCACTGAAGTGGATGATTTAAAACCGATCGCGAGACACTTTAAGAGCTTCCACGATAGTGACCCCTCATCCCTGAAAGTCTGTGGCATTGACCACATTGACTTAGGTAGCGCGGTGGTAACTTAATGAAACGGCTGGCCCAATTGGAAACAAAGTGGATTTGGACCTTGGACACTAAACAACCAAAGGGCCTCAATGATGCCCTGTCGTATGCCCCTTTCCTACAGTGAACATGTAATTTTACATTTTTACTAACAAAAATGTTCTATATATTTTTGTTTTTTAACTTTTCTTTTTCCTTAGATAGGATCTCATGTTCATAAGTGTTTTATGTATCTTCCCACTGGGGAGTCCCGCTATTAATAATGTTTCTCTATCATAGGTTATTAGATCTATTTCCACGGTCTCTACAAGTACTTTGAGCATGTTCTATTGGATTATCTACGTCACCAATGATACAATCTGAAGGATCGAAATGTCACTTCACCTCTCTTTTTCTCTTGTGTTTTTACATTAATATTTTTTATGGTTTATGAATGACATATATGTATTGTCCCCTCAGGTTCATATATGTATGTCATATACGTGCCCTTCTTTCACTCATTGATTGTTTTTCCCTTTTTTACCTACCAATAATATTTTGTATTTTGCACAATGCACTTATCCAGTGCATCAATAATCTCCTCTCTTTTTTTTGCACTTTGGGTTTGGTTGTGACTCCCGGCCATACAGTCTCCCTTATTGGGTCCCGTTGGGGTGTTGCCCTGTCGGGAGACTGTGTGGCCGTGACTCATTTTACCTCTTCCAATTTTTTATAAATTTGCACAATGCACTTATAAGCACATTACTAATATTCTTCCTGTGCTTGGTTTTGACTCCCTGCCATGCACTCTCTCCTCCTTTTGGGGAGATTGTATCGCTGTGATTCATCTTACCCAGTCCAATTTTCACCTTGTTCATCAGGTTGTGCATATTGCACCACTATGTATATATATAATTGCACTACGCTATATATGTGATTTCACCTGTTGAGGTTATGACTCGCGGCCATGGACTCTCCTTGTGAGGATATCCGCTATAGGTTACCACCCTTTCAGGAGAGACTATGTAGCCGCGACTCATTTCACCTCATCAAATTCCCATTCCTTCATTGTTTTTCTTATGCACTTAATGTGCATCACAATTTTACGAATATATATGCGCATTATTTTGTGCTTAGACACTTACTTGCTCACACATCGTGACGTGCCTACTTGTGTCCTCCCCTTTTGGATGACGTTTGAACCATTGGAGAAACATGTGATTATAACTCACGATCATGTGATCCGCCTGCATGACCTTGTTGGTTGTAAAACTAACTGTTACGTGACTGATGAATATCTCGCGAGACCATGACGTTTATTACGTCACGGAAGGTCCTTGAACAATAGACGTAGTTGTAATATCGGCTACCATATGACTTTTGAATATCCTGCGAGATTATGACGCTTTTGACGTCACGGAAGGTCCTTGAGTGAATAGACGCAGCTGCACCTGCGCGTTTGGCCACCGCGCGGTTCACCTGTGCCTTAGAACCCATGTGTCCGATTAATGGACTCCGATTGGCGGAACACTTGTTTAAGAGGGACTGCTCCAGTGGGAAGACTGTACCCCCAGAGGAAGGTTTTAAATCGAAACGCGCGTCGGGGTGTGCAGTCTTCCTGTGGACTTACCATCATTTTACACACGGTATGTGACCTTATCCCTGTTCATCTGCTTACCTGCTTAACTTTTGCGGTTGTCTTGTGCTTTTTGATTAAACACTTATTATGTGTTTTCTTTTACAAATTGTCATGTGATTTGCACTTGCACTTTATTTACCCGCCTAGACTACTTGAATAGGTATATATATATATATGTATTTAGGGACCCACAATGAAGGGTTATTTCTCCTCTCCTTTGCTTATATATATAAGCTTGCACTTGCACTTTATATTTGACGAGATTATTTGTACTCTTACCAATAGTGGGTATCCCTTCAACATATATTTTACATGGTAACTTTGCCTTATTTAGATATATCCACATTCGGGTCACTCCTGTCTCCTTACCCTTTTTGTACTCTACTAACTCTCCCAGGATTGTGCTGCACTTTGTGCATTTGTCTGTTATCTCTATGTATGCTTTTAATCATGTACTCAAATAAAACAATATTTTTATAGTTCATCAGCTTTCAGTGTTCTTTTATAGGTTTTATGCCAGATAGGAGCAGGTTCCACCTCGGTGACCAGCTTACGTCTGCAGAATGGGGCCCCCAAAGTGAACAGAGAGCAGTTGCGCATGTGCGGCCACAGTCCGTTCAGTGGTATGGCTCGGCTCGGCTATCTCTGGCAGTCCCATAACAGTGAATGGAGAAGTAGACATGCTTGCACGGTCCGCTGTCCTTTCACAGCTATGGAATGTCCAAAAATAGTCAAATGTGCTCACTTGGCTATTTCTGGAACTCTTCTTCACTTTGGGGCCCCTGTTCCGGAGACAGAAGCGGGTCCCAGAGATGGGACCCATACCTAGCTGACTTTGATGGCATATCGTAGCTATATGCTATTAATATGTGAAATGAGCCAACCCTTGTAATGTATATTTGCAGTATTGTGGTGTACCAAAAATCCAATAATCTAGAAAAAAAAATTATATCATCACTATATACCACTTAGGATAGGTTTGTGGGGGTTTGGAATTATACATTGGATCATTTTGGATTAAAGTACTTGTCCACACTGAATAACCCTGGCCAGGCTTGGACTGGCCCACAGGGGTACAGGTGAATCACCCGGTGGGCCCCTGAGCAAGGTGGGCCCCCAGTCTCCCACCCCCTGCACAACTGGCACATAACACAGTAGACTTACTGCACTACATACATATATTCAATGTACAGCAACTCAACCAGCCTATGTTCATATAAAAAACTTGATAGATTATTAAAGTAACTTCCCAGTTTATTATTATAGACACGATTAGAGCTGAGATGACTTCTAAGTATAGAGGAAAGCTACCAGTGTCCTCTTATACCCAGGACCTACCTTCTCAAAGTGGCTGCAGGGACCCCCATATTCAATCATCTGGTAGCATCTTGCTGCTGTGTGAGCAGGTAATATTTGAATGTATCCGTACGGTGGGCCCAAAAAATAGATTTTAATGGTGGGTCCTAGGCACCCCAGCCCGACACTGACCCTGGCTATATGCACTATGAGGTTATATGAAAGCCATAGAAGGATTCCCCTACTTAAAACCACCTCTGTTAGGGTCCTCTTACATAGGTCAATGCTGGGCCACTAATGAGCACCATTTGACGAAGTCGATTATATAATTGTTCCCAATAATTGATTATTTGTTGGTGTAAAAGGACCAAACAAGAAAACTACAGTGTATGGAGCAACCTTTGCTCTGATGGACCTTGGCATGTCCATATATTACATGATTGTCCGTTTATTTGAATTGAGGAGGACCAATACCAGTATATGGCCACTGAAGCTTCCCTTGAAATGGAAAATATTACTAACATATATGAAACCACCCTAAACAAAATACGGATTCCACCTTTTTGTTCAACTTATATGTTATATCGTATTGCTTTGTTTTGCTTCTTTGTGTGATATGTCAGAGAAGTGAGAATAGGACTTTCTATAACCTCTTGTCAGTGTGTCATGCTGTGTATGGTGTCCATTATGACAACTCATCTTTACAGTGACACAGTGTCATATTTATCAGGGTCTAGATAGCCTTTCCTTTTCTTCATTTTATTCTCTCAGTATTAATATAATGGTAAAGCAACCATTTTTTTAATGCTCCCTTTGTACAGAAATTTCTTCCCTAGCAGCAGTTTGAAAAATTGGCAGCTGCGTACTTTTGAAGCTACATGCTGACTGCACTACATAAAAACAAGAAAGAAAAGAAACACCAGGAAAAAAAGATTGATGTGTGAAGGTGAGAATAAAGTAGTTTCTGGAGAGCCAGAAAATAATGCACACCATGTCTTACCGATTTCACTTCAGTCTGGCTTCCTCATCATTTTTCTCTGGGGTGTCAGCCTTGATTTGATTTCACTTTACTAGGACCATCAATGTGTTCAGTGATTTAATATCTGCATGTAATATAATGATGGTATGACTGCCAATATCCCATGAATCTCTTGGTGTAAAAGGGTCACTGAGCTTTTGTAAAACCTTTGATATCTCAGAGACATATCAAAAATATTGACTGGTGGTGGGTCTGAGTTCTGAGATCCCCCACTGATTGCTAGTACGAGGTTAAAAAAACATGTGCATATCATATTCTCTCTCCTCGCTGCAGGAGATGAGCTCAGTAGAAGTCTATGGGCCGGTCTCGATTCTGTACTTTGCATTGAGGAAAGAGAGCGCGATATGCATGTACTCTTCTAAACTCTCACCAATCAGAACTTTTGATATGTCTGTATGAAATATTGTAACAGCGACCTCTGTGCGGCACTGTTCCCCACTCTTCACCATGGCCCCGGGCTCCGTGCTCATCTGTGATCTCTACTTACAGCCTCTGTTGCAGCTCTGGACTCTTCCTGTGTGGTTGGTATTACCTATGTGGATTCCACTCCACAACTCCCATTGCTTGTTCTAACTTTCTGTTCCAATGACTCTCTCCCACAAGGGAGTTTCATTATCTGTGCCTGCATTTTTGGACTCTGGGTCAGCCGGTAACTTTATTCTGCAAGCGCTGGTTAATCAGTATCGGCTTCCCACCATCCGTCTGGAGAGGCCTCTGTCAGTGGCTTCCGTTAATGGACTACCACTTCCTGAACCAGTACTCACAGTTACTGTGCCTCTTAAATTACAGGTGGGGGTACTGCACTCAGAGTTAATCTCCTTCTATGTCATGCCAGTCTCCATGAATCCGATTATTCTTGGGCTACCCTGGCTGCACCTTCATTCGCCAATTGTGGACTGGCACTCCGGAGAGATCCTGCGATGGGGATCATCTTGTCGCTTCACCTGCTTAGCGGAGGTCCGGCCTGCTTCCTCACCTACGATACCTGTAGATCTGCCCGGACTACCGCAGCAATATGCTAATTTCGTGGACGTCTTTACTAAAAAAAGACGCAGAGACTCTGCCTCTACATCGTCCATATGACTGTCCAATCGATCTTCTGCCTGGTGCTATTCCTCCTCGTGGTCGAGTCTACCCCCTCTCTCTTCCAAAGACACAGGAGTTGTCAGACTACATCAAGGAGAATCTTGAGAGAGGGTTTATCTGGAAGTCCACTTCGCCAGCCGCGGCGGGGTTCATTTTCGTGCAGAAGAAAGATGGTTCCTTACCGCCTTGTATCGATTATCGAGGTCTGAATAAGATTACGGTTAAAAATCGATATCCTCTTCCGCTGATCTTGAACTTGAGAAATGTACCTTCGAAAAAACTACAGTACCGTTTCTCGGGTACATTATCTCAGATGCTAGATTACAGATGGATCCTGAAAAACTGAATGCGGTAAAGAACTGGCCTCGCCCACAGGGTCTTCATGCTATACAGCGCTTCCTGGGATATGCCAACTTCTTTCGGCAGTTTATTCTGAACTTTTCATCCCTAACATATCCGATCTTCGCTCTTACTAAGAAAGGGGTGAATGACAAAGACTGGCCTCCTGAGGCAGAGGCCACTTTCATCCAATTAAAGAGCTCCTTTGCATCTGCACCTATTCTGTGACATCCCGATGTCTCCTGCCAATTCTTTTTAGAAAGGGACGCTTCCTCCATAGGAGCCGGTGCGGTTTTGCTACAAAAGAATTCCAAGGGCAAGATGTTCACTTGTGGATTCTTCTCCAAGCTCTTCTCTCCCGCTGAAAAAGAATTACTGTATAGGAGACAGGGAGCTTCTGGCCATAAAACTCGCCTTGGAGGAGTGGCATTATCTATTGGAGGGAGCCCAGCATCCGGTAATAATTTTCACTGACCATAAGAATGTTACATACCTACAGACAGCTCAGCGTCTGAACCCTCACGAAGCCAGGTGGGCACTCTTCTTCTCTCCTTTTGATTTTGAGTTACACTTCTGCCCGGCTGAGAAGAACGTCAAGGCGGATACTCTGTCCCGATCTTTTGACTTTTCTGACTAGCAGGAGTAGCCTCAATACAGGATAGATCCTGCTGGCTTAATCACAGTGGCCCCTGTCCTGGTAAGAGACATTCCTCCCGGGAGAACATTTGTACCGTGTGCCAAAAGAAAACGTATCCTGTCGTGGGGGCACAATGCTAAACTGGTCAGTCATCCTGGGATCGTTAAGACCACAGAACTAGTGTCTCGCCACTACTGGTGGCCCACATTGTCCAAAGACGTGCGTGACTATGTTTCCCCTTGTACCGTCTGTGCTCAAAATAAAATCTCCAGGAGAAAACCACAGGCCTGTTGCTACCCCTACCTGTTCCTGATGTTCCATGGCAACACATTGCCACGGACTTTATTACTGATCTGCCTTCTTCGGCTGAATGTACCGTGATTTGGCTGGTTGTGGACCGCTTCTCCAAAATGGATTGCCCTCGGCTGCGGAACTTGCTAAGCTGTTTGTAAAACTTATATTTTGTCTACATGGTCTACCTGGGCATATTGTTTCTGATCGGGGAGTCCAGTTTACTTCCAAGCTCTGGAGAGCCCTCTCTTGTCTACTAGAAATTGACCTAGACTTCTCTTCCGGTTACCACCCCCAAACCAACGGGCAAGTAGAGCGGGTCAATCAAATTTTGGAGAACTATTTTTGACACTTTGTTTCTGCGCAACAGGAGGACTGGACATCTCTGCTACCTTGGACAGAATTCTCCTATAATAACCACACCAGTGAATCTACTGGATCCTCCCCATTCTTTGTCGTCTATGGTCAACATCCTCGTACTCCTCTTCCTGTTCCTGCATCCTCCGGAGTACCAGCTGCAAATTCTTTCTTCAGAGATTTGGAGTGACACCAAGGTCTGCATCGACAAAGCAGTGTCCCGTATGAAGACAAATGCGGACAAAAAAAGAAGAGAAGGTATGGCTTTCCTCCAAGAACATCCGATAAAGAGTCCCCAGTTTTAAGTTTGCTCCTAGATTCCTTGGACCCTTTGAAGAGTTGAAGAGGACCAACAAGGTGACATACAAGTTACGTCTGCCTCCCTCTCTGCGCATTCCCAATGCCTTCCACGTTTCCTTATTGAAACCAATAATCCTTAACCGCTTTTCTACGACTCATTCTACTCCCACTCCGGCATCTGAGAATGCTGACGAGGTCTTTGAAGTCAAGGACATTATAGACATCAAGAAGCGGGGTAAGAAGACCTATTATCTGGTGGACTGGAAAGGTTTTGGTTCTGAGGAAAGATCCTGGGAACCTCAGGAGAACATTCATGCTCCGGATCTAATTAAAAGCTTTCTGTCTCGGTGCGGACTCAAGAAGAGGGGGCATAAGGGGGGGGGGGGTTCTGTAACAGCGACTTCTGTGCGGCGCTGTTCCCCCACTCTTCACCGTGGTCCCAGGCACCGTGCTCATCTGTGATCTCTACTTCCAGCCTCTGTTGCAGTTCTGGACTCTGCCTGTGCGGTTGGTATTACTTATGTGGATTCCGCTCCACAACTTCCATTTAACCTGGACACTGCTTGTACTCGGCTGCTGATGTGGCAGTACGCATCACTCCCTGGATGGGGCTGAGTCCTGTCATGTGATCTCGTTAAACTACCCTGGCTCTCCTGCAGGTATTTAAGTGGCTCAGCCCTTTACCCAGACGCCTCAGAGTCAAGGTCCTAATCTTGTGCTAAAGAGCTTGCTTACCACTCGTGTTCCTGACTTCATACTTCGTTCCTGGACTTAATTTATCGTCTGATCCCTGCCTGCTTGCATCGCCTCTCCCGTTGCCGACCTTGATTGTCTGACCTTGTTCCTGTGCCGCTTGCCCTGACCTATTGCTTGTTCTAACTACGTCTCTGCCTCTTCACCGGTTCCTGTCTTGCTGCTCCTGGTAACGACCCTGCCTGTCTGACCACGTCTGTACTGTCGGTACCTTCGCAGGTACCTCCTGGTCTGCCTGGTCCAGCTGCCACTGACTGGTTTACGCTCTGGAGTAGCCCCTGGCAATTACCGACGGTCAAGCCTATCCTCACCATCTGAGGCCTCTAGTGAAATCTGGGTAGTTGCTTGGTTATTCCCCTCCAGAGTATTGCTAGTCAATGGCACAGTGGGTTCACATCCGCTGATCCGTTACAAATATTATACGTTTTACCAAAGCTCAGTGGCTCTTTAACATTATAGACTACCAGCTGGTTCTTGATGCTACCCCAAGGATTGTTTTTGGACCTGTATGGAAAAGAATATTGGCTGCAAAAATGTAGTATGTCAAATGTGGAGCAACCTGGAAAATACAGTGTGCTGAGACTCGGCTAGACTAAAACCACTGTGTGCAGCGGTTTTCGTCCGGTCAATTCTCTGCATGTTTGCTGGGTTGCAGCCGGATCGGTATCAGGTAGCGTTTGGCAGTGCCGTATCCAGACAGGCTGCTCCCTACTGGAACAGCCTGCCAGAGATGTCTAACGCAACTGTCAAACAGGTCTAACTGATCGCTGGGGGTCAGACAAGAATGGGGGTCCCGTTCCCCAATCAGATGAAGCATCTGTCTGAACATGCACCCTACCACTTCATTCATTCTCTATGGGATGGCCTGAAATAGCAGAGCACTATACTCTCCAGCTATCCCATAGAGAATAAAAGAAGCGACCCGACCTACAACTCCATCAGATCAGGGGGAACGGGATCCCTGTTCTCAGGATCAGTGGAGATCCCAGCAGTCAGGCCCTCATCGATCAGTTAATTATCCTCTATCCTGTGGAGATAGCTTGCAAACTTAGCACAACCCCTTTAAAAAGTACCAAACGGGGACTTTGGGATGGCAGGGACAAGTCGATCAATCATACCTTTGGGTAGGAAACCAGCCACTACATATTGGTCCACCAATGCACATAGCTTGGAAGAAATCCCCGGAACGGGGTCTCCCCTCAGCTTTAAATAGACTGTGCCATCATTTAGTTGTCTACCTGCTTCTTCCACATAGTATTCCCTGGGCATCAGGACCACGTTCCCTCCCTTGTCGGCCGGCTTTATTACGATGTTGTCCTGTTTTTTTAACCACAAGAGGCCCTCGTTGACTACCTTAATACGCGCAACCAGATGAACATGCGATTCACCGTCAATTTTGGGGGTGAGTCGCTTGACTTCCTGGATGTACGTGTTTCAGTCATAGATGGTGTATTACACACCAGGGGCTTTCGCAAGCCCACCGCGACTAACTCGCTCCTCCACCAGACCAGGTTCCACCCGCGGTCTGTAAAAGAGGCCGTTCCGTACGGACAATTTGTCCGTTTGCGGAGGATCAATGATACAGACGCCGCAGTTTTTTAAGAAGGCAAGGGAACTTAGAGACCGACTTTTGGATCGGGGTTACCAACCGAGGAGCGTCTCAGCAGCTCTCAGTAAGGCTGCCAAGCTGGACCGTAATTCTTTACTTATGGAAAAAGGAAGGGACAAGACACCCCCTCGCTTTGCTTTCTCCTTCAAATATAGCCCCGCCTCAGAAACAATCAGGCGGGTTATCAATGATAACTGGGACCTATTGAAAGGGGATCCCTCTTTGAGCAATTTCTCGAGTCAACGACCTTTGGTCACATTCAGAAAGGGCCCAACCCTTAAGGACAAGTTGGTCAAAAGTGTATTTAGCACAGCCCAGGAAGAGACCTGGCTCAAGCAATCTAGAGGTAACTATAGGTGTGGGCACTGTTCTTTTTGTGCACTAAGCGTTTGCAGCAAATGGCTGCATATAGGAGGAATTAAGCATGTAGTACGCGACTTTATCAATTGTCGCACGTCTTATGTTGTATATGTCGTTTTTTGCCCCTGTAAAAGATTTTACATTGGCAAAACGATCCGCCCCTTATTTGAGCGTATCCGCGAGCATGCCGTTCTGTGCGTTCGGGTAGAGGTTGCCAACGCTTGATTGAGCACATCCGCACCGCCCATGGTGCCCATCCGCGTTGCATTTCCTTTGCGGGAGTGGAGCATGTCCGACCCATCCCTAGAGAAGGGGATCGGCATCGCCTGCTCCTGCAGAGGGAAGCAAGGTGGATTTTGCTTACAGGGGCCATGGGAGCGGCGGGACTAAACGACAGAAACGATATGTCGGTTTTCCTTTAATGGGCCATAATGTCTGCATCAACGGCCAGCAGTCTATGGTGACCCTTATCCTTATTTGTTTTGAATACATTTGTTTCTCATGCGCTGTCTAGTCCCTGGTTTATTTAGATTGACAGATTATCCACCGCTCCTTGTGATATGTACTGTAATAGGACCCCAAACAGTTATCTTCTGTACTAACTTGCATATACTTTGTCCCCCTTCGCATTTGTATGGGTATGACTGTCAGGAACCTGTGGCGCATAGCTGTTGCCAGTGGTGCCGGTTACTGAGCCTCGCCTGCATAAAGCGCAAGGCTGCGCGATGACGTCCACAGCAGCCAGAGGAAGCGCGACCACACGCGCGAAACGGCCATAGCCGCTACCATTTGCTACAGAGTGTCCGCCTCAGGACCCCATTTGTGTACTGTTTTCTTCATTAACATGGAATAAAGCAGCAACAAAATATCAACCTCGGTGAGTGCCGCGTATCTTTTTCTTACTTCTCTACATTGTTGCGAATTTAATTGGCTTGTCCTCTCTAACGTTGAGCACCACGAACGAGGCAAATTACACCACAGAACCGGCTTCTCATTCAACAGCAGGGGCTGGAAGCCAAGTGCGGGCAGTGCCGTCATATTCATTATCTCACTTTCAACACCATGCTTCTTTGGTCCTGAAGAATGCAGAGACGAGCATTTCAGTTATCTGTGCTTACATTTTTAGAGGCATTTCTGCTAAATGACTGTATATGTCATTGACATTTATACTGTTAGCAATGAACAAACCTTTATATACTACAGCATGAGCAGAAAAGTATTCCAATAGCCTATTTGGAGAACGCTGCTGACCTTTCCAGATGGTGGACTACAGCAGGTAAGCCATTTTAACAACTGTTACTATCGCTACGTTTCCAACTATTATTCCCTGCTCCAAAGCATCCGTGGTTCTTGGTATACAGCCTCAATGCAGAGCTATGCCTCTCCATGGCTACATACCACAAACAAATCCTGCATAGTCTGATCCTGCAATCTACTGTTATTGCAGTTGTCAAAAAGTGGGTACAGATGGAGAGGAATAACACATGACTGCAGTAGTCAGTAATAGTTGTTTGTAGTCGGTAACTATGGAGATGCATAGGTCTGAAGAGGAACTGTATACACAAAACAGAAGAAGATCATTAAGGCTACTTTTATATTAGCATTTTTCCTTTTCAGTATTGAGATCCGTCATAGGATTCATTGTCAATGGGGGCAAGACTGAATGGAACAGAGTGCACCAGAATGCATTCAGTTCCATTTGGTTGCATTCCCATGACGGACAGAAAACAGCTGCAATCGTTTTTCTGTCCAGCATGAGATGCGGAGCAAGACGGATTCTCGGACACAAGAAAACGGATCCAGCGCCCATTGACTTACAATGGTTTTAGTGACGGATCAATGGACTATTTTAGAGATAATACAACCGGATCCGTTCATAACAGATGCAGCCAGTTGTATTATTATGATGGAAGCATTTTTGCTGAACCCTACCAGATCCAGCAAATACGCTGATGTGAAAGTAGCCTTAATAAGAACACAAAGCTGCTTTTTTTTTTGGTTCATTGAACCAATGAATTAGTTACAAAAATGCACATATCCTTTACACAGCTATTTTAGCAATCCTTTCATAAATATATGTGTTTGGTTGATTGGATTGGCTCACCCTCTATTAGCATGGAATGGGTGCTCCCCCTAAAAAAGATATCCCCAATCTTTTAAAATGGTTTGATTATCTAAAATAAATGGATGAGAGGGGCACACCGACAACTAGAATCACAATGGAGACCAGCCAGTATGTGAATAAGCTATTTATTAGCAACTCAATAAAATAAAGTGAGGATCCTCAAAAATCAATCATTAAAACATGCACATTAAAAGACATATAAAACCATGAGGTGGTGGTATCGTGAGATACAACAATAACACTGATGGATAATACTGTTAGCTGATTGTAGCAGGTTTATATAGACGGTCTTTCTAGGAAACAATTCAGGTGCGCAGGTCTAATGCGCAATGTCTCTCTTGTTACTAAGAGTTCAGGCTAAGCCGATAATTGCAAGTACATGCAGAGTCTTTGTAGTATTAGATCTTCACAGCATATAACAATGAATCTGCTGTTAGACTGTACTGTGTATGGACACACTACTCACAGTTTCGGTGTAATGAGGCGGCCGATCACTTGTGCTTAGCGTGGCGTCCCACGTGGTACAGCACCGATGGTCTGATTTTGGATCCGCTTATTTATACTGGTGAGTAGATCTCCAGGACAATGCAAACAATAGGTTTAGGCTACTGCCGTATAATTGTGTACTGTTTTTCTATGTTTGCATCTCAACTACTTATATGGAATCCGAAGCTATATAGATAAAACGCATGATAACCGCACTGGATGGAGATGCCGACATAGCAAGATAAATATACTCTATTAAAAACCATATTAAGGGAAATAAAGAACGGTGATTCAACATGAACATGCGGTATATATTCTGTAGCCATGTTGTCTCAAATCACATTACATATAAAACCGCACTCCATCGATATGGGATTTTATGCATGTAAAATATGTTTTCCTGGACAAGAAGTTTATAATCATTTATCCAGCCAGTATGTTTTTAACAAACGTTATTATTATATATATTATGCACACCTTTTCTATGTTTAATAGATTTTATATATGCACACTACTATGATTGAAGGTTATATAACCAGAGAATCCATGTCCGGATTTTCTGACATTCCTTGTGACGATGCAATAATCCTTAATGAGAGGCTGGACTTAGCCCTATATAAACCCCTATACAACAGACGAGACTGGACCACTGAGGAAGGAGTCACTGCCAACTCCGAAACGCGTCTGGTGTACACAGTCTCGAGGAAAGAAAGAAACCGCAGGCTACCATCTGCGCACCGTCTTTGAATCTTCAGAAGCGCTTCCACACAGTGGAGAGGAAGAAACATAGGATTTCTTGTGTCTGGATAAAAGACACACAGCAACGCCGAACAACATATTGGGTCCTGACAAACACTTGACCCCGGCGCCTAAACCTATTGTTTGCATTGTCCTGGAGATCTACTCACCAGTATAAATAAGCGGATCCAAAATCAGACCATCGGTGCTGTACCACGTGGGACGCCACGCTAAGCACAAGTGATCGGCCGCTCCATTACATCGAAACTGTGAGTAGTGTGTCCATACACAGTACAGTCTAACAGCAGATTCATTGTTATATGCTGTGAAGATCTAATACTACAAAGACTCTGCATGTACTTGCAATTATCGGCTTAGCCTGAACTCTTAGTAACAAGAGAGACATTGCGCATTAGACCTGCGCACCTGAATTGTTTCCTAGAAAGACCGTCTATATAAACCTGCTACAATCAGCTAACAGTATTATCCATCAGTGTTATTGTTGTATCTCACGATACCACCACCTCATGGTTTTATATGTCTTTTAATGTGCATGTTTTAACGATTGATTTTTGAGGATCCTCACCTTATTTTATTGAGTTGCTAATAAATAGCTTATTCACATACTGGCTGGTCTCCATTGTGATTCTAGTTGTCGGTGTGCCCCTCTCATCCATTTATTTTAGACTTTCATAAATATGATGTCAAAATTACCCACATAGGACAGTATGATAGAAAAAAAGGGGGAGAACAAAATATAGGAAATTGAAATTTATTGTATATGCCATTTGGGGTTAGAATTCAGGTGACAACCCCCTGTAGGGATTGCAATGGCTGACATTAAACGATGGCCACCTAGTATATAGAGATGTCCCGAACTATTTGCCGGCAAACAGTGTCAGGCCCACAGACTGTACTGTGCCCACTGCCCACCACTCATATAGGGTGGCACAGTACCTTGCACGCATAGTACCACTAATCTAAAAAAAATGACAGGCAGAGGCAGGCCACTCCGCAGGGGCCGTCGTGGTCGTGGTGCTGTGATTTCCTTTGGCCATAGAATAATGCCCAGTGTTCAGAGGCCACGTACCCTGAACTCGAAAAATTCTGAGGACATAGTTGACTGGCTTACACAGGACACCCAATCTTCTACAGCTTCCACTCGGAACCTTGACGCACCATCCTCCTCCAGCTTAGCTTCGGGCACCTCTCAAGTTACCAGTCGCCTGCCTGCCGCCTCCACCAACACTAGCACCACAGCCGCTTCACTTGATCTGTCAGAGGAGTTATTTACACATCAGTTGGAAGAAATGAGTGATGCGCAACCATTATTGCCAGTGGATGTAGATAACAGGGATATGTCTCAGTCAGGCAGCATTACACACATGGACGTACGGTGTGATGATGATGATGTTGTACCCGCTGCTGCTTCCTTTGCTGAGTTGTCAGATACAAGTGAAGTGGTTGATGATGACGATGTGTCCGTGGATGTCACGTGGGTGCCCGCTCGAAGAGAAGAAGAACAGGGGAAAGTTCAGATGGGGAGACAGAGAGGAGGAGGAGACGAGTTGGAAGCAGGGGGAGGTCATCGCAAGGAGCTAGTGGCACAGTCAGACAGCATGTATCGGCACCCGGGGTCAGCCAGACAGCACGCCAATCAACGCATGCTGTTGCCACCACCAGAATGCCGTCATTGCAAAGCTCAGCAGTGTGGCATTTTTTGTGTGTGTCTGCCTCTGATAACAGCGATGCCATTTGCAACCTGTGCCAAAAGAAACGGAATCGTGGGAAGTCCAACACCCACCTAGGTACAACTGCTTTGCGAAGGCACATGATCTCACATCACAAACGCCTATGGGATTAACACATGATGAGTACAAGCAGCACACAAACTCAAAGCCACCATCCTCCTCCTGGTCCAGCATCTTCAGCCACGTCAACCACTGCTGTCCTCCTTGCCCCCTCTCAACCACCCGCCACTCCGCCTCTCACCTTCAGCAGTTCCTGCTCATCTGCCCACAGTCAGGTGTCTGTCAAGGAAATGTTTGCGCGTAAGAAGCCAATGTCACAGAGTCACCCCCTTGCCCGGCGTCTGACAGCTGGCTTTTCGGAACTCTTAGCCCGCCAGCTTTTACCATACAAGCTGGTGGAGTCTGAGGCCTTCAAAAAATTTGTAGCTATTGGGACACCGCAGTGGAAGGTACCCGGCCGAATTTTTTTTTTCACAAAAGGCAATCCCCAACCTGTACCCTATTGTGGAAAAGGAAGTCATGGCATGTCTGGCACACAGTGTTGGGGCAAGGGTCTATCTGACCACTGATACCTGGTCTGCAAAGCACGGTCAGGGCAGGTATATCACGTACACTGCACATTGGGTAAACCTGCTGACGACTGACAAGCATGGAATGCGTGGCTCTGCAGAGGAGTTGGTGACACCGCCACAACTTGCAGGCAGGCCTGCTGCCACCTCCTCTACGGACCAGCACTCCTGTCTGCCCTGAACGCACAGGTGGATCAGTGGCTGACCCCGCACCAACTGGAAATCGGCAAAGTAGTGTGTGACAACGGAAGCAATTTGTTGGCGGCATTGGATTTGGGCAAGTTGACACATGTGCCATGCATGGCACATGTGTTGAATCTGATCGTACAACGCTTTGTGCATAAGTACCCAGGCTTACAGGACGTCCTCAAGCAGGCCAGGAAGGTGTGTGGCCATTTCAGGCGTTCCTACATGGCCATGGCGCACTTTTCCGATATTTAGCGGCGAAACAACATGCCAGTGAGGCGCTTGATTTGCGACAGCTTGACACATTGGAATTAAACACTCCTAAAGTTCGACCGCCTGCTCCAACAAGAAAAAGCCGGCAACGAGTATTTGTATGACCGGGGTGCTAGGACAACCTCTGCAGAGCTGGGTATTTTTTTGCCACGTTACTGGTCGCTCATGCGCAATGCCTGTAGGCTCATGCATCCTTTTGAGGAGGTGACAAACCTAGTCAGTCGCACCGAAGGCACCATCAGCGACATCATCCCATTTGTTTTCTTCCTGGAGCGTGCCCTGCAAAGTGTGCTGGATCAGGCTGTAGATCAGCGTGAAGAGGAAGAGTTGTGGTCACCATCACCACCAGAAACAGCCTTATCATCATCGCTTGCTGGACCTGCGGCAACGCAGGAAAAGGAGTCAGAGGAGGAATGTGGCTTTGAGGAGGAGGAAGACCAACCACAGCAGGCATCCCAGGGTGCTCGTTATCACCTATCTGGTACCCGTGGTGTTGTACGTGGCTGGGGGGAAGAGCCTTCAATGAGATCAGTGAGGATGAGGAACGGGACATGAGTAGCTCGGCATCCAACCTTGTGCAAATGGAGTCTTTCATGCTGTCATGCCTGTTGAGGGACCCTCATATAAAAAGGCTGAAGGAGAACGACCTGTACTGGGTGGCCACACTACTAGACCCCCGGTATAAGCAGAAAGTGGCTGAAATATTACTGAGTGGCAGTTCCAAAACAAGTTAAAAAGTATGCTTTGCACAGCGTATAAGGGTGATGTCACAGCACAACGGGAATCTAACAGGGGAAGAGGTGAAAGAAATCCTCCTCCTACCACGACCACGCCAGCAATGACAGGACGCTTTACAGACGTGTTGTTGATGGAGGACATGTGGAGCTTTTTAAGTCCTACGCATTGCCACAGCCCTTCGGGGTCCACCCTCAGAGAACGACTCGACCGACAGGTAGCAGACTACCTCACCTTAACTGCAGATATCGACACTCTGAGGAGCGATGAACCCCTTGACTACTGGGTGTGCAGGCTTGACCTGTGGCCTGAGCTATCCCAATTTGCGATAGAACTTCTGGCCTGCGCCGCTTCAAGTGTCCTGTCAGAAAGGACTTTCAGCGCAGCAGGAGGTATTGTCACTGAGAAGAGAAGTCGCCTAGGTCAAAAAAGTCTAGATTACCTCACCTTTATTAAGATGAATGAGGCATGGATCCCGAAGGGACTGACAGTGGGGGATGCATTTAACTAAAAAAGGCCTGATGAGATGCCTTGGTCTAAAAATGGTCCACACGCTGCTGTATTTAATCTCTGCATGCCGGATGACTTGCGTGACTTCTCCGCCACCAACTAGGGTTCAAGCCGCAATGTTTTAGTGCACTTTCTGCCTGGAAAACATCAACTTTTCCGGCCACTGCTACAGCAGCGGCTGCAACAATACCTGATTTTTCAGGCATGTGTATATGCCTAATTTTTCTGGCCTCTGATGCTGCACTGTGGCTGCAAAAACAAAACAAAACAAAAAGGCTCATACATGTGTCAATTCCCCTTCGTGATCGTTACCTTGTTGTGGTGAAGGGGCTTGCGTATCACAATGAAGCGATCACCTCTATGAGTGTGTTGGCAATGTTGGCACACCCCAGATGATAAGGTCGTTGCTTCATTGTGAACAGACCAAAAGCAATCGGCTGGATAATTTTGCATAGAAAAAACATACATTTTCTTTGTGATCATCTAAGGTGATCATTAAAGCCTAGTAGGCCAACAATGGGCCCACACTGCAGAATCATTGTTTTCTGGGTCACTTAACTGTCACTGAACTACCTCAGCACGACCATAGGCTTTGAAAAACTGCCATTGCCTGCAATCTCCCAAACGTGTGCACGAGCACAGTCATCACTACACCAAGATTGACGCATAGAGGAATAAAATTTATGTCATGAGTGTGTCAACTATTGACAACTCTTTGCGGTTGTCTAAAATCTATTCCATACACGTCCCCTGATAGGGGACGTAACAGGGATTAAACTGATAGGAATAGTACTACTTAACACACCACTCATATAGGGTGGCACAGTACATTGCACGGCGCATGTGCAGTGCCCCAAATTGGAAGTTAGAGGACCGACCAACCATCTTTTTCCATCTCCCGGTTCCCAAAATCTATTCCATACACCGGCCCCTGATAGGGGACAAAACAGAGATTAAACTGGTAAGAACAGATTTTTTTAATTAAAAAAAAAGAGGACAGCCTCTGCGGAGCTGGGAACTTTTTGGCCGCATTACTGAACGCTCATGCACAATGGCTGTAGGCTCATGTGTCCTTTTGCGGAGGTGACAAACCTGGTCAGTCAAACCCAAGGCAACATCATCAACCTTATCCCATATGCGTTTTTTCTGGAGCGTGCCCTGCGAAGAGTGCTGGATCAGACCATGGATGAGCATGAAGAGGAAGAGTTGTGGTCAGCATCACCACCAGAAGCAGCCTTGTCGTCGTCGATTGCTGGACCTGCGGCAACGCAGAGAGAGGAGTCTGAAGAAGAGGAGTCAGAGGAGGAAGTTGGCTTTGAGGAGGTGGAAGACCAACCTCAGCAGGCGTCCCAGGGGGCTTGTTGTCACCTTTCGGGGACCCTTGGTGTTGTACGTGGCTGGGTGGAGGAAGAGACCTTCAATGACGTCAGTGAGGACAAGGTACGTTAAACGGGGAGTTTGGTCTGTCAGAGTTTGGTCTGTCACTGTGAAGCGGGCGTAACCCTTACACTACCTGATTGATACATCATACCTGATCGTATACACACACTGGATGTTTTAAAGCACGTTATTCCAAACAATTTAGGAATGTTAGGTGATTTATGCCCTTTATGGATTAAAACCCGACTCTGCAACAACTACGTAATTTTCCATGGGAGTTTTGCCATGGATTGCCCTCCGGCATGCCATAGTCCAGGTGTTAGTCCCCTTGAAACAACTTTTCCATCACTATTGTGGCCAGAAAGAGTCCCTGTGGGTTTTAAAATTCGCCTGCCTATTGAAGTCTATGGCGGTTCGCCCACATTTGCGGAAATTCGCGTTCGCCGTTCGTGAACGGAAAATTTTATGTTCGCGACATCTCTACTAGTATAAACCACCACATACTTTCCCCAATGATACCCTTCAGGCTTGACTATATTGATATGGGTTCATGTCTCCCTTGCATACGTGTTTACAACAGAGTAATAATAGCTGGTAATTTGCTACCTTTTTACTAATCAAGAATTTTCCCCAACATTTCAATATATTTTTTAAAGAGTTTTAAAAAGCTTTATATTGTTTCTAGTCATGATAATACCCACCTCAGCTTTATGAAATTGCACTAAAGAATTTCATAATAATAATGATAAATAGGATAGCATTAAATAGTTCAGTTAATTGTTAATGTCTGTAGATTGTATTATTCAGTATTTGGTCCCCTTACTTTCATTTAACCAGTTATAAATAAGACAGGGATCTGTCCATTTGATCATTAGAAATGTCTAAATTTGTATGTACAGTGTCTGTGTAGCATAATTCTGTGTATGAATTCCAATATAAAGGCAAGACACGAGCATAAATTGAGCTATAGTATCCTGATCAATTTAGTTGATACCTTTTAATGGTTAAGTGAAAACATGATGACAAATTGCAAGTTTTTGAGACTTCTTAGGTCTCTTCAACTTAAGTTGCCCCTGCTTGTTTTTTCTATCATTTTCTTTTCACTTTAAGAATAACTGTCGTATTTTTTTTTTTTTTGGAGTATTGGATTGTGGTGATTAATATCACCTTGGTGGCCCTATTTCAACTTTTCACTGTGTATTCAATTACCCCTTAATTCCACATTTTTGTTCCCTGTACTGCCTACTTTTACCTGTGCTTAAAATAGGGTTGCTAGGCATAAGGACTCAGCGTGCAAGGTCAGATTACTGACAGCCAGGGACTGTAAGTAAATGATTAAAGCCAGGTCCTCCCCAGCAGCTGATAACAGTGCCTGGGCTGTGTGCACTTCTCCCTGTCCCTGCGCTTGGCAGACGCTCCCTGACTCATCAGAGCTGGAGAATACAGAGTTGGAGCAGCGCACACCAGGGAAGGGAAATCTGCCATCTGCTCAGTGTATAAATGTAAGCAACATGTGGTAAGAGGACCCCTTTGTTCTGCAGGAGATTAACCCTTTAGGGGGAGGGCTCTGGTTACTGACACTTTTGGGGGGCTATTGTTACTGGCTAGTGAGGGCAGGCGGGATTACCCTCAGGGTGAGGACAATGGCGGCCATCTTAACTGAATAGTGAAATTGCAGTTTTATGCAGACTGGTTGCTAAGGGCTGAATCTTATTAAATATGGGGTAAGTCAGTCTAATAGTAACTGACTCTGAAATATCATGTTATTAGTAACTACAGTGGGATGCGAAAGTTTGGGCAACCTTGTTAATCGTCATGATTTTCCTGTATAAATCGTTGGTTGTTACGATAAAAAATGTCAGTTAAATATATCATATAGGAGACACACACAGTGATATTTGAGAAGTGAAATGGAGTTTATTGGATTTACAGAAAGTGTGCTATAATTGTTTAAACAAAATTAGGCAGGTGCATAAATTTGGTCACTGTTGTCATTTTATTGATTCCAAAACCTTTAGAACTAATTATTGGAATTCAAATTGGCTTGGTAAGCTCAGTGACCCCTGACCTACATACACATGTGAATCCAATTATGAGAAAGAGTATTTAAGGGGGTCAGTTGTAAGTTTCCCTCCTCTTTTAATTTTAGAGTAGCAACAGAGTAGAGTAGCAACATGGGGGTCTCAAAACAACTCTCAAATGACCTGAAGACAAAGATTGTTCACCATCATGGTTTAGGGGAAGGATACAGAAAGCTGTCTCAGAGATTTCAGATGTCTGTTTCCACAGTTAGGAACATATTGAGGAAATGGAAGACCACAGGCTCAGTTCAAGTTAAGGCTCAAAGTGGCAGACCAAGAAAAATCTCGGATAGACAGAAGCGACGAATGGTGAAAACAGTCAGCGTCAACCCACAGACCAGCACCAAAGACCTACAACATCATCTTGCTGCAGATGGAGTCACTGTGCATCGTTCAACCATTCGGCGCACTGATGCTGTATGCGAAAGTGATGCAGAGGAAGCCTTTTCTCCACCCACAGCACAAAAAGTGGCGCTTGAGGTGAGCTAAAGCACATTTGGACAAGCCAGCTTCATTTTGGAATAAGGTGCTGTGGACTGATGAAAAAAAAATGGAGTTATTTGGCCATAACAAGGGGCGTTATGCATGGAGGAAAAAGAACACAGCTTTCCAAGAAAAACACCTGCTACCTACAGTAAAATATGGTGGTGGTTTCATCATGCTTGGGGGCTGTGTGGCCAGTGCAGGGACTGGGAATCTTGTCAAAGTTGAGGGACGCATGGATTCCACTCAGTATCAGCAGATTCTGGAGACCAATGTCCAGGAATCAGTGACAAAGCTGAAGCTGCGCCGGGGCTGGATCTTTCAACAAGACAACGACCCTAAACACTGCTCAAAATCCACTAAGGCATTTATGCAGAGTAACAAGTACAACGTTCTGGAATGGCCATCTCAGTCCCCAGACCTGAATATAATTGAAAATCTGTGGTGTGACTTAAAGAGAGCTGTCCATGCTCTGAAGCCATCAAACCTGAATGAACTAAAGATGTTTTGTAAAGAGGAATGGTCCAAAATACCTTCTACCAGAATCCAGACTCTCATTGGAACCTACAGGAAGCGTTTAGAGGCTGTAATTTCTGCAAAAGGAGGATCTACTAAATATTGATTTCATTTCTTTTTTGTGGTGCCCAAATTTATGCACCTGCCTAATTTTGTTTAAACAATTATAGAACACTTTCTGTAAATCCAATAAACTTCATTTCACTTCTCAAATATCACTGTGTGTCTCCTATATGATATATTTAACTGACATTTTTTTATCGTAACAACCAACGATTTATACAGGAAAATCATGACGATTAACAAGGTTGCCCAAACTTTCGCATCCCACTGTATATATATGAAAATTGAAATTAGGGTCTAAATGTGACAGTTATCCTTTAAAAGTAGTGATGAGCAGCAGGGGCAATATTTGAATTCACAAAATTTTGTGAATATTTGGGTGAATATTCGTCATAAACTATCGAATTCAAGAATTCGCCATTATTTTCTTGATTGCGAAAAATTGGCCATGTAATATGCGCATATTGTGCACGCAATACAGGCGTGGGTCACTTTTGCTACATTTTTCAAGTTGCTAGAAGTTTCCTGAGACTGGAGAAAATGGTTGGCACGGCAGAACATTAAAAATGGCTTTATATGCAGATAGAGTGCTACAATATATTCGCGATTGAGCTAATCGGCAATTAATGATGCACATATTTTGGCCCAATACAGCAGCAATACAATAGCAGAACCTATCACACTACCTAACACCCTGCACTGCAACAGCTACACTATATCAGGATATAACCTACACTGACTATCTCCCACTAACTATCTGTATTATACACTGCCCGTCAAAAAAAGAAAGTCGCCACCAAAAAAAAGGTCACACACTCTAATATTTTGTTGGACCGCCTTTAGCTTTGATTACGGCACGCATTCTCTGTGGCATTGTTTCGACAAGCTTATGCAATGTCACAAGATTTATTTCCATCCAGTGTTTTATTAATTTTTCACCAAGATCTTGCATTGATGATGGTGACTGCTGCGCAAAGCCTTCTCCAGCACATCCCAAAGATTCTTAATGAGGTTAAGATCTGGACTCTGTGGTGGCCAATCCATGTGTGAAAATGATGTCTCATGCTCCCTGGACCACTCTTTCACAATTTGAGCCCGATAAATCCTGGCATTGTCATCTTGGAATATGCCCGTGCCATCAGGGAAGAAAAAATCCATTGATGGAATAACCTGGTCATTCAGTATGTTCAGGTAGTCAGCTGACCTCATTCTTGGAGCACATACTGTTGCTTAACCTAGACCTGACCGACTGCAGCAACCCCAGATCATAGCACTGCCCCCACAGGCTTGTACAGTAGGCACTAGGCATGATGGGTGCATCACTTCATCTGCCTCTCTTCTTACCCTGATGCACCCATCACTCTGGAACAGGGTAAATCTGGACTCATCAGACCACATGACCTTCTTCCATTGCTCCAGAGTCCAATCTATATGCTCCCTAGCAAATTTAAGCCTTTTTTTCTGGTTTGCCTAACTGATTAGTGGTTTTCTTACAGCTACACAGCTGTTCACTCCCAATCCCTTGAGTTCCCTTCACATTGTGCATGTGGAAAAGATCTTACTTTCACTATTAAACATAGCCCTGAGTTCTACTGTTGATTTTTTTCGATTTGATTTCACCAAACGTTTAAGTGATCGCCAATCACGATCATTCAGGATTTTTTCCCCGACACATTTCTTCCTCAAATACGATGGGTCCCCACTCTCCTTCCAGTTTTTAATAATGCTTTGGACAGTTCTTAACCCAATTTTAGTAGTTTCTGCAATCTCCTTAGATGTTTTCTTTGCTTGATGCATGCCAATGATTTGACCCTTCTCAAACAGACTAACATCTTTTCCACGACCATTAGATGTGTCTATCGACATGGTTGTTTAAGAAATGAGAAGCAACTCATTGCATCAGTTGGGGTTAAATAACCTATTTCCAGCTAAAAGATAATCGCCCATGCAGTAATTATCCAATAGGAGGCTCATAACTATTTGCTTAGTTAAATCCAGGTGGAGACTTATTTTTTTTTTTTTGGACAGGCAGTGTATATATAAGCTAACTATCTAATGTACAGAGCACAGAGCACAGAAATAACACTGCTGTCTCTCAGAACTCCATAAAACTACAGAAAATGGCTGCTGGGGAGGTTCTTATATAGTAAGGAGTAGGCAACTTTCCTATTGGTTGCTAGGGATGTTGCAAAGACATTGCAGCCTTCTCATTGGCCCACAAGCAAGAAGCAGGGAGGGATAATGGGTTCAGATGAAAAGAAATCTAGAATATTCGCGAATACGAATATATAGCACTATATTCAAAATCTTTGTGAATTCTCTAAGTGGCGATATTCGTGAATATAATTTGAGATTCGAATATTCGTGCCCAACACTAATTAAAAAGTGTCAACTATTGAGGACTCTCTCACCTTTACTTCTACCTTATCTACTGTGTAGGGGAGATTTTACACAAGCATATATTCTGCCCAGTAACATGAACGATATGATCACCTGACAAACAAGCGTTTTCTAATTTTTCAGGTGATCAGGGGCAAGTTTACATGGGACAATGATTGGGCTAAAAAATGTAAGCTTTTCTTATCCACCAGTCCTTCTCTCTCGCATTTAGTGATCCTTAAAGAATGCATACAAAATATATGTTATATGGGTCTGCGTTCTTTGTATTTTTACAGTTCATTTCATAATACATCTTTCTTTCCTTTCTTCCTTCTTCACAATGGAAATATTGAAACAAGACCTTGTCTGTACGCTATTTTTCCATGGCTGACTCTTTTTATTTAGGTGATAATTGGTCACCAGTGGCTGCTATCCCAAGAGAAGTCAGCAATATCATGCATTGTCTTCATTATGTAGGCTACTATCTATAACAGGCATAACTATTTATAAATGGCTTAGTAAATCATACTTCCTTTATATACATAAAGCAACATATGTTTTATTTGCCAAATGTACTTCTTTATGGAACTCAAAATGTGAAATCGGAAAGCCACATGACCTGCCTCCTCAGCCTTGGGGTGGTTTTGTATTTTTCTGTTTTTGCTGTTTTCAGTGCAATTATTTTCATGTTTTTTCCGTACATCCAGTACTTTAAAGTGGTTGTCTGATCTGGGACATTTATGGCATATCCACAGGATAATCCATAAATGTCCAATAGGTGCATTCTGGGACTTATTCCTATCTGCAGAACAGGAACCCATTGCACCTGGCAGGGACTCAAGTGGTAGCCATGCGTGTGTGGCTCTCTCCATTCCCCTTAAAAGTACTTCCAAATATATGGTGGCCAAACATGTTCATTTAAATATTATTGGAAATGATATTGAGGTAAATGGAAAAGTGTACAAGTGTGGCTACCTACCTATTCCCGGCCAGAAGCGACAAGGTTCTGTTTTGGAGATAGGATTGTGTCTCAGAGTTGGAAACTGCACCTTCTGGACATTTATGACCTATTGTGTGGACCAGAATTATTAAGAGTTAATAATACTGGCTCATCTTTGGAGTTCTGTGCGCCAGAAATCAAGGAAGCTGGAAGATTTCAGGTGTAATGCACACTAGTTTTTGGTGCACAAATTGGTAAATGTGTTGGGCCGTAGGTGACCCACCTGCTGCCTTCCCCCTAACCTCCGCCACGTAAAAGTGATAAGGGTGGCGAAAAATTGCGAAAAGTCGCAAATTTTTTAGAAAAATTGTACTTGTGGCAAAATTTGCAACTTCTGTATACCAGTTCATACAAGAAGGATAAATGACCCCTCCCCCAAGGTTTTTTTAATTTTTTTTTTAGCATTATATTTGTGCATTTTTTATTCTACAAAACACAGCTTACGATATGGCTTTTTTCCTGCCATTTTTACCCTTCACATTTCTATAGGAGTTAAAAGACTGCAGGACAAATAGCCGTTGAAGAAAACATGATCATTTTTACCACAAAAAAATACAGGGCGTTTTACATGCGAGTCTCACTTTATCCCTTGATAAATTAATCAGCTGCTCAATTATACAGGCATATTTTTCAGAGCCAGGTTTTGTATCGCCGATAATTGGCTCAAAATTGTGCAGTCTAATAGAGTCTTAATATATACAGTATATCCTATAAGTTAGGATTTGTCATATACATTAATGGATGATTATACAGTCTGTCCAATGTATTCTCCTTAGGACCCATCATTGCCCGTTTGTTCAGCCGCAATTACATGTAACAATCATCTCTTCTATATGGGAACAGTGATCATTCATCCCCATACAGTTTCATTGTTTGCACAGGGCGATGTGCTGCCAACAACCAATGATTTTATGTGCTGCATAAACGATCGGATCACCCAACAAACGATTGATGGCACATTTACATGGGCCAATGATGGGGAATAAGGTTTGGTTCTTGATAACTGGCCCAGTGATCTGCCCATTTAGATGGTCCCTTACATTGTCCTGCTTCCTAATACCCCAAAATCCTTCTTGGATCCTTCTCATCTTGCCTAAATTAACCATTAACTGTGCATTACATAACGCAAAGATAAAAAAAACAAGTAAACATCTAGAGATTTTTTTATTTCTACTGTCTCCAAAAATCTGAAGTTTTGTTCCTTTCCATAGTGACCACGGCTACAAACTGCCTCTCGATCTTTTGCTCAGCAGGACCCAGAAGATGTGATTGCTTCAAAATAAAACACTGACTGATGAAAATGCCAGAATTTTCAAGAACACATCACATGGGTATAAGTATGTGACCTGCCATTGCAATCTCAAAGTTATTGCACTTTCAAAATGTTTATCCTCCCTGCATTATCTCCAGTTATGTTGTCAGGAAACAAGAACTTTCTCCTGCAATGAGCTGTGGGTCATATGTATTTTTTCCCTCTTGAGAAACATAGTTGAAATAATAATGAAAAAGTGATATACTGCAAATGTGTTTTGGACAAAGTGAGCCTGCAAATGTGTTTTGGACAAAGGCTTTGGACATCTTTGGGAAATATTTTTTTTTTATTATTGCTTTCTACTCATTTGGAGCTAAAAAAAAATTCTAAACATTTTCTTCTGCAGCTTTCAGTTTTAGTGCAGCAGTGAAAATTCCATTGACCACAATAGTATTCTATTGCAGTCTATGGGACAAACTATCAGAAAATTGCATGTTCATGCCCTAAGGGGACTAAAATTACAGTGAAATAAATAAAAAAAACACAAAAATAATAACATTTTAGAACACTCCCAATTTTACATATAAAAATAAACAAAACAAAACAGGTATTGCAGTGTCCAAAAATGCCTGAACTGTTAAATATAAAAATGTTTTTTTCTGCATGGTGTATGCCATAAGAGAAAAAAATAATAAAAACCTGCAATTCACCATTTTTTGGCCACCTTGTCCCGCCAATTTTTTTAAAATCAAAAGTAATAAAAAAAGTTTAATGAACCATTAAAAATGAGAGTTCACCCAAAAAAAACAAGCCCTCATACAACTCTGTAGAAATATAAAAAGGTTATGGCTGTCAGAACACTGCAATAGAAAGAAAAAAGTTTTTTCTAAGGTTTCTTTTTTTTTTTTATTACTAAAACATAATAAAAACTATATAAATTTGGCATTGACATAATCTCACTGACCCGCAAAATAAATTTGTTGTGCAATTTTTAGTGCACAGCAAGAAGCAGAAAAACAAAATCCCCAAAACCTTGGCGGAATTGCCATTTTTTTTTCAATTTCATCACACAGAATATTTTCCAGTTTTCCAATACAAGCTATGGTAAAATAAACTGTGAAATAAAAAAATACAACCTGCCCCCCCCCCCAAAAAAATAAAATTAAAATAAAATATGCCCTTATATGGTTATGTGAACAGAAAATGAAAACATTATGGCTTTTAGAATGTGGGGAAGGAAAAACAAAAATAAAGTAAAAAAATAAAACTAGGCTGTGTCCCAAAAGGGCTAATAAAGAACAATTGAAAAAATATTTTCAGCCCAAAATAAGTAGAATGCAATAATGAAAAAAATTGCTTCCAAAGGTGTCCACAGCCTTTAAAGTCGAGGTATCCTCTTACACAGGCCGATACCAGTGTCACGCTTGTGTGTGGGAGGAAAACACCACACCGAGCAAAGGAGGGAAAGGGGATACCGGAATAAGGCCTAGAAACTAGGGAAGGAAGATGGACACCTCCTAGAGAAAACCCTAACTCCAGTCCTAACAGACTACCAGTATGAACAGGCCCTAAAGGTAGGCAAGTTCATACACCGGAAACCTAGAATCCTATTCCACCCTATAGGACCCTGGAACTAATGTCAGGACTGAGTCTACCTGTTCCTTCAAAGGGAAGGATGAACAGGAGTCTCCCTCAGGCCTAATGACAAACAACCGGGATAGGCAACTCACACATAAATATAAACAAAATACAAAAGTGAAAGGAAACACTTATCTTCAATGAAGCTTTGGTAGCATCAGGAACTCAGCCGAGAACCAAAGACAAGCTAACCACAAGTCCTACAGAAGCTATAAACCGCACAGCATAGTGGGAGAAATAACAATAAATAGAGAAGGTTAAATGACCAAAATAGCCACACATGGGGAAAGAATGTGTGGCAAGCACCAGAAACACAGATGTCATTTGATCCAAAAGGATCACAGATCCATTTGCAAGTTGCCAGTCTCACAGATTTCCTACCACCTGTCGCCGGAACGTCCGTATGTCTCGGTATGTCCGTGACAACCAGGCAATAAATAGGGCGACTGATGACATACAAGTTGATCAGCACATGTTTAACAGGCCTTTCACCCAGCTCGATGTAAAGTGAAAGAGGAATGGTCATTCTTATGATCATTCATCGCCCATTCACTTTGCATATTGTCTTCAGTACATCCCTATTTACACAGGGTGATGTTCTGCTGACAAGCAACTGTTGTGGAAAAATTATTGTTCGCCGTATGGTCGCCATCTATCCTATGGAGATGCGCAGATTCATTCGCGTTCGCATCTGCTCAGAAACTTTTGCACGATGGTCTGGTCGTCCTGACCTGTAGCTGATTTGTGCCCGGCCGGGTATTACTGCATGATACCAGTGTCTTGGCGCCGGCTGAGGCGGGAGGGATGGGGACCATCGAACAAAGGTTTCTTCATTCACGAGGATAAGCGCGGCAACGGAAAGGGAGCGAACAAGTGTGCGAACGCGCGAACATAAGTTTGCGCGATCATTCACATCTTAGCCAGCCAATCACTTCATACCATAACCTGTCTCTCCATTGGTCATGATTGTAAGACCACATTCCAGCCAATCACTTCATACCATAACCTGTCTCTCTATTGGTCATGATTGTAAGACCGCCTTCCATCTTCTGGTATAAATAAACCTTGCCTAGCTGTTGGAAGCAGGCACATTATTGGATCCTACTTGAGAACGTCTCTGTGATGTTATTTTGGAGGAATTGAGCACACATCGACGCACACTACACCAAGGATTTCCCGATTGTCCTTCTGGCGGTTGTTTTCGGTTGTGAGAACGAGATAAAGGAGCAAACGGCGATATCACAACTATTTTATGTGCTGCATAAAAGATTCGCCAACAAATTAGCATCTTGCTTGTTTGTTGGGTGATCAGTGGCACTTTTACATGAACCAATCAGGAACGAATGTCCACAGGAATGTTCGTTCCCTATAATTGACCTGATCCTATTCCGTACATTAGGGATTTCAGATGGACATTTTCCTAATGAATTGTTAGTGTTGTTTGGTTTGTGAAAGTTGCAATAAGTTAAAATAATAAAATCGGCAATCAATCTGTGTCATAATGTGTAACATGATCTGGCCTTATTTTCATGGGATTCAGATCTATAATTTGGCATGAACTTCTTTTCCACTACAGCACCTAACAATGACTGAAAAAATCATACACAGCATATCAACTATTTGACAGATCTGCCTGTGGCTGGCATCTGTCAGGCTTGTTTGTGTGATATGTCATAAAAGGTCAGCAGAAAATGGTGTATATCAGTAAATCTTCTTGTGTATGGCTAGCTTAAAGAGGTTGCCTGGGCTATAAATATTGTTGACCCATCCTCAGGGGTCTGTCTCCCGGCGCTGACACAAAAGAAAACGGATCTGTCCCCCATTGACTGTCAATGGTGTTCATGACGGATCCCTATTGGCTATTTTATAGATAATACAACCGGATCCCTTCATAACGGATATAGGCGGTTGTATTATCAGAACTGTAACCTGTAATATTATTACTCTCCAGAAATACATCCAGGCCCCTCTTGAACTCTTCTAGTGTACTCACCATCACCACCTCCTCAGGCAGAGAGTTCCATAGTCTCACTGCTCTTACTGTAAAGACTACTCTTCTATGTTTGTGTAGAAACCTTCTTTCCACCAGACACAGAGGATGTCCCCCTGCGAAGAGGATGGGAAAGACCTCACCATTTCTACAGTAGTCAGGATAGTCAGGAAAGAGAGAGATAAAACAAAGAGCCAAGAAGATCTAGAATCTCCATGGTCCGGCATAAGAGTCAGCCAGTAAGTTATTAAAGATATAGATGTTACTGCTGTGAGAGGAAAAATTGTTGAGACACCCTTCACACTTGGACGTGCATGCTGACCTGCATTCCCTGGACTTTGTGTGGCTGTCATGGCCCATAAACAGGTAGGAACTAGTGTTAGGGACCACTCCAATTCACAGTCAAAAAATCCCCCCAGATAGCAATGTATGGATTTGAGCAAGGATGGGAATATAGTACTCTTTCCTCACTATCTTCCTAAAGTCTCTTTCTGCAGAATCTATGGCTGGTAATATTAGTTTTGCAATGATGGGTGTAATTTCCAACTGAGGGATACAGGGTTTAAGATGTGATTGGCCATGTTGTGTCCAAGTGTGAATGGTGTCTCAACAATTTTTCCTCTCACAGCAGTAACATCTATAGCTTTAATAACTTACTGGCTGACTCTTATGCCGGACCATGGAGATTCTAGATCTTCTTGGCTCTTTGTTTTATCTCTCTCTTTCCTGACTATCCTGACTACTGTAGAAATGGTGAGGTCTTTCACATCCTTTTTGCAGGAGGACATCCTCTGTGTCTAGAGGAAAGAAGGTTTCTACACAAACATAAAAGAGGATTCTTTACGGTAAGAGCAGTGAGACTGTGGAACTCTCTGCCTGAGGAGGTGGTGATGGTGAGTTCACATTAAGAGTTTAAGAGGGGCCTGGATGTATTTCTGGAGGGTAATAATATTACAGGTTACAGTTACTAGAGATGGGTTGTTGATCCAGTGAGTTTGGCTACTTTCACACCAGCGTTTTTGCTGGATCTGTCATGGATCAGCAAAAATGCTTCCGTTCTGATAATACAACCGACTGCATCTGTTATGAAGGTATCCGGTTGTATTATATATAAAATAGCCAAGATGGATCCGTCATGAACACCATTGACAGTCAATGGGGGACAGATCCGGTTTCTATTGTGTCAGAGAAAACGGATCTGTCCACATTGACTTACATTGTGTGCCAGGACAGATCTGTCTTGCTCAGCAATACATCGCGGACAAAAAAACGCTGCTTGCAGCTTTATTCTGTCCGCGATAGGGACGCAACCAAATGGAACGGAATGCATTCTGGTGCATTCCGTTCCGTTCAGTTCAGAAAGCGTAAGTGTGAAAGTTTTCTGATTGCCTGATTGGAGTCAGGAACAAATTTTTCCCCCCTATATTTTGTCTTCCTCTGGATTAAGTTGCAGGATAACAGGCTAAACTGGATAGATGGGTGTCTTTTTTCAGCCTTACAAACTATGGGGGTGATTTGCTGATATACACCTACAGTACAGACCAAAAGTTTGGACACACCTTCTCATTCAAAGAGTTTTCTTTATTTTCATGACTATGAAGGCATCAAAACTATGAATTAAGGCCTCTTTCACACTTGCGTTGTCCGGATCCGGCGTGTACTCCACTTGCCGGAATTACACGCCTGATCCGGAAAAACGCAAGTGTACTGAAAGCATTTGAAGACGGAGCCGTCTTCAAATTGCGTTCAGTGTTACTATGGCAGCCAGGACGCTATTAAAGTCCTGGCTGCCATAGTAGTAGCAGGGAGCGGGGGAACAGTATACTTACAGTCCGTGCGGCTCCCGGGGCGCTCCAGAATGACGTCAGAGCGCCCCATGTGCATGGATGACGTCACTCTGAAGCGCCCCGGGAGCGGCACGGACGGTAAGTATGCTGCTCCCCCGCTCCCCGCTACACTTTACCATGGCTGCCAGGACTTTAGCGTCCTGGCAGCCATGGTAACCATTCAGAAAAAGCTAAATGTCGGGTCCGGCAATGCGCCGAAGCGACGTTTAGCTTAAGGCCGGATCCGGATCAATTCCTTTCAATGGGCATTAATTCCGGATCCGGCCTTGCGGCAAGTCTTCAGGATTTTTGGCCGCGCATGCTGCGATATTTTCTCCGGCCCAAAAACGTTCCGTTCCGGAACTGAAGACATCCTGATGCATCCTGAACGGATTTCACTCCATTCAGAATGCATTAGGATAAAACTGATCAGGATTCTTCCGGCATAGAGCCCCGACGACGGAACTCTATGCCGGAAGAAAAGAACGCAGGTGTGAAAGAGCCCTAACACATGTGGAATTATATACATAACAAACAAGTGTGAAACAACTGAAAATATGTCATATTCTAGGTTCTTCAAAGTAGCCACCTTTTGCTTTGATTACTGCTTTGCACACTCTTGGCATTCTCTTGATGAGCTTCAAGAGGTAGTCCCCTGAAATGGTTTTCACTTCACAGGTGTGCCCTGTCAGGTTTAATAAGTGGGATTTCTTGCCTTATAAATGGGGTTGGGACCATCAGTTGCGTTGAGGAGAAGTCAGGTGGATACACAGCTGATATAGTCCTACTGAATAGACTGTTAGAATTTGTATTATAGCAAGAAAAAAGCAGCGAAGTAAAGAAAAACAAGTGGCCATCATTACTTTAAGAAATGAAGGTCAGTCAGTCAGCCGAAAAATTGGGAAAACTTTGAAAGTAAGGGCTATTTGACCATGAAGGAGAGTGATGGGGTGCTGGCCTCCACAGTCACCGGACCTGAACCCAATCGAGATGGTTTGGGGTGAGCTGGACCGCAGAGTGAAGGCAAAAGGGCCAACAAGTGCTAAGCATCTCTGGGAACTCCTTTAAGACTGTTGGAAGACCATTTCAGGGGACTACCTCTTGAAGCTCATCAAGAGAATGCCAAAAGTGTGCAAAGCAGTAATCAAAGCAAAAGATGGCTACTTTGAAGAACCTAGAATATGACATATTTTCAGTTGTTTCACACTTGTTTGTTATGTATATAATTCCACATGTGTTAATTCATAGTTTTGATGCCTTCATAGTCATGAAAATAAAGAAAACTCTTTGAATGAGAAGGTGTGTCCAAACTTTTGGTCTGTACTGTATATTAGGCGTATTTTAGGCATAGATTGCGGAGCAATGGTTAGTCGCACCAAAATCTGCGACTTCTCCCGGTTCACACGAGGTCTAAAAAAGGGGGCGTAGGCAGAGAGGGGAACGAGCCGGATGGCCGGTCTCATTTACGATTTTGTACGTCTGTTTCAGCTAGGAAGCTGTCTTACATTTAGAACTGGCGGAGGATCCACCAAAGTTTTGTAAAGGCAGGCGCCTCTTCATCACTCCAACGGATCCACTGCCAGTTTAGGGGTTTATTAATAGTGACGAACATCGACCAGGACAATTTGCGAACACGATCGCGTGAACACTATCAAATGTTCGCGAAACGCACGTTTGCGGCGGGCCCTATTCACTTTAATGGCAGGCAAACCTGAAAAAACCTTCAGGTCATATTTGCAGCCCCCAAATCCGCCACAGGTGTTGAATTCCTCCGAGGCCCCAACAATTAGGCATTCACCGTAAAGAAAAGATCAAGTGAATATGTGGCTGGAGGTATATTAGACGGTCAATGGATATCAATTTTAATGCAGGCCAGTGGACTACAGGCCCCAAAAATTATTCATTCACCGGATAGAAAGCATCAAGTGATTATGTGGCCGGAGGTATATTAGACCGTCATTGGATAACAAATGCAGTACAAATGCATGTCAAATACATATGTTTAAAAGAACAGAAAATATAAAATTGAATTAAAGACATGGCTATCGAAATCCCCCCTCTTAAAAAACAAACAAATGATCATAAAGTTCAAATTCGATAACACGTGGTCGTCACAGGTGTTGAACTCCTCCGAGCAGTGGCGTCGCCAAGGGGGAGCCAGAGGGGGCTACGGCCCCCCTACATCACGCCGTGCCCCCCCAACTGAAATGCCCCCCCAACTGAGCAGCTCGGGGGGGGAGAGGCGGCTGCAGGGCACAGGGAGATGAGCGCTTCCATTGTGCTCATCTCCATAGTCATCTGTATTGCTGTCCTCAGTGCGGCGGGGCAGGGGAGGGAAAGGCGTGTCCCTTCCCCTTCCTCTGATAGGCTGCAGGCACTAGGCTGGCAGCCTATCAGAGGCCGGCGCAGGTGGCGTGATGACGTCATCGCGCAGCTTGAGCCGTGCAGCGCGGGATAGATAGGCCAGAAGAGGCCTGCATCGCATCGCTGACATGGAGGCAAGTATAAGTGTTTTTTTTTTTATATGTACAATAGTTTTACAGGCACATAAGGAGGGCTCTTATTACTGGCACATCAGGGGGGCTCTAAGCTCTTGTTACTGGGCTGGCACATGATGGGGGGGGCTCTTATTACTGGCACATGATGGGGGGCTCTTACTGGCACATGTGGGGCTCTTGTTACTGGCACATGGGGGGGCTCTTGTTACTGGCACATTGCGGGGGCTCTTGTTACTGGCACATGATGGGGGGCTCTTATTACTGGAACATGGGGGGACTCTTGTTACTGGCACATGATGGGGGTCTTTTATTACTAGCACATGATGGGGGGGCTTATTACTGGCACATGATGGGGGCTTATTACTGGCACGTGATGGGGGGGCTTATTGCTGGCACATGATGGGGGGGCTCTTGTTACTGGCACATTGGGGGAGCTCTTATTACTGGCACGTGATGGGGCGCTGGGCTCTTATTACTGGCACATTGGGGGGCTCTTATTACTAAGACGTGATGGGGGCTCTTATTACAGGCACGTGATGGGGGGCTCTTGTTACTGGCACATCAGGGGGGCTCTAAGCTCTTGTTACTGGGCTGGCACATGATGGGGGGGCTCTTATTACTGGCACATGATGGGGGGCTCTTACTGGCACATGTGGGGCTCTTGTTACTGGCACATGATGGGGGGGCTCTTATTACTGCCACGTGATGGGGGGCTCTTATTACTGGCACGTGATGGGGGCTCTTATTACTGGCACGTGATGGGGAGGCTCTTGTTACTGGCACATTGGGGGGGCTCTTGTTACTGGCACATTGGGGGGGCTCTTATTACTGGAACATGATGGGGGGGCTCTTATTACTGGCACGTGATGGGGCTGGGCCCTTATTACTGGCACATTGGGGGGCTCTTATTACTGGCACGTGATGGGGGCTCTTGTTACTGGCACATGATGGGGGGCTCTTATTACTGGCACATGATGGGGGGCTCTTGTTACTGGAACATTGGGGGGGCTCTTATTACTGGCACATGATGGGGGCTCTTGTTACTGGCACATGATGGGGGGCTCTTATTACTGGCACATGGGGGCTCTTGTTTCTGTCACATTATGGGGGAGCTCTTGTTACTGGCACATTATGGGGGGGCTCTTATTACTGGCACATTATAGGGGGCACTTATTACTGGCACATTATTGGTGGGCACTATAGGGGCATCTACTGAGGCCACAAATAAGGGGTATTTTATATGGGGGGCTCTGTACAGTAGCATTTTATACTGGGACACATTATGGTGGGTACTATGGGGTCATCTATGGGGGTACTAAGAAGGGGTATTTTATACTTGCAAATTATGGGGGACACTGAGGGCATCTACTGGGGAACTATATATGGGGCATTTTATACTGGTACATTATGGGGGCACTAGGAGGAAGGGGGAGAGCAGCACTATAGGGGCATTTACTGGGGGCACTATATAGGGGTATTTTATACTAGTACATTATGGGGGCACTATACCATTATAAGGAGAATTATTTCTACTGGGGGGGCATTATGGTGGGCTTTATTACTCCCCCATGGTATGAGCCCCCTAGTAGCAGCACTAGCCTCTCCCTGCTCTGCTATCCCTCTGCCCCTTCTCCAAATCCTTATTATGAAATATTTCTCATTAGGATAAAACACAACATCAGCTCCACCGAGCCCCCCAGCCAAGTGTTGAAGTGGTGTCCAAGATCCCCAAGGGCCAAGCCAAGTAATTGTAAGTTTTCATGTGAAATATGTTTATGTTATACACATATAGCATACACTGTGCCACACAATATACAGTATACACTCACCTAAAGAATTATTAGGAACACCATACTAATACGGTGTTGGACCCCCTTTTGCCTTCAGAACTGCCTTAATTCTATGTGGCATTGATTCCACAAGGTGCTGATAGCATTCTTTAGAAATGTTGGCCCATATTGATAGGATAGCATCTTGCAGTTCATGGAGATTTGAGGGATGCACATCCAGGGCACGAAGCTCCCGTTCCACCACATCCCAAAGATGCTCTATTGGGTTGAGATCTGGTGACTGTGGGGGCCATTTTAGTACAGTGAACTCATTGTCATGGTTAAGAAACCAATTTGAAATGATTCGAGCTTTGTGACATGGTGCATTATCCTGCTGGAAGTAGCCATCAGAGGATGGATACATGTTCTCATTCTGTTTACACCAAATTCGGACTCTACCATTTGAATGTCTCAACAGAAATTGAGAATCATCAGACCAGGCAACATTTTTCCAGTCTTCAACAGTCCAATTTTGGTGAGCTTGTGCAAATTCTAGCCTCTTTTTACTATTTGTAGTGGAGATGAGTGGTACCCGGTGGGGTCTTCTGCTGTTGTAGCCCATCCGCCTCAAGGTTGTGCGTGTTGTGGCTTCACAAATGCTTTGCTGCATACCTCGGTTGTAACGAGTGGTTATTTCAGTCAACGTTGCTCTTCTGTCAGCTTGAATCAGTCGGCCCATTCTCCTCTGACCTCTAGCATCCACAAGGCATTTTTGCCCACAGGACTGCCGCATACTGGATGTTTTTTCTCTTTTCACACCATTCTTTGTAAACCCTAGAAATGGTTGTGCGTGAAAATCCCAGTAACTGAGCAGATTGTGAAATACTCAGACCGGCCCATCTGGCACCAACAACCATGCCACGCTCAAAATTGCTTAAATCACCTTTCTTTCCCATTCTGACATTCAGTTTGGAGTTCAGGAGATTGTCTTGACCAGGACCACCCCCCTAAATGCATTGAAGCAACTGCCATGTGATTGGTTGACTAGATAATTGCATTAATGAGAAATAGAACAGGTGTTCCTAATAATTCTTTAGGTGAGTGTACCTCTACACTGTGTAGTCTGTTCTATAAGCACCATTGTTTTGTGGCGGCGGACAGAAAATAATCTGGAAGTGCCCCTCCCGAGACCAGGCTCTGGATCCGCCACTGGTCTGGACCGCTCACAGGAGTGTACATTTCTTCTAAACTGTAATCCGTATCCTCTGACCTGCAGAAATCAGCGTTCACTCAGTAACAACTAACAGGCAGTGCCTGTAGTCTGTAGCATGGCCCTGTTACCGAAGCTAGCTGAGTGGTGTAAGGTTAAGGTACTAGTAGAGATGAGCGGCTGCTGAATCCTGATTTAAAGTTAAAGTTACTGCAGTATATGGATTACAGTTTAGAAATGTCAAATGTACACTCCTGTGAGCGGCGGGGAGGGAGATTTGTGGATGACACTGTTATAGGGAGGGGGATCTGTGGATGATACTGTTATAGGGAGGGGGATCTGTGGATGACACTGTTATGGAGGGGGATCTGTGGATGACACTGTCATGGGGTGGATCTGTGGATGACACATATAAAAATGATCTCATATCCGAAGTGACCAACACATCTTCAAACCGCCCTCTTCTTGCATGCGCTGTAGGATTGGTACTCGCAACTGTTTCTCTGTGGGTGGAAATTCCTCTGCCAGCGCCCGCAACAGCAGAATGCAGCATCTCTCGAAGCAAGGCCTGGAAATGCCACATTCTGACAGCCCTCTGTGATGCTGGTAACATGTCCGCCATTTTGTGTTTGTACCTGCGGTCTATGTATGTTGCCACCCAGTACTGGTCCTTGCCCTTTATGCTTTTTATACAGGGTCCCTCTTCAAACACTGGAGCATGAAGACCCTCTTTGCACTAAATTGGAAGCGGTGGAGTGGCCTGGCTCCTACTCATCGCCCAGGAGAATGTCGTCCTCGGTCTCCTCCCCCCATCCACGGACAATACCAGGGATCCCAGAAAAATTTAAAGCCTGCTCTTCTTGCTCCCCCTCCTCCTCCTCCCCCCACCATCCTCCTCTGACTCCTCTTTAGACTCCTGCTGACTTGTCTCAGATGGAGTAGCCCCCCCTGGGAATTCATTCAGCATTGCGACTTCCTCATCTTCCTGCTCCTTCTCCTCGATGGCTTGATTAATGACACGACGCAATGCATGCTTCAGAAAGAAGGCATAAGGTACGATGTCACTGATGGCACCCTGGCTGCGACTGACTAGTTTGGTGATCTCATAAAATGGCCGCAGAAGTCAGCAGCCACTGGCGCGGTGAAAAAAAAACAAGCTCCCCAGAACCTGTCCTGCCCCAGAGTTCATACAGGTAGTCATAAATGGCACGTTTCTGCTGGAGAAGTCTATCAAGCATATACAAGGTGGAGTTCCAGCACGTCGTGCAGTAACAAATCAGACGTCTGACGGGCAAGTGGTGTTGCCGCTGAACGTCAGCAAGGCGAGCCATGGAGCCGTGTAAGATCTTCTAAAATGGCCAGAGATTTTCCTGGCCTGCCGCAAGACGTCCTGGACCACGGGGTATTTGGCAACTAATTTCTGCACGACTAAGTTCAGGATTGTGCCATGCACGACACGTGTGTCATTTTGCCCAGCGCGCTCAGCAGATTGGCACCGTTGTCGCACACCACTTTACCAACTGTCAAATTGAGCCGGGTTAGCCACTGATAGGCCTGTGACCGCAGAGCTGAAAGGAGTGCAGCACCGGTGTGGCTCTTGGCTTCCAGACACAACAGCCGCAGCACAGCATGGCAACGTCTCTCCTGGCACGTCAAATACGTTCTGGGGAGCTTGGGGGGTGCAGCGGAAGATGCGGTAGCAGTGGAAAAGGAGTCTGCCGAGGAGGAGACGGAGGATGGAGTAGGAGGAGGAGAAGAAGAGGCAGGCCTGCATGCAATCCGTGGCGGTAACACCAAATCCACATGGGTACCACGGGTTACATGCTTGACAGCCGTCAGAAGGTTCACCCAGTGGGCAGTAAAAGTTATTTACCTTCCCTTCCCGTGTTTTCTAGACCACGTGTCTGTGGTCAGATCTTTCTTGGCACCAACACTGTGTGCCAGAGATACATTCACTTGCCGCTAAACATTTTTGGGGGGGCAACTGGTATATCACAACAGTTGCAATTAGTTGTTCCAATAGCGTTTGTCCCTCTGTATAGCTGCGGTATCTCATCAGAACTTCACACAAATGCTGCACAATACAAATGCACTATATAGAAATTATATTATAGGTATATCACACCCCTGCCTCAATCAGTTTTTTGGGGGGCAACTGGTATATCACAACAGTTGCAATTAGTTGTTCCAATAGCATTTGTCCCTCTGTATAGCTGCGGTATCTCAGCAGAACTGCACACAACTGCTGCACAATACAAATGCACTATAATATACTTTCTATGTTAGAAAGTATATTATATGTATATCACACCCCTCAGTATGTCACACCTATCGATAGCACACCTATACCAGTCCTTAAAAGGACTATTGTGGCCCTATTAGCTAACGTTTGGTGTCTCTAACAGTCTGTCGCTGCTCCACACAGCAACCTCTCCCTACACTGGCAAAAGACTGAATGTAAAATGGCGGCCAGATCAGATTTATTTATAGGGTAGGGGGTGTGTCCATGTGTTGAAACGTCTCAATTGGCTGTCCTGTTCCACCTGATGGATGTGTCATGGGTTAAAGTTTGGCACAATGCAAAAGAATATGGCGCCAGCGGACATCGCCATATGTTCGCCATCCGCGAACGAGGAAAGTTCGCTGCGAAACGACCGCCCGCCTACCCGCAAGGCCATCTCTATTTATTAAGACCGGCGTCTAAAACACCGGTCTTAATAAATGTTACTATGTATGCTACTCAGTAGATAATCCTCAGAGAAGGTGACTCTCTGGATCTTTGGTCCAGTCCTATAAGTAATGGAGCACATGTGGCAGCTTCCTCTCTCTTCCTCTGCTAGACTACACATTGACTCACTGAGCTAGGACAGACCCAGGAGCCACACCCTAACTTCCTGCAGGGGCCGTGTCAGGGTTGGTTTACTCCGTCGCTTCCATACATAACCATACTGGTTATACATGGTTTAAAATGACATAACATTAAACAATTTTGCAAGTGCGCTGGTCTGGGGTACTGCACATCGGATGGAATTTCTGCTGCAGGTTTTGCCACAGTTTCCCCGATTTTTTGCAAATCTTGCTCTGAGTTTGCCACAGATTTTACCCTATGCACTGCAAAAAGGTGGTAACTATCTACAGCATAATTTAACATGCTATGGATTAAATATTCAAACTACAGACCAGTTTCCAGTTACAGTATGACCTACTGCTAACTGCTGGGCCACATCTGGACTTGTAACTTGGAATAAAGGTTCAGCGCAGGTAAAGTCCAGAAAATTGCGATAACCATAGTTTCCTTGTCGTCCTTCAGCAGCAGCACCCACAGGGGGGATTTCTAATCCTCCTGAAACATAGGACAGGGAGATGTCAATTAATCAATTAATCTCAGACCTTTATTACTCCCTAGGTTAGGATCTCCTACTGTGTTTTTTCTGTCCTTCCTGGATAGCCTCCTTCTAATGAAGGAGGTGGAGATGTTGGGAAGTATATGTTTTTATTATTGCTAACTTTATATTGCATTACTCCTAGGTCTGTGCCCTCTTTTAGCGGATATTTGACACAGCTTCTGTGTTTTGTCTGCTATATGAAGGGCTGCAGTGCTGGCACTGTGTACTAATGTTCTTTATTAGTGAGGTGCAAACTCACTTAAATATGTCTCTAGTATGCAGGTTAAAATTCAGCCTAAATTATTCACTGTTAACTTGCCTTAGTGGATTATTCCAAAGCTGGAGTTCATCTGAAAATTACTGTCACGAGTTGGAGGTCCCAGGAGAGACCACCGTGTCATCAAGCAATAAACAAACAGAAATCAGGTACAGACACACAAGAGTTTATTGCACAAACAAAAAACCAGGGAAGGCAGCACAGACAAAACATGAGCTCTATGTACCATCAGCACAGTGGTAGAAAACCCCCACTGCGCCACTGTCTAGTAATACTCCAGAGGGGCGTGACTAAGCAACTCCTGGTATTCACTAGGGCCCCAGATGGTAGGGTTAGACTTTGCAGCAGGAAGTTGCCAGGGTCCACTCTGGAGCGTGAACTAGACAGTGACAGCAGGATCGAATGGACAACAGGTACCAGAAGGTACCGACGGCACATAGGCAAACATAACAGACAGGCAAATACAAAACAGGGCAACTAAAACATAAGCAGGAATACATAGCAAGGAAACAGGAGTGACAATGAGCAGAGAAGGACTTACTCCCCCAGTAGTAAACTGCATGGCCTTGCGCATGGCACTCTGCTGCAAAGAAAGGTGCAGCAAGGACTTGCTGAACAGAGACATGAATACACACAAGGTAACTAAAACATAACTGGCAGAACAGATAACAGAAACACAGGAAAGAGGACATCAAAGAGGACGGGAATGAACAAGTAGGAAACCCACAGAGCACAGACAGACAGACACGGATCCCATGGGTCAGCAGCATGGGAGAGTGAGTACAAACAGGAGCAGGACAAGACAACACACACCAGGAGAGCTGACACAAAACTGAGGAAACCTCAGCCTTATATACAGGTTCCATGGGTGCAGCAGAGAGGCCACACCCATGTAGCAGACAGAGGATTTACTCCAAATAGGCACACAGGGGAGTTAACCCATAAAGAACCACAAATAACACACAGAAACAAAACTTCAGCGAGGAGCGCTGAACGAGCAAGGGCGGAAGGTCACAGCCAGAGATAGTAGCTGTGACACTCCCACCCCTCAAAGCCCCCCCCTCTCCTCCCAAACAGAAAGGGGAAGAAGTGGGGCAACAACCCAAACAGAACCAGGCAAGGGGACAGAAATCAAAGGGGTGACGAGGTACAAGGGCAGGAACACACACGATGACCGCAACCAGCCCAACCCCTGAAAACCAGCCTACACGGAAGGTCCGCAGCCAGTACGCCAGGGGAAGATAGCCAGCCAACACGGCATACACGTCAAGTGAACCGCACCAAGAAGTTACCTCCCCCTCCACTCTCCCTGAGGAGAATGACATGTCTGCCAAGAACTGATTGGCCAGACATGCAGACACCCCCTTTCGGAGGATTGGGACCAGGAACAGGAACCAGACAGGAATACAAAGAAAATCGGAATCAAAGGGGTACAGAGGTACACAAGCAGAACACATAAGACGACCGCAGCCAGCACGCAGCCCCTAGCAGCCAGCCTACACGGTAAACGCAGCCAGTACGCCAAGAGGAATGCAGCCAGCCTACACGGCCACAAAAGTCATGGTGAACTGCAGTGTGCTAACACCTCCCCCTCCACTCTCCCTCCGGAGAATGGCATGTCTGCCAAGAACTGATTGGTCAGACATGCTGACACCCCCTTCCGGAGGCCAGGACCAGAAGCAGATACCTGCGCCGATAAAGGAAAACACGGCCGTAGGCAGAACTGCAAGCTAAAAGGCTACACCGGACGTCGCCCCTGGCAACCAGCATACACGGAAAACACGGCAGCCAGTACACCAAGGCAACCAAATCTGATACCTAAAGGCACCATAAAGAGTGAAATACAGAATGCACACACACCACAGATAAGCAGAAAACAGAACAAAAAAAAAAAAAAAACTCTGTGAAAGTTCACTTGTTCATTCTGTGACGAGTTGGAGGTCCCAGGAGAGACCACCGCGTCGTCAAGCAATAAACAAACAGAAATCAGGTACAGACACACAAGAGTTTATTGCACAAACAAAAAACCAGGGACGGCAGCACAGACAAAACATGAGCTCTATGTACCGTCAGCACAGTGGGAGAAAACCCCCACTGTGCCACTGTCTAGTAATACTCCAGAGGGGCGTGACTAAGCAACTCCTGGTATTCACTAGGGCCCCAGATGGTAGGGTTAGAATTTGCAGCAGGAAGTTGCCAGGGTCCACTCTGGAGCGTGAACTAGACAGTGACAGCAGGAACGAATGGAAAACAGGTACCAGAGGGTACCGACGGCACATAGGCAAACATAACATAGACAGGCAAATACAAAACAGGGCAACTAAAACATAAGCAGGAATACATAGCAAGGAAACAGGAGTGACAATGAGCAGAGAAGGACTTACTCCACCAGTAGTAAACTGCATGGCCTTTCGCATGGCACTCTGCTGCAAAGAAAGGTGCAGCAAGGACTTGCTGAACAGAGACATGAATACACACAAGGTAACTAAAACATAACTGGCAGAACAGATAACAGAAACACAGGAAAGAGGACATCAAAGAGGACGGGAATGAACAAGTAGGAAACCCACAGAGCACAGACAGACAGACAGACACGGATCCCATGGGTCAGCAGCATGGGAGAGTGAGTACAAACAGGAGCAGGACAAGACAACACACACCAGGAGAGCTGACACAGAACTGAGGAAACCTCAGCCTTATATACAGGTTCCATGGGTGCAGCAGAGAGGCCACACCCATGTAGCAGACAGAGGATTAACTCCAAATAGGCACACAGGGGAGTTAACCCATAAAGAACCACAAATAACACACAGAAACAAAACTTCAGCGAGGAGCGCCGAACGAGCAAGGACAGAAGGTCACAGCCAGAGATAGTGGCTGTGACAATTTACACTGCACAGAGCAGGGCTTACTGGAGGGTGTCTTGGTTTAGTGGCGCTTCCCTAAAAAATGCACCTGCACTTTAGAGTTGATTGTGAATATCATCATTTTGCGAATTCATGAAGATAGTGCTAGATCTTCGTAATCGTTGGATTGCGCGCACAATACGTGCATATTACACTGATGGGAAAAATAGAAACTCCTCCTCAAGGAAGTCTGCTGGGGAACCGCAAACACATGCCATGCAGATCATGTAACACTCCCGCGCCTGATGGCAGTGACTTCTATTTCTGCTCAGACTGCAGAACTAACAACTTTCCTGTGGAGGATCTGCCCCTTTCCAATAGGGATGAATTGCTGTGGATAAAGGATTGTGTCCATGATTCATTCAAACAATCGACTGCTAAGGCCTTAGGCCAGGCAGTGCTATCCTCTTATATGGTTGAAAAAAATGGAGGTGTGGGTTCAGAGAAGCCAGCAATTGCACCAAAGTAATGAAAAAAGTGTGAGTCTCATCAATACCTAACTAGGCAAATTTTGGAATTTAGCAGTCTGGGGAAGCTAGGCAACAACTTCTAAAAAAATAAATGAATAAAAATCCTTTGTGCATGGTTTCTACAGATGGAGGAAGACATAGATAAAGGTGTACCAAGGGATGATATATTAATATATTATTGTCCTTTAAGAAGGTTGCTCTGGCTTCTGATTTTCTATGGGATTTCTCGGTGTAAAATGTCAAAGTTATTTAAATTCTTGGAGCCTGAAGCCGTATTACAGGTGCGGATAATAGGGGACGATGGTATCCCTAAGAAATCCAGAGCCTTTAAGGTAGATCCTATGGTGAAGAGGCTTATGGCCAATGAGTGGAAAACGCCAGGTAAGGGGCCAATATTTAACAAGAGGTTTAAGACCATGTGTATGACAGAGCAAGAAGTAAAACTGTAGGGAGATCCCTCTAAAGTAGACATCACCATATTAAAATTATTTAGACGCACTTTGGTCCCTGGTGAGGATGGGTCTAGTTTTTGCGGATCCGATGGATGGAGGATTGGATGGTGCTTTGGGCGGAGGCTGCCTCCCACAGCGGGCTGGATTTGTGGGCCGATCTATGGCATTAGACAGAACCGGTAGAGTGGGTAGAAGATCTTTATGGTAAAACCTTGGGGAGCAGATGTCCACTCAAAAAAATATATAATACACTCTGTGCAATGGACTATCGGACTTTTCGGACCAGAGAATGACCCACTTATGGAAAATCTGTCAAAAATAAATAAATAAATAAAAATGGAAGTCCCTTCCTTATGCTGCAAAGAAGAAGTGGTATTCTTCCTAAAAAGAAAGTGGTCTCCCCAGAGTGGCTCAATGATATTGAGGTCTGGAGACTGAGATGGCCACTCCAGAACCTTCACTTTATAAAAAAAAAAAAAATGTTGCTCTTCCAATAGAGGAAGGGAGTGTAGAAGATAAGAATGGAGAGACATCTGCGTCAAGAGGTGCATCTCCAGAGGATCCTCTACACTGTGAATAAGGTCAACGGTTATTCTAAGCTGAATGTTCCTGCACTCGTCAGATCGCAGAAGATAAACAGCTTAAGGACGGGCAATTACCAGCTTTGGCTGGTTGGGAATCCCTGGTACGCTGACTTGGGAAACATAGCCTGTCCCAGAAAGAGAGAGTTTTTAGGGCCCAAGGTTATTCCTAGTCCCAAAACCTCAGATGAGGTGGAGGACTATTGTGGATCTAAGGTATCTGAACAGGTTCATATGCAAGAAAAAGTTCTGTATGGAAATGGTTCAGTCCACTAAACCTGCTAGAACCAGGAGATTACCTTGCTACAATAGATTTAAAAGATGCTTATCTGCACATTCAAAAAGCATCAAAAATGACTGCGCATAGCCAGTTATGTCATCTCTAGTTTAAGGCACTATCATTTGGGGTTTCATCAGCCCTATTCACATTCACAGGTGGTAGCAGCGGTTGTTGCAGGCCTCAGGGAATCGGGGATAACTATAATCCCATATCTTGACGACTGGCTGGTAAAGGGGGGAGACCACAGAGAGGTTCAAAGTGCATCTCCAGTTAATCTTCAACAGAATCCAGTCTTTAGGCTGGATAGTCAACAGACAAAGATCCAGTATCGTCCCATCTCAGAAGAAACAGTTTCTGGGCTTCATTCTGGACACCAAGGAGATGACCGTTTCCCTTCCAGTGAAAAGAAGGAATGTCTGCACCAGAATATACAGCTTCTGAGGCCGTTCAGACCTACAGTGGATATAAAAAGTCTACACACCCCTGTTAAAATGTCAGGTTTCTGTGCTGTAAAAAAATTAGACAAAGATAAATCATTTCAGAACTTTTTCTACCTTTAATGTGACCTATAAACTGTACCACTCAATTGAAAAATAGACTGAAATCTTTTAGGTGGAGGGAAGAAAACAAACAAAAAAAATAATAATGCGGTTGCATAAGTGTGCACACCCTCTTATAACTGGGGATGTAGCTGTGTTCAGAATTAAGCAATCACATTCAAAATCATGTTAAATAGGAGTCAGCATACACCTGCCATCATTTAAAGTGCCTCTGATTAACCCCAACTAAAGTTTAGCTGCTCTAGTTGGTCTTTCCTGAAATTGTCTTAGTCACATCCCACAGCAAAAGCCATGGTCCACAGAGAGCTTCCAAAGCATCAGAGGAATCTCATTGTTAAAAGGTATCAGTCAGGAGAAGGGTACAAAAGAATTTCCAAGGCATGGAACACAGTGAAGGCAGTCATCATCAAGTGGAGAAAATATGGCACAACAGAACTGGACGTCCCTCCAAAATTGATGAAAAGACGAGAAGAAAACTCGTCTGGGAGGCTACCAAGAGGCCTACAGCAACATTAAAGGAGCTGCAGGAATATCTGGCAAGTACTAGCTGTGTGGTACATGTGACAACAATCTCCCATCTTTCAGCATGACAACGACCCAAAGCATACATCCAAATCAAAAAGTAATGGCTTCACCAGAAGAAGATTAAAGTTTTGGAATGGCCCAGCCAGAGCCCAGACCTGAAACTGATTGAAAATCTGTGGGGTGATCTGAAGAGGGCTGTGCACAGGAGATGCCCTCGCAATCTGACAGATTTGGAGTGTTTTTGCAAAGAAGAGTGGGCAAATCTTGGCAAGTCAAAATGTGCCATGCTGATAGACTCATACCCAAAAAGACTGAGTGCTGTAATAAAATCAAAAGGTGCTTCAACAAAGTATTAGTTTAAGGGTGTGCATACTTATGCAACCATATTATTTTATTTTTATAATTTTTCTTCCCTCTGCCTAAAAGATTTCAGTTTGTTTTTCAATTGAGTTGTACAGTTTAAAGGTCACATTAAAGGTGGAAAAAGTTCTAAAATGATCTATCTTTGTCTCATTTTTTTATATCACAGAAACCTGACATTTTAACAGGGGTGTGTAGACTTTTTATATCCACTGTATATCCCTTCGTCAAATGATGAAGACATTGGTTATTATGATGGCAGCCAGTCAGACAATTTCGTGGGCGAATTGGCACACGAGATACCTGCAATGCGAAATTCTGCAGAAGTGGTATTGAGACCCCAATTTTCTAGACAGTATGACATTTGTCTTCAAGGAGACAAGGACATCCCTGAGGTGGTGGATGGCTGTAAAGAATGGCAGAAACGTTGCCCCTCCCAAATGGACCGATATTACTACCGATGCTTTGGCTACAGGTTGGGGTGCCCACATGAGGGGCCAGAGGGCAAAAGGAGCCTGGACTCCAACAGAGAGATTGTTATCCTCAAATCTCAGAGAGATGAGAGCTGGATTCAATGCCCTAACACATTTCCACCCCTTGGTCCAGGGACAAGCCATAACAGTCAAGACAGACAGCATGACCACCGTTGTGTATTTAAATTACCAGGGATGTACTAGATCCTTATCCCCCCCCCCCTCAAATAGGTGGTGCGGATCTTGGTGTGGGCGGAGGCCAATATTCAACAGTTTTCAGCTGTACACGCCAGAGGAAGGAAGAAGGCTGTCGCAGGCAGGCTAAGCCACGACTTGCCCCTCCCAGGGGAATGGTCTTTGGACCCAGAAATATTCCTTCAACTCAAGAGGTGTGGGGGTTGACCCCAGATAAATCTGATGGCTACCCGAGCTAATGCAAAGGTGCCTATATCCTGCTCCCTGTTCAGGGAAGACAACCCTTGGGCCCTAGATGCCCTTTAACCCCTTAAGGACACGGCCATATTTCACCTTAAGGACCAGGCCATTTTTTGCAAATCTGACCAGTGTCACTTTAAGTGGTGATAACTTTAAACTGCTTTGACTTATCCAGGCCATTCTGAGATTGTTTTTTCTTCACATATTGTACTTCATGACACTGGTAAAATTAAGTTAAAAAAAAGAAAATTTAATTTATAAAAAAATACCAAATTTACCAAAAATTTTTAAAAAAATTGCAAATTTCCAAGTTTCAATTTCTCTACTTCTATAATACATAGTAATACCTCCAAAAATAGTTATTACTTTACATTCCCCATATGTCTACTTCATGTTTGGATCATTTTGGGATAGATATTTTATATTTTGGGGATGTTACAAGGCTTTTTCAGAAATTCTCAAAAACCCAATTTTTAGGGACCAATTCAGGTCTGAAGTCACTTTGTGAGGCTTACATAATAGAAACGACCAAAAAATAACCCCATTCTAGAAACTACACCCCTTAAGGTATTCTAAACTGATTTTACAAACGTCGTTAACCCTTTAGGTGTTGCACAAGAGTTATTAGCAAATGGGGATGAAATTTCTGAATTTAAATCTTTGGGGAAATTTTCCATTTTAATCAATTTTTTCCAGTAACAAATCAAGGGTTAACAGCCAAACAAAATGCTATATTTATTGCCCCGATTCTGTAGTTTGCAGAAACACCCCATATGTGGCCGTAAACTACTGTACAGGCACACAGTAGGGCGTAGAGGGAAAGGTGCGCCATATGGTTTTTGGAAGGCCGATTTTGCTGGACTGGTTTATTTACACCATGTCCCATTTGAAGCCCCCCTGATGCACCCCTAGAGTAGAAACTCCATAAAAGTGACACCATCTAAGAAACTACACCCCTCAAGGTATTCAAACCTGGTTTTACAAACGTTGTTAACCCTTTAGGTGTTGCACAAGAGTTATTGGCAAATGGGGATGAAATTTCTGAATTTAAATTTTTGGGGAAATTTTCCATTTTAATCATTTTTTTCCAGTAACAAATCAAGGGTTAACAGCCAAACAAAATGCTATATTTATTTCCCCGATTCTGTAGTTTGCAGAAACACCCCATATGTGGCCGTAAACTACTGTACAGGCACACAGTAGGGCGTAGAGGGAAAGGTGCGCCGTATGGTTTTTGGAAGGCAGATTTTGCTGGACTGGTTAATTTACACCATGTCCCATTTGAAGCCTTCCTGATGCACCCCTAGAGTAGAAACTCCATAAAAGTGACACCATCTAAGAAACTACACCCCTCAAGGTATTCAAAACTGATCTTACAAGCTATGTTAACCCTTTAGGTGCTCCACAAGAGATATTGGCAAATGGAGATGAAATTTCAGAATTTCATTTTTTTGCCAAATCTTCCATTTTAACCCATTTTTTACACTAACAAAGCAAGGGTTAACAGCCAAACAAGACTGTATCTTTATTGCCCTGACTCTGCCGATTACAGAAACACCCCATTTGTGGTCGTACACTACTGTACGGCTACACGGCGGGGCGTAGAGGGAAAGGAGCGCCGTGTGGTTTTTGGAGGGCTGATTTTTATGGATGGTTTATTTACACCGTGTCCTGTTTCAACCCCCCTGATGCACCCCTGGAGTAGAAACTCCCTAAAAGTGACCCCATTTTGGAAACTATGGGATAAGGTGGCAGTTTTGTTGGGACTATTTTTAGGGTACATATGATTTTTGGTTGCTCTATATTTCATTTTTGTGAGGTAAGGTTACCAAAAATTGAAATTCTGAAATTTCATCTACATTTGCCATTAACTGTTGAGGAAAACCTAAAGGGTTAATAAAGTTTGTAAAATCAATTTTGAATACCTTGAGGGTGTTTCTACTCTAGGGGTGCATCAGGGGGGCTTCAAAAGGGACATGGTGTCAATAAAAAAGGCCATCAAAATCGGCCTTCCAGAAACCATGTCGGTCCTTTCGTTTTGCACCCTGCCTTTTAATGATACAGCAGTTTACGACCACAAATGTGGCGTTTCTGTAAACTGCAGTATCAGGGTAATAAATATTAAGTTTGGTTTGGTTGTTAACCGTTGCTTTGTTACCGGAAAAAAACGGATTGATATGGAAAAGTGCCAAAAATAGCTGTTTTGGCACCGTTTAAAATTTTTTTTTTTGGACCGTGTTAATCTGGGGGGTTAGGTCATGGGGTATTTTTATAGAGGAGAGTCTTACGGACGCGGCGATACCTAATAAGTCTCCTTTTTTCAATTATTTAGGTTTTAGACTATATTATCCTTTTTGATGCAAAAATTTTTGGGGTATCTCTAAAGTCTAAGAGTAATTTTTTTGTTTGTTTTTTAGCCGATTGTATTAGGTAGGGGCTCATTTTTTGCGGGATGAGAGGATGGTTTTAATGGCACTATTTTGGGGGCTATATAACTTTTTGATCGCTTGATATTAAACTTTTTGTTATCTAAGGTGACAAAAAAATCATTTTTTGCCCTTTTTTTTTGGACCATGTTAATCTGGAGGGTTAGTTCATGGGGTATTTTTATAGAGGAGATTCTTACGGACGCGGTGATACCTAATAAGTCTACTTTTTTACAATTATTTAGGTTTTAGACTATATTCTTTTTGATACAAAAAATTTTTTTGGTATCTCTAAAGTCTAAGAGTCATTTTTTTGTTTGTTTTTTAGCCGATTGTATTAGGTAGGGGCTAATTTTTTGTGGGATGAGGGGAAGGTTTTAATGGCACTATTTTGATCGCTTGCTATTAAACTTTTTGTTATCTAAGGTGACAAAAAAAATTCGTTTTTTGCACCGTTTTTTTTTGGGACGGTGTTAATCTGGGGGGTTAGGTCATGGGGTATTTTTACAGAGGAGATTATTAACGACGCGGCGATACCTAATTTGTATACTTTTTTAAATTATTTTAGTTTTACAAACTTTTTGAACACTTTTTTTGGTGTCTCAAGTCTGAGAACCATAGTTTTTATCGATTGTCAGTGGCTAAATGAAAAAGGGGATTATAAATTTTGTACTCCATGGAAGTGTGGTACTCCCTGAAGCAACCGTCAATGCAGAGGCCCGGATGATCGGGGCACGTGTCACTTTGAGTAGTGGCAGGGGCGTAACTAGAGTTCTATGGGCCCCAGGGCAAACTTTGAATTGGGGCCCCCCCGCGAGCCTCTGCCCCTACCCGCCATCCTCTGCCCCTACCCATACCCTCTGTATGAAGCCATACATTTAAAAAAAAATAATACTCTAGTCACTAGAGTATTTTTTATTTATTTTTGAATGTATGGCACACACTGGCTTCATATGAGGGATGAAGGGGGGATGAATTCAGAAAGGGGGGGCCCACGCCGGCCATATGAGGGCAGCCAGGGGCAGCAAATAATGAGGGGGCAAAATGAAAATGAAATACTCTGTGGGCGAAAAATGTAAAATATATAGAGGGAATGGGGGCAAAATGAAATATAGTGAGACTCTTACTATATTTCATGTTGCCCCCGCCCACTCCCTCTATACACTTCGATTTTTGCCCACAGAGTATTTCATTTTCATTTGCCCCAGGGCTCCTCATTATTTGCTGCCCCTGGCTGCCCTATTATGGCCGGCGCGTGCCCTTCTGAATTCAGACACACTGCCTCACGGCACCACTGATCATCATTCATGTCCCCCCTCCGTATGAAGCCGGACGCAGGTGTGTGGCATTTTTTACAAAAAAAAAAGACTTCCTACTCTTGTCTTGTTAGTTCTAATCTCTTCTTGAATTCTTCACTTGAAGGCTGAGGCGGCCTGCGGGCTCGTCATTCCGAATCCTGGCTGCTGAGGTCACGGGTCTCGCGCTGACAAGTAAGCGCAGCGCAGCCACACAAAATATAGGCGGGCCGCCGCACTTAATAAAAAAACTCTTGCGGGGCCCGCTTTACTCCATCTCTTCTGGGGGGCTCTATGGGCCCCCCTGACTTAGGGGCCCGGTCGCAATTGCGACCGCTGCGACCCCTATAGCTACGCCACTGGTGAGAGGAAGATCTTTGTGGAATCTGATGTTTTACCCAAGCCAAATTCTTAACCTAACCCCTTCCCTCTAGCCAGAGGTGTAAATTGACCAGTATGCACTTTCTATAATGCCAGTGTCTTATGTGGCACAAGGGTCTTTGGGCCTCCTCAGGCTCCTGGGCCCGGTAGCGACTGCTACCTTTGCACCCCCTATAGCTACGCCCCTGAGTAGTGGTGTCCTTCCGTATCCCCCTCCTGTGACACACTCTGCACTTTTTTTTGGGTCCGTCCCTTCTTTCCAGTATGGAAAACCACACCTGGAATGTGTTGGCCAGGGACGATCCGGGCGCCTTCAGTTCCCGAGGTACTCCAGCCTGCTCTTTCCCGGTCCGAAAAGATTTTTCCGCACGGTCCCACAAGCAGACGTGGATCTGGCCGCGAGGGACCTGAACAAGGGCATACTAGTATAAAAATTATCCACGTAAAGGTGGTAACCTTTATCTAGCAGTGGGTGCATAAGGTCCCACACAACACCCAGAGTGGGGGGATTGAATACGGGAATCTCGCCCCTCGTACACACGAAACTTGTAAGTGTACCCTGAGGTACACAGGCAATTACTTCAGCCAGACGGGTCAGTAAGAGACAGGCCCTGGCATGTGTCGAGCCTTACTTAAATCTGCAAGATAAAGTTCTACTAAGGACACTGCCAGCCAAAGGTGCCATCGTTTTCTAATCTAAATCAGCAGATTGAGTTACCGTTTTTTTTTTTACCTGGATCCGTCTTCACTCTCTGGATGTGTGCAGAGCCCTAAAGATATATGGCCAAAGAACGAATACGCTCGGGCAGACGAACCATTTGTTTGTTTCCCATTCGGGAAAAACAAAAAGGGGAAAAACTGGCGAAAGCCTTCTTGTCCAGATGGATAAGGGAGGCTATCACTATATGTTATGAGCAGAGGGGTCTTGAAGTACCTAAGCCTATAAAAGCTCATTCAACCCGTGCGATGGCTACATCATGGGCGGAGAAGAATTTAGTTCCCTTAGACCAGATCTGTAAAACAGTGTCAGGGAGCTCTTACAATACGCTTGTGAAGCGCTACAGACTGGATACGGGGCAGAGGGGAGACCCGGCTTTTGGCAGAGTGGTAATAGAGTCCGCGGTATAATGATAGCCCTCCCTTTAGGATTAATTGCTAAATCCCCGTGGGTGCTGCTGCTGAAGGACGACAAGAAAAGTGTAATTTTTCTTACCGTAAAATCTCTTTCCTTTAGTCCAAAGCAGCAGCACATACTTACCCGCCCAATAAAATAAAATAATTCTTGGAACAGAACGGAGTGGTTTATTGTCTCTCTTAGGTCATTTAGAATTAGGATCTGAGATTAATTGATTAATTGACATCTCCCTGTCCTATGTTTCAGGAGGATTAGAAATCCCAGAGGGTGCTGCTGCTTTGGACTAAAGGAAAGAGAATTTACGGTAAGAAAAATTACACTTTGGTACCCACGGCTTTTTTTTTTTCTCTTTATTCATCTTAGGAAACACTTACAAAAAATAGAAAAGACAAAATGCATACTTTCCCACCCACCCATCCACCTCCCTCCCCCCACAATGCCGCCAACCCCGAGGAGAAAAGTTTAAAAAAAAGAAAAAGAAAAGGGAAAAAAAAAAAGTTGTTTAAAATACCAGAAAAAGTCACCTTAAGATCTTTTCCAATTATTCCTATTATTCCTTCACCCATTCCATACTGCCCAAACCCTGGGCCATTTATAGTATGAGCCTCTCTGCCTATACAAGATGGCCTCATAATCTTTGATTTTATTGACTAGTTTGAGCCACTGGTTGAAGGGAGGAGGGGTAACTGCAAACCAGGACCTGGAGATCAGGAGACGGGGCAAAAACAACACCCTAATCAAAAAGCATTGTTTTGGCTTCTGGCAGTCTAAAGCCGTCAGATCCCCAAGGATCCACAGCTCAGGCTGGCGAGGGAGCTCCATCTGTATTCTCTGAACAATAAATTCTTGTATTGCTCCCCAATATCCATCTAGAAGGGGGCAATCCCAAAACAGATGAAGCGTTCGGGCTCCCACAACGTGTGCAGTTGGAGTTATCTCGTAATCCTCGCCTCTGAAGCCACAGCAGCGTTACATATATCTTGTGCATAATATTAAACTGAACAACTATGTGGTTAAAACTAAAAGAAACTAAACCCATATTCTTCAATACATTTTCCAAAACCTCAGAATATAAGTTAGGGTAAGTGAGTCTCCAGGACTTTTGTCCAGGTGAGAGACAATCCAAAAAGCGTGCCCTAATTAAGTGTTTATAACAGTAAGCTATCTTAACCTTTACGTGGTTCTTTTTCTTTATTAGACTGTGCAAAAAGCTAGACGTATCTATACTTAATAAAGTTTTATCCACAGTACTACAGAGTGGCAATCGTAACTGAAAATATCTAAACCAAACTATTTCACCTGTGCTTTCCTTCTGCACGATCTCCTCAGAGGCGAGGATCCGACCATCACCAACTACTTGTGCTATATAATGAATATTTTTAGCCCTCCAATACTGCTGACAATCAAGGTCCTCAAGCATTGGAAGTCTTTGATTTTGCCATAGTGGGGTGCAGACCAGTGAGGATGCAATAGAAAGCCAGCTCCTGATCAATATCCAGGCCCTGGTAACCAGCTTAGCAAAACTTCTAAACTCCTGCTCAGACTCAGTAGACATCCTGACTCTAATAGAGTAAAAAAGTCATGAAAGCCAAATTGGTCCACTAGTTTTTTACATAGGGGACTGGTTTCCCACTCATAAAAAAGGCATAGCTGAGACGCAATAATATATCCCCTGAAGCTGGGGAGGTTTAAGCCCCCCCATTCCAGCGGCATTATAAAGTAATCAAGTTTCAGCCTTACCCGCTTTCTCCCCCATAGTAAATCATTAATCATCTTCTCTATCAGTTAAAAGAATTTATCCTCTATCCAGACCGGAGAGTTTCGAAGAACATAAAGCAGTTGGGGAAGGACGATCATTTTCACCAAGGAGACCCTATCTCCTCTCCAAAGAGTAAACCGATGCCATATTTTAATTTTAGATCTAATCTTCATCATAACCGGGAGTAGATTAAGTTGAACATAGTCTTGGATATTAGCAGAGATAGTTATCCCCAAGTACTTCATGGAACCCTCGACCCCAAGGTACCAAGGTTGATTCTCCACTGACCATTGTAGCTTATCTATAGGGAGGAGAGTGGTTTTGAACCAATTGACCTCCAGGCCCGAAAACCTGGAGTACGATTCTACAATCTCCATAACTTTTGGCAGGGTAGTGTTGGTCTGTTGCATGAAGAACAGAATGTCGTCTGCATATAAAGAAATCCGATCACAATCTCCCGCAATCCCAAATCCAAGAACGCCCGAGTCTTGTCTGATTTTTATAGCCAAAGGCTCAATGTATATATTAAATAGGAGTGGCGAGAGAGGACATCCTTGACGGGTACCTCTCTCAAACATAAAACTCCTGGTCAAGGTCCCATTGATCCTGAGCTTGGATGAAGGGGATTTGTAAAGCAGACGGACCATGGCTATAAACCTTAGACCAAATCCCATTCTTCCCATCACCCTCCAGAGGAAACTCCACTCGACCCTGTCAAAGGCCTTCATGGCATCTAACGACAGGATCGAGCGGGCGGTCCCCCCAGAGGATTGAATGTTAGCAAACAAACGATGTATATTATAATGAGTACCCCCCCCCCCCCAGGCATAAACCCATTTTGGGCTGGGTGAATTAGCGATGTGATCACCTTGGAAAGTCTATTGGCCAGCACCTTGGATAGCAGCTTAATATCAGTGTTAAATGGGTTGTCCAGGTTCAGAGCTGAACCCGGACATCCCTCCATTTTAACCCAGGCAGTCCCCCTGACATGAGCATCGGAACAGTTCATGCCCCGATGCTCTCCTTTGCCCTGCGCTAAATTGCGCAGAGCAAAGGCATTTTTAGGAGTTCCGGTGACGTACCGGGGCTCTCCATGGGGCTGACAGGAACCCCGGTGACATCACCGGCACTGATGGGCGGGATTTAGCTCTGCCCTAGCCAGTAAAACGGCTAAAGCCCGCCCCTCAGAGCCGGTGACGTCACCGAACACACTGCCGGGTCGAAGTTACCGCCCGGCAGTGTGTTATTGAAAACAAAAAAGCCTGTGCCCTGCTCGATTTAGCGCAGGGCACGGGAGCGCATCGGAGCATGAGATGCTCCGATGCTAGCCTCACGGGGGCTGTCTGGGTGAAAATAAGGGTATGTCCGGGTTCAGCTCTGAACCCGGACAACCCCTTTAAGTAAATAAATAGGTCTATAAGCACCCATCTCCAACATATCCTTATCTTTTTTTTAAATTAGAACTATCAGTGCTTCATACATGGAAGTCGGAAGGCCCTCTCCCTGCAACACCTTTGTAAATACTTCTGAAAGATACGGAAGAACTATATCCCCATATTTCCTATAAAATTCATACGGAAGGCCATCCAGCCCCGGGGACGAACTACCTGATATTGACCCAAGGGCCAAATGAATCTCCTGGACGGTAACCTCCAGGAGGCTCTTCTGGCTTTCTGACAGAACAGGAAAAGAAAGACCGTCCAGGTATGCGTCCACTAGGCTGTCCGGCACAGGAGGAGCCGCCCTATAGACCGCGGCAAAGTATTCCCAAAAGGCCTCAGCTATACCCTCCAAATGGCCTTTCCAAAAAAACTTTCTTGATTGCAATTCAACTAATGTCACGTAATAGCTGTGTATAAAAAGATCGTTAGAGGGCTTTTTGTTGGTAGCTATTTCTAGTCTCCTTACAGTGAATCAGCTGCTGATTCTGTCAGGGTAACTGGAAAATGACTCCCTTGAAAATCTTTTCTCTGAGGGTGGACTCTAATTCTTCAGTCCATGGACGTATCTAGCTCAGCATGATGACAGGTGAAAAATGCCTACATCTCATTTTTGTTGGATTATATCCTTGAAAAAGGTATGCGCTGGAGCAGGAAACCCATCAGATTAGTGTATCCATGTGCTCACAAGGAGAGAGAGAACAAGCTTGTGCCAAAGCAAAATGTCAGTGATTTTTTATTAAAAGTATTCTTGTGGCAGAAATGTTTAAGAAAAATGTGACTCAAAAGAATATATTTTAATGTCTCATTATCTATGCCTAGGATGGAGCTACATGATATGCCTTTTTTTTTTTTTTTACTAAAAACTCCTGTACACGGAGGTACAGTATTCACTTATACAAGGTTACAGGATCAAGGCCAGCCTTACGCTGGATGGTGCCCTGTGCAGTGACTTTAGTTGTCAGCCTTTCTATATGATGTACTGTAGCCATTCTATACTGTAACCCAGGGGCGGATTGGCCATGGACCCTACAGGGAAATTGGCCAGGTACATAATGATCTGATGCTCAATGGCCACAGGTACCCTCCTGAACTCATCTGTATTAGGGTCCATTCCCACGTCTGCAAAATGGGTCTGCATCTGTTCCGCAATTTTGCGGAACAGGTGGGTACCCATTCATTTTCAATGGGGCCGGAATGTGCTGTCCGCATTTGCGGATCCACACTTCCGTTCCACAAAAAAATAGAACGTCCTATTCTTGTCCGCAATTGCAGACAAGAAAAGGCATTTTCTATGAGTGTGCCAGCGATGTGCGGTCTGCAAAATGCGGAACGCACATTGCCGGTATCCGTGTTTTGCGGATCCACAATTTACAGATCCGCAAAACACATATGTGTGAATGGACCCTTACTGTCCTCATGATGGTGATACAGTTGAATACTGTCGTGAAGGCAGCAGTACTTTGTGCTGCCCTGTGGTATTTAGTTCTGCTGGGGCGGTATTCTGTGCTGCACTATAGTATTGCAGGCCCTGCCTACTTCTGTTGTCCCTGCCTACTTGTTTTGGCCCGTCTTCTGTCAATTTGAACCCACCTACAACTTGGGGCCACTTTTAGGTTTTTTTCCAGGGCCACTTTAAGTTTCCAATCCGCGCCCTGCTGTACCCTATATGGTGCCCAATAAGAAATTGACCAAATAATACTTCCACTTTAGCGATGAGCGGCATAGGCAATATTTGTTTTCGCAATATTTTGCGAATTTTTCGCATAATATTAGTAATACATTTGTGAATTTTAGAATTCATGATCTCGTCATTATTTTTACAATTGTGCAAATCGGAACTAATGATGCGCATATTTTTTACGCAATACGTGTAACTTCACATTTTATCAGGTCTGAGTAGATATTACTGGTTGGTGCACTAAGTATTGTTGTGACATCACAGCACTATGTCTGTAGCATGTATGTATGGACAGCAGAGAAACAGTAATTCCTATCACACTACCTAACACCCTGTGCTGGATCACTATCATACTACACTATATCAGGATATAAACTACACTGACTATCTCCCACTATCTGTATTATATACAGTATATGAGCTAACTAACTATCTAATGTAATTGGATAAGGAATAGGATCCAGATGAAAGCACAGAGCACAGCAATGACACTGCTCTCTCTCTCTCTTAGATCTGCAAAATAAAACTGCAGAAAATGGCTGCTGGGGGGGGGGGGGGGTTCTGATATAGTAAGGGGTAGGCAACTTTCCTATTGGTTGCTAGGGATGTTGCTAAGCTCAGACAAAGACATTGCAAACTTCTCATTGGCTCACAAGCAAGAAGGGAGGTTACTGATGAAAAACAAAATCTAAAATATTTGCGAATACGAATATATATCACTATATTCTACATCTTCGTGAATTCTTGAAGTGCCGATATTTGCTATAAAAATTTGCGATTAGAATATTTGCGATCAACACTATTCCACTTATCCCTAAGATCACCAGCACTGTGCCATATAACAGTGCCCACTGCATCCCTTTAACAGTGTATCCACATGTCTCCCTTACAGAGCCCATAGAGCATATAGAACTGTGCAGGCAGTGGGTACAACTGCCGACCCCTCTGACCAGTTTAGGCCTCATGCACATGACCATGGTGTGTTTTGCGGTCCGCAAATCGCGGATCCACAAAACACGGAACGGCACAGACAGCCTTCAATATAAATGTCTATTCTTGTGCGCAAAGCGCGGACAAGAATGGGACATGTTATATTATTTTAGCGGGGCCACGGAACGGAGCAACGGATGCATGCGGACAGCACACGGAGTGCTGTCCGCATCTTTTGTGGCCCCATTGAAGTGAATGGGTCCGCATCCAAGCCGCAAAAAACGGCGGCTCGGATGCGGACCCAAGCAACGGCCATGTGCATGAGGCCTTACTCATATTAGGAAAATCTCACTCTGGACATCTAGTGCACAAACCCTGGATACCCAACGTTGTCAAAGAGATTAACCCCTAATTGTGCACACCCATGCTTGTGTTTTTCAACGCCTTGTCTGGTCTTATCAAGTTAAACTTGCCATAGCTGAACAGATTTTCCCAGTGGCATAACAGTCACGGTCCCAGGGGAATGCAACCAGGCCAGGACTGGAAGGAAGCCAGCACGTCTGTGCAACAAGCTTTGCTTTGACGGCTGAGAAACTTGGGATTCTGTAAGGTTCTGCTGGTATTAGCGGTGTATTTGCCACAAGGTTTGTGGGTGGAATTGTAGTTGTTTCTAGCTGTGTAGGATGGTGAGGGTGCTTTGATCTGCTGTGAAGGCTGGCATATTGAATACCTACTAGAGGCAAGTCACAGGCAGGCTATTTAATTTGCTATGGTACAAAAGCCTGTCTGCAAGCACCTGCTAACCTAGGCAGCTATGGTTGGGATCACAACACATTTTACCCATCTGATTAACGCATACAAAAATCTTATACATTAAACAGATGCCTCAGACTGATGCCATATAGTGGCATCCGTTCACAATAGATTTCCTTTGTTTAAGATTTTTTTTTTCGGACTCTGCTGCGTTTTTGTATCCTTTTTTTCTAACGTGTTAGGCCTCATGCGCACGACCGTTGTGTGCACCAGTGGCCGTTGTGCCGTTTTCCGTTTTTTTTTCGCGGACCCATTGACTTTCAATGGGTCCGTGGAAAAATCGGAAAATGCACCGTTTTGCAGCCGAGACCGTGATCCGTGTATCCTGTCCGTCAAAAAAATATGACCTGTCCTATTTTTTTGACGGACAACGGTTCACGGACCCATTCAAGTCAATGGGTCCGTGAAAGAACACGGATGCACACAAGATTGGCATTTGTGTCCGTGATCCGTGGCCGTAGGTTAGTTTTTATACAGACGGATCCGAAGATCCGTCTGCATAAAAGCTTTTTCAGAGATGAGTTTTCTTCGTGAAAACTCATAACCGACAGTATATTCTAACACAGAGGCGTTCCCATGGTGATGGGGACGCTTCAGGTTAGAATATACTAAAAGAACTGTGTACATGACTGCCCCCTGCTGCCAGGCAGCAAGGGGCGGCCCCCCCCTGTAGTTAACACATTGGTGGCCAGTGTGGCCGCCCCCCCCTCCCTCCCCTGTAGTTAACTCATTGGTGGCCAGTGCGGCCGGCCCCCCCCTCCCCTGTAGTTAACTCATTGTTGGCCAGTGCGGCCGGCCCCCCTCCCTCCCCTGTAGTTAACTCGTTGATCGCCAGTGGGCCCCCCCCTCCCCTGTAGTTAACTCATTGGTGGCCAGTGCGGCCGGCCCTCCTCCCTCCCCTGTAATTAACTCGTTGGTGGCCAGTGGGCCTTCTCCCCTCCCTCCCCCTCCTAATTAAAATCTCCCCCCTATCATTGGTGGCAGCGGAGTGTACATTCCGTTTCCGTATTTCCGTTCCGCCAAAAAAATAACATGTCCTATTATTGTCCGCCTTACGGACAAGGATAGTACTGTTCTATGAAGGGCCAGCTGTTCCGTTCCGCAAAAATACGGAGTGCACATGGATGTCATCCGTATTTTTAGCGGATCCGCATACGCAAAATACATACAGTCGTGTGCAAGAGGCCTAAGGAGGAGGGAGGGATGGGTGACTAGAGGTGATTATCGATTCTATAGAATCAGAAGTTTGATTATGGCGTTTTTAGGGGGGAGCGAAGAGGGACTTTGCATATATAGGAACAAGGGCTATGTCCTGTTACTGCTTAGGGTTGTGCCATGGCTTATTGAGAACCACTGCAAAATAACAAGGAGAGTTGGTGCCAAATTGGGCTGTAGCGTGTACCTGAGTACAATAAAACAGAACTGCATCCTGGGAAAGCCGCCAGGTGGCACAGCAACAAGAGAGACTGCCAGAGAGTGTTACTGCAAGGGTTGCAGCTGCAGCCTGACAGAATGAGAGATGCACAGATAACGGAGAGAGAAAGAGGTGGTGGTTAGGAGAGCTGAATAGTGAGATTCTGCTAATGTAAACTGTTGGTGGAGGCAAACTGCCTTCACATTGAGCACTGCTCCAGAAGCATGGGAGTAGACCTGGTCAAAGGTGGAGAGGGAATCATCTTGGGGAACATAAGTGAGAGTCAAAGGACGATGAACCGTTCTGCATTTGCGGTGGAGAATCAGCAAAGCAGGGAGTTACCTGATATTAGGGCTAAATACCCAGGCTTACAACAGAGACCACTGCTCTATCCTCTTCATGTGTTGGTGAGAAAGCGTGCATTTACACAGCCCAAGAGTCGGGCAGATTATTGGGAACAACCGTTCCGACGAAACGCTTGTTCATCGGGTGATCCTGTCGTTCATGCAGGCACCACCGATCATACTTTCAGGACAGCAGATCGTGTTGTCTAAACAGCGATATGCTGCTCAGAAAACATGAATCTGCAGGTAGCTGGCCAGCTAAGACCTGTCCTAGGTTGCTAATATAGCTTATGTTTATACAGCTAAACCTGCCAATAACCTTAATACAGTTCCTATATTTGTGTGTTAAAGACAAAAGCAAAGTTATTTACAGTGACTTCATGTTTGGATGTCATATAACTGTTATATATATTGTGTTCACAGAAGCAGAAAAGATAATATGCCTTTAAGATTTATTATATGAATGTGAGGTAAGCTCAATGACTCAGCAGAAACAGAAAGCATAGAGTTAAACTGTTGTTGCTGGGCAGGAGTTTTGACCAATCACAGCCAGCCTCACACACAGCAAGAGTTTAGACCCACAGCCAGCCTAACACACAGCCTGTGTGGGAAATTCCCCTAGCAGGAGCTGCTAGAATCATTACCAGAGGAGAGAAGCTGAATAGACATTCACTCCACTAAGAGCTGTGTTTTATGGAAGCAGAGAGGCCAAAATAGGTATTTCAAACAGTTATATAATGTTCCTACTGTTAATATAGTGATTAGAACTGTATACTGAACCAGTTATGTGTGTTTACTTATAGTTCCACCAATTGCAAACTACAAAGTTCACAATCCAAATTCTAATTCCATATTGCAATCCAAATTGCATACAACCATAACAGATCATTCTCAACCAATCTGCAAATAGTTACTGCTAACTGCATACTGCAAATTGCGACCAAATTCAGCAAGTAGAACTATTAGTTAGACCTCAGATATACCTCTCAGAGAGATCATAAAGTGCTTAAATAACTTAAAGTGAGAGTACAGATACTGAAGCGAGAAATATATCCACCATTTTATGTTGAATGACAAGATTAAACATTTGATACACCATCTTACGCATACCGCCATTTTGTGATATCTTTTCAACATTTAACATGTGTTATGTACATGGACTATCTGCTGCGGAGGCGGCAGTGTTATATATGAAGAAATGTTAATAAAGAAGTTATTTCAAGCATTTGGTGTGCTCTTTAAACCTACTGTATACATAGAACGGTGCTAGAGAAATTACAGAGTAATAGACAGTCTGGTTAGACTAAAAAGTCAGAGATATCAGAATTCTTCTAATGCCACAGCGCAAAAGGCACTTCAAAGTGCTGCGCCTGCCACACTGCATGAGGATGAGGGATCGCAATAATGTAAATGCAGAGGTCTCCATTACTGAACGAGCAGCCGAATGTCGGGAAGGAATGCTCAGCTGCCCGTTCAGCTAGATCACCATTATGGTGAATAGGGATCTGGTAGTGCGTGGCTATGTCTGGCTATGCATACATGGTAAACTTCAGTACCATGTTCTTCTGCCGGAACAGAGTACTGGAGTTCATGCCGCATATGTGAACGTAGCCTAACTTATCAGCAGAATTCCCTAGACAATGAACAGTGCTCCTGCTGTCACCTGTTGGTACAACTACAGAGGTTAGTGCTTAGTGCTTGAGGGTAAAAGAAACTTCATAGAATGGTCCCTCAATGTAAACGGGCCTGCTCAGTGTGAAGTGTCTCGCAGTATGAACGTGTAATGACAACGGATGGAAACTAAATGTCAGAACTAGACTTCACATATGGTTTAGCAGTATCTCCTCTTTTAGGTACTAATGGGGAATTTACATGGGGCAATTATTTGGTCGATTATTGGGAATGAATGTTAGTACTATAGTAAGGCCCGTGAAAAGATGCCTCAATGACAAAACAAAACACTCGTTCAGCACATTAAATCATCGTTTATTCGGCCACCTAAATCATTATTTTTGGGCAGCAGATTGTCCTGTGAAAACAGCGATCTGCTGCCCAGAGACAATTAATTTGTATGAGGATAAGAGAGTACAGTGGCGTAGCTATAGGGGTTGCAGTTGCGACCGGGCCCCTAAGCCAGGGGGGCACAGAGGCGGGGGTCTGGAGTGGTCTCACTGGGGGGTCTGGAGTGGTCTCACTAGGGGGTCTGGTGGTCTGACTGGGGGTCTGGAGATGTCTAATGAGGGTCTAAAGGTCTGACTGGAGGTCTGGAGAGGTCTAATGGGGGGGTCTAGAGGCCTGACTGGGGGTCTGGAGAGGTCTAATGGGGGGACTGGAGGGGTCTAATTGGGGTATAGACATCTGATTGGGGGTCTGGAGAGGTCTAATGGGTATGGAGGTCTGACTCGGGGTCTGGAGAGGTCTAATGGGGTATAGACGTCTGATTGTGGGTCTGGAGGTCTATCAGCCTATCAGAGGCCGATGCAGGCGAGCAATCACGTCATTATGCCGCCTGAGCCGTACAGCGCGGGACACTTGCCGGAAGAGGCCTGCATCGTATTGCTGACATGGAGGTAAGTATAACTGTTTTTGTTTTATATGTACAATACTTTTACTGGCACATTAGGGGGGGGGGGCTCTTGTTACTGGCACATGATGGGGGGTCTCTTGTTACTAACACATGATGGGGGGGCTCTTGTTACTGGCACATGATGGGGGGCTTTTGTTACTGGCACATGATGGGGGAAGCTCTTGTTACTGGCACATGATTGGGGGTCTCTTGTTACTGGCACATGATTGGGGGTCTCTTGTTACTGGCACATGATTGGGGGTCTCTTGTTACTGGCACATGATGGGGGGTGCTCTTATAACTGGCACATGATGGGGGGTGCTCTTATTACTGGCACATGATTGGGGGCTCTTGTTACTGGCACATGATTGGGGGTGCTCTTATTACTGGCACATGATGGGGGGTGCTCTTATTACTGGCACATGATGGGGGGTGCTCTTATTACTGGCACATGATTGGGGGCTCTTGTTACTGGCAAATGATTGGGGCATCTATGGGGGCACATTTTACTGGCACATTATTGGGGGGCATCTATGGGGGCACTTTTTACTGGCACATTATTGGGGGCACTACTGAGGCCACAAAGAAGGGGTATTTTATATGGGGGGCTCTGCACAGTAGAATTTTATACTGGGACACATTATGGTGGGTACTATTGGGAAGGGGGGAGAGCAGTATGGGGGGGTCTAGAGGCCTGACTGGGGGTCTGGAGAGGTCTAATGGGGGGACTGGAGGGGTCTAATTGGGGTATAGACATCTGATTGGGGGTCTGGAGAGGTCTAATGGGTATGGAGGTCTGACTCGGGGTCTGGAGAGGTCTAATGGGGTATAGACGTCTGATTGTGGGTCTGGAGGTCTATCAGCCTATCAGAGGCCGATGCAGGCGAGCAATCACGTCATTATGCCGCCTGAGCCGTACAGCGCGGGACACTTGCCGGAAGAGGCCTGCATCGTATTGCTGACATGGAGGTAAGTATAACTGTTTTTGTTTTATATGTACAATACTTTTACTGGCACATTAGGGGGGGCTCTTGTTACTGGCACATGATGGGGGGTCTCTTGTTACTAACACATGATGGGGGGGCTCTTGTTACTGGCACATGATGGGGGGGCTCTTGTTACTGGCACATGATGGGGGGCTTTTGTTACTGGCACATGATGGGGGAAGCTCTTGTTACTGGCACATGATTGGGGGTCTCTTGTTACTGGCACATGATTGGGGGTCTCTTGTTACTGGCACATGATTGGGGGTCTCTTGTTACTGGCACATGATTGGGGGTCTCTTGTTACTGGCACATGATGGGGGGTGCTCTTATTACTGGCACATGATGGGGGGTGCTCTTATTACTGGCACATGATTGGGGGCTCTTGTTACTGGCACATGATTGGGGTGCTCTTATTACTGGCACATGATGGGGGGTGCTCTTATTACTCTTAAGGCTGGAGTACCCCTCAGACATCAGGTCTCAACTGAGACTTTATAGCCCAAAGTAGCCACACCCATACTCAGACACACCCAGTGTTCACACAGAGAAGGGAATTAACCCTTCTCACACCAGGGAAGGGAAGACAGCCACTTAAAGGGAAATGCACACCAACACACTCACCTGTTACCGCCGGCAATGGCATGCGTGGCAACCATGTCCTGTGGAACAGCCAGCAGGCCGAGACACTGCCACCACATGCACACAACACCAGACGTTGCCGCGGACAACCACAAGTGAAGGGAGGTGTCACCGTGCATACAAACATAATCTCGTGCACAACAAACAGACATACAAAGTGCATACCTACACACACACACACCCAACCAGGTGTAACTGCATGCACTTGACAGTAGGCTGCCCAGCAACAGCACAGACTGCCACACTGCCAAGTACCAACCATGTTGCCAGCGGCAACCACACGTGAGGCTACACACCAACAGCACTCACCTGAGGTTGAAACAACCACACGAGACCGCAGGCAACAGCCTGCGGTTAAGAGTCACGACCATGACCATGGGTCGTGACACCTAGGTGAGCTGCTGCCAGCAGGGGAGAAAGGGGGTGCTGGGGCTCTAAGCTTTGGGGGGGGGGGGGGTCTGCTGAGCTAACGGATGCCCTATATGGCAGTAGCACCCCCATAGCCCCCATATATGGCTAAAAAATTATTGCTTCGGGGGGAACGGACTTCAAGGAGGGGTGACACCATTTTCTACCGCACCAGCCCTAGCAACGCCACTGAACTGACCCATACTAAAGGATCAGCTGTTATAGTTCTATAGCAAATACTCCAATCTAATAGACAGGAGAAGACGGAAAAATGCAGGAAATAACCTTGTATTTGTAGGAGGTAATTTTGTATTTGGTGTTTTGTTTGAGTCTTGGCTGTTGCTCATTTTCCCTCCTTGAATTCTCAGAAGAATGTGGGGGAAGGACTGCAAGATCCTGCTACTAGAGATAAGCATAGATAAGCTGGGTTCTACCTCCCTGCTCTGTATCAGCTGAGGCTGCTCAGGTCACATTATTACTACAAAAACAAGTGGAGAAATTACAGCTGCCCTCAGGTGTCATAAATCCTTTTTTATCACATTGTCTGCAACTATTGTGTTAATTGTATTCCAGCTGGATTGTGATCGGAGCAGCCCACTGTACAAGTAAATGGTCCTAAACACTGAAAAGTCGTGCTTGAAGGAGAATCCTGCCCTTGTACATAAATTGTTGAAATATACATTGGGTACAGTATGCACCCTGTTTTATGAGGGGTTTATGTCCCATTGCTTTGCTAGGAATTCAGTAATCAATGGAGCCCCAATCATTTATTACCTTTAATGAATACTGATGGTGATCTCAGTCACTGTGCTGAAAAAATAGGGGGTGCCCTTAATGCCAAATCTCTTCTGACACTTTTAGCATGTTCCACCTTCAAAAGCCAAGCACAGACCACCCAACTTCACATATGCAATTACACTTAATGCTCAGTTTGGCCAAACATGTATTTTCTTGAGTGGGGAAAGAGGAGAAAGCAGCTGGTAGACATCTTTTATCTCTTTGGAGATGTAAGGATCATCCATTGAAATTAAAACATCTGATCCTTCTCTCACCCAACATCATCTGTTGGTGGGTTTGGCCAACAATAGTCGGATGTGTATGTGGGCTTTTACTATCCCAAACAGCACTCACCACTCATGTCAGTAAATGTGACTGTGGCCCCTCTCATCAGTGTTTTCTGAATATGTAGTAGTGGCGTACTAACGGGCGGGGTTGCCTGTTCTCAAGGTTGCCTGTTCTCAAGGGGTTGCCAGAAGCAATGAGCACTTTCATCAATACAGATGGAAGCACTCATTGCTGGAGCGCAGGGAGCTGCGGTCCTGTCACTCACCGCTCAGCTCCCAGCTCTCCTTCAGGCGGCCGGCACTCTGAATGGTGAAGCAGGAAGACTTCTCCCCGCTCCACCATTCAGCCTGCAGACACAGATCACGCTGCCAGCCTGTGTGGGAGGAGCCTGCAGCCCGGAAATCTGCATAATCTCTGCCCACACAGTGCTGCAGAGCGATCTGTGCCTGAAGGGAAGAGAGGTATGTGAGCTTCAGGAACAGGGCAAGGTGAGTAGATAGGCTACTTTCACACTAGCGTTTTGGCTTTCCGTCTGTGAGATCCGTTCAGGGCTCTCACAAGCGGTCTAAAACTGATCAATTTTGCCCTAATGCATTCTGAATGGAAAAGGATCCGCTCAGAATGCATCAGTTTGCCTCCGCTCTGGAGGCGGACACCAAAACGCTGCCTGCAGTGTTTTGCCGTCCGCCTGACGCAACGGAGCCAAACTGATTCGTCCTGGCACACAATATAAGTCAATGGGGATGGATCTATTCATGATGGATGCATGGGGTTGTATTATTGTAACGGAAGCGTTTTTGCAAATCCATGATGGATCCGCAAAAAACGCTAGTGTGAAAGTAGCTTTATTGTGTTTTATTTTATTTTTTTAATACAGAGGGGGCACAGAGAACTTTGTTACTATGGAGGGGGCACAGAGGACTATATTACTATGGAGGGGGCACAGAGGACATTACTACTATTGAGGGGGCATAGAGGAAATTACTAATGTGAAGGAGGCACAATGGGCATTTCTACTATGGAGGGGTCACAGCCCAAAGGGCATTGCTACAATGAAGGGGGTACAGAGGGCATTATTACTTTGACGGGGGCACAGTGGGCATTATTACTGTGAAGGGGCACAATGGGGATTTCTACTATGGAGGGGCACAGTGGGAATTATTACTATAAAGGGGGCACAATGGGGATTTTTATGAAGGGGACACAATGGGGATTATTACTATGAAGAGGGCACAATGGGCATTACTACTATTAAGGGGGCACAATGGGCATTATTACTGTGAAGGGGGCACATTGGGCATTATTACTATAAAGGGGGCACAATGGGGATTATTAGTATGAAGGCGACACAATGGGGATTATTACTATGAAGGGGCACAATGGGGATTTTTACTATGAAGGGGACACAATGGGGATTATTACTATGAAGAGGGCACAATGGAGATTATTACTGTGAAGGGGGCACAATGGGTATTATTACTGTGAAGGGGCACAAAGAGGGCATTACAACTGTGAAAGGGGCACAGAGAGGGTATAACGGCTGTAAGGGGGGGCACAATGTGGGCAGGACCGTCTTTAACGCGGGGAAAAAGGGGCGGCTTCCCCAGGCCCAGTTGCTCCTGGGGGGCCCAAGGCAGCTGCCTCTTGAGCCCCGCTGGCCAGTGGCGTAGCGTGGGGGGACGATGCCCTGGGCGCAAAATTCCAGGGGGCGCTAGCAGGGTAACAAGTGGAACCATTGTGGAAGTGCTCATCTCCATAGTCATCTGTATCGCCGTCCTCAGGACAGCAATACAGATAGATGTGCTGCGGCGGGGCAGGGGAGGGAGAGGCGTCTCCCTTCCCCGTTACTCTGATAGGCTGCAGGCACTAGGCCTGCAGCCTATCAGAGGCCGGTGCAGGCAGTACGATGATGTTATCGCGCCGCCTGAGCCGTACAATGCGGGACACAGGCCGGAAGAGGCCTGCATCGCATTTCTGCCAGCCTGATGGAGGTAAGTATAAGTGTTTATTTTTTTATATGGTACTACTTACTGGCATATGATTGGGGGACATCTATGGGGGCACTTGTTACTGGCACATGATTGGAGGGCATCTATGGGACACTCTTTACTGGCACATGATTGGGGGGCATCTATGGGGGCACCTGTTACTGGCACATGATTAGGGGGCTTCTATGGGGGCACCTGTTACTGGCACATGATTGGAGGGCATCTATGGGGTATTTGTTACTGGCACATGATTGGGGGGCATCTATGGGGGTATCGACTGAGGCCACAAAGAAGGTGTATTTTATATGGGGGAAGGGGGGAGAGGAACACTATGGGGGCTTCTACTGAGGCCACAAAGAAGGGGTATTTTATATGGGGGGCTTTGTATAGGGGCATTTTATACTGGGGCACATTATGGTGGGTACTATGGGGAAGGGGAGAGATGAGTACTATAGGCTCATCTATGGGGGGCACAAAGAAGGGGTATTTTATACTTGCAAATTATGGGGGAAACTGAGGGCATCGACTGGGGCACTATATATGGGGCATTTTATACTGGTACATTATGGGGGCACTAGGAAGAAGGGGGGGGAGAAGCACTATGGGGGCATTATATAGGGGTATTTTATACTGGCACATTATGGGGGCACTATGGGGACATTAGCTCAACTGGGGGCATTAAAAGGGGGTATTTTTTGTACTGGCACATTATAAGGAGAATTATTACTACTGGGGGCGCATTATGATGGGATTTAATACTACTGGGGGTCTATAGAGAAGATGAATACTAGTATGGGCACTATGGGAGCATTATTACTTCTGGGGCACAGTGGGGACATGTTGGGGACACTGTAGGAGCACTATTACTACCATGTGTGCTCTAGCAGATAATTATTCCTATTGGTGGGTCTTCTGGGAGCACTATTACTGTGGGGGCACCTTGGCACAGTATCAGCTTACCACAATTATTTTTGGGGGACGTTATGTTTACACTATTAGTGTCAGGGGCACTATTTGCTGGGTGCAGTTATTTTAAGGCACTGTGTGCCAATAATTATTGAAGGGCACTATCTGCATGGTACTACTATCAGGGGGTTTATCTTTTTCTGCAGTATAGTATTGGGGAGCACAGTGGCACAGTATTGTGGGTGGTAGGATGATTTATCCAGAAGATGGGAGGATGATGGAAAAGTAGTAAACTAAGATTTTGTTTGCCAAACTGCAGAGGCGAGAAATGGTTGAAAAATGGTGGTCTGGTCTGAAGGTCTGAAAGGAGAAGATGAGGAAAGAGAACATCTACATCAAAAAGACGTCACTGGATGTAAGAGGCATGTGGCGCTGCATGTAGGGGTGGATGGAGGGGTTAGTAGTACAGTACTATCTGCACATTGTAAAAAAAAAAGTAATCTGCAAAATATTATATATTTGTGTCAGAAGTTGTGCTTTTATCATTTTTAGAATAATGATACAGCCATTTTATTTGATACTTTTGTGCTGATTCTTTTTTCTTTTTCTCTATATTTTTTTTAAAGTGCCAAACACCCTAGGCACGCCACTGGATACAAGTGAATTAGACAATTTCCATCCTGTGCCCCTGAAGGCATCAGTCAGAAGAACAAGACCTCTGGTTATTCAAAGACTGAAATATTTGCAATATTTGTAAATAAAAATTTTCACTTTTCTTATAAACAATACATGCAAATGAGCCTCTAGGAGCAATGGGGTTGTTGCCATTACACGTAGAGGCTCTGCACTTTCATTGACAGGGACAGTCAGGGAAAACGTCATCATGCTTGGCCCTGTCAATCAAAGTGGAGATGGCGCAGCAGTTGCAGAAAAAGCCTCCGTTGCTTCTAGAGGGTCATTTGCATATATTAAAACATGATTTTTCTCAGCAATGTAGACACATATGAACATGGGACCAATACATGTCTTCAGCTGCCAAGCGCACATGTAATAGTTCAGCCAGTTTATAGGTACAAATCTGCTGACAGATGCCCTTTAATTAACAATACGGCCCCCCCCCCACCTATACTAGGTAAAAATTATTTCCTAAATCTTTCTGTACTACATAGAAACTGCTCAGATCTATCACTAAAAGAACGTCTCTGCTCAATCAAGACCCAACGATTCCTATTCTTTATAATTACATCAAACTTTTTTCAATATCCTATGCCGTACAACATTCTCTACTTTACTACTCTTATTCCAGTACTGCGAAAAAAGTACACTCACCATAATAGTTTGGTAAAATATCTCCCCACACACATTAAAGGACCTCAAGTGTCTAATAAAATTCAATCTATTCTTCCCCTTTTTACAGATCAACATGTGCCTTCCAGTTTAACTTCTTATCCACCCCCAGATATTTATAAGTCTCCGCAACCTCCACACTTTGACACCGTCAATCACTATGTGGATAACCTCACTTTTTTCCTGTCCAAACTTAACCAACATCTCATTCCTTTTGGATACATTAATAACCAATCTGTTTGTAGTGCAACATTTCACATAATCATCCACTACCCTCCTAAATTCCAACTCACAACCGCCCTTTATCCTCCCAACTATAACGGAGCCGTCCGAAAACTTTTATAAATGACTGCGTTCCCATTATATTAAAATATGCTGTGTATAGAGAAAACAAAAATAGAGACAGCACTGTTCCCTGTGGCGCACCAATGCTACTCTACTGGTTATCCGACACACGCACTCCCCAGCAAACAAACTGAGGTCTGTTAACTAAATAATCTGAAGTCCATCTTCTCAATGCTAATAAAAAAAAACACATTTCTCAAGTTTCCAATTCAATAGCTTTAGTTGAAGGCACTAGAAAAGTTAAAAATGGTAATCCTAATCACATTTCCCCTTCCCTCCAAATAAGTTAAAATCCTATTCGCCATACAGGGAGTGCAGAATTATTAGGCAAGTTGTATTTTTGAGGATTAATTTTATTATTGAACAACAACCATGTTCTCAATGAACCCAAAAAACTCATTAATATCAAAGCTGAATATTTTTGGAAGTAGTTTTTAGTTTGTTTTTAGTTTTAGCTATTTTAGGGGGATATCTGTGTGTGCAGGTGACTATTACTGTGCATAATTATTAGGCAACTTAACAAAAAACAAATATATACCCATTTCAATTATTTATTTTTACCAGTGAAACCAATATAACATCTCAACATTCCCAAATATACATTTCTGACATTCAAAAACAAAACAAAAACAAATCAGTGACCAATATAGCCACCTTTCTTTGCAAGGACACTCAAAAGCCTGCCATCCATGGATTCTGTCAGTGTTTTGATCTGTTCACCATCAACATTGCGTGCAGCAGCAACCACAGCCTCCCAGACACTGTTCAGAGAGGTGTACTGTTTTCCCTCCTTGTAAATCTCACATTTGATGATGGACCACAGGTTCTCAATGGGGTTCAGATCAGGTGAACAAGGAGGCCATGTCATTAGATTTTCTTCTTTTATACCCTTTCTTGCCAGCCACGCTGTGGAGTACTTGGACGCGTGTGATGGAGCATTGTCCTGCATGAAAATCATGTTTTTCTTGAAGGATGCAGACTTCTTCCTGTACCACTGCTTGAAGAAGGTGTCTTCCAGAAACTGGCAGTAGGACTGGGAGTTGAGCTTGACTCCATCCTCAACCCGAAAAGGCCCCACAAGCTCATCTTTGATGATACCAGCCCAAACCAGTACTCCACCTCCACCTTGCTGGCGTCTGAGTCGGACTGGAGCTCTCTGCCCTTTACCAATGCAGCCACGGGCACATCCATCTGGCCCATCAAGACTCACTCTCATTTCATCAGTCCATAAAACCTTAGAAAAATCAGTCTTGAGATATTTCTTGGCCCAGTCTTGACGTTTCAGCTTGTGTGTCTTGTTCAGTGGTGGTCGTCTTTCAGCCTTTCTTACCTTGGCCATGTCTCTGAGTATTGCACACCTTGTGCTTTTGGGCACTCCAGTGATGTTGCAGCTCTGAAATATGGCCAAACTGGTGGCAAGTGGCATCTTGGCAGCTGCACGCTTGACTTTTCTCAGTTCATGGGCAGTTATTTTGCGCCTTGGTTTTTCCACACGCTTCTTGCGACCCTGTTGACTATTTTGAATGAAACGCTTGATTGTTCGATGATCACGCTTCAGAAGCTTTGCAATTTTAAGAGTGCTGCATCCCTCTGCAAGATATCTCACTATTTTTGACTTTTCTGAGCCTGTCAAGTCCTTCTTTTGACCCATTTTGCCAAAGGAAAGGAAGTTGCCTAATAATTATGCACACCTGATATAGGGTGTTGATGTCATTAGACCACACCCCTTCTCATTACAGAGATGCACATCACCTAATATGCTTAATTGGTAGTAGGCTTTCGAGCCTATACAGCTTGGAGTAAGACAACATGCATAAAGAGGATGATGTGGTCAAAATACTAATTTGCCTAATAATTCTGCACGCAGTGTATATAATACTGCATTCTCCAAAGTCTGAAGGGGATCAACACAAGGGCAAATTATTTGTGATAACCTTTCCAATATGTATCGCCTTCATAAGTTGTGAAATTATAAGGCCACTGAACAATAGTCATTATGGTTCACCGGTCTAGCTACCTTGGGAACAGGGACCACACATGATGCCCTCCACACCATTTAAACAGTAGACATCCTCAGACTCCAGTTATACCCCATTTAGCTGTTCCATACACAAAACTCTCGGTAAAATCCCATCCAGACCAGCGAATTTACCTACCTTAACCCATGTCAATGGGGTTCATAGGCATGGGCAAGGTTTGAGGCACAAAACGAACACAGAATCAGTCAGTTCTCTCATAATGAATCGGCATAGATGCAAATAGTTTATGCCCTTACTCTCTTCTTTTTAAATTTTAAATAGATTTTCCTTCTATTTTCTAAAGAAATTATCATGGTGAACAAATGGGCAGATTTGCAAATCCTATTTAACTCCTAGAGTCTTGGAGGATTTTTCATTTTTGCTTTTTCATTTTTGATTCCTGCCTTCGCGGAGCCATAACTTTTTTCATTTTCCATTCATACAGCCATATCAGGGCTTGTTTTTTTGCAGGACAAGTTGTACTTTCTAATGGCTCCACTTAATGTTGCATACGATGTAGTGGGAAACGGGAAAATTCCAAATGGGGTGGAATTGGAAAAAAATGCAATTCTGCCACAGTATTATGGGTTTTGTCTCTAAGGCATTCTCTGTGTGGTAAAACCGACCTGTTACCTTCATTCTCCACGTCAGAGTGATTACAATGATACAATGATTGTGTTTTAACACTGAAAAAAATAACTTTGAAAAAAAAGGTTTTTTTTTTCTTTTCATCATATTCTGATCTCCACAACTTATTATATCTATGAAGCTGTGTGGGGGCTCATTTCTTGCAGGTTGATCTTTAGTTTTTATTGATACCAACTTGGGGGGGGGGGGGTGATCACATTTTCGGAATGAAGCTATGAAAATATGGTAAAACTGCCATTAAATATTTTTTTCCATTATGCCATTCGTCATATATTTTTATATTTTAATAGTTCAGGCATTTTGGGATGTGGCGATGCCTATGATCTTTATGTTTTTTTATTGTTTATTTTTATATTTATTTTTATTTTAATTCTGGGGGAAAAGGGGTGATTTCAATATTTATATTTTTTATTTTTAAAATTTGTTAAAAAATTTAAAAACTAGGGGCAGCTCAGCCCTATTCAGGTGAATAGGACTGAGCGCGATACCGAGCACAGCCACTATACAAAGTATGGCGCTGTGCTTGGTAAGCTGTGAGAAGTTAGCGGCACACACAGGCGCGTTGGTGCCTTCTCAAAACAGCTGATAGGTGGGGGGTCAGATACTGATGACCTATTCAAAGGATAGGTCATCAGTCTCGTAAAACCCTTTTAAATGTCTGCGATCAGCGTTATCGATGGTCACGGACATTAGCCCAGGGCCTCTCCTGTTTGAAACACCAGAGACCTGGCGGCTATTATGCCCGCTGCGCTCACAAGCAGGCGACATATTTAAAGCCCCTCCTTCTGCCGTACATGTACAGCTCTTAGACTCAAGGGTTAAAATGTAAACTTAGGCAATCTAAAGATCACAGTGGCTGGATGATAAATTGGTGCACAACATTTTTTTTAACTTCATACCACCTACTTACTTTACGACAGAATATTGTGCCACACCATCTTTCTCTTTAAGCAATGCCCCTTTCCCACTAAGCAATGCTCCCTAGGTATGCAAGGAACAGTAGATAATTATTTTCGCTATACTTGTTTCATAAATATGTCTAAAACAAGATACATTATGTTGTGCTAAAAATGTGCCAAATGTTGCAATTTATGCCAGAATTCAGACATGGTTTGGTAAGGGGTTTATTTGAAATAAAAGTTACAGTACGTAATGACCAGCCTTGAAATATTTTCTCTGTACAAACTATGATATTATGTTGGTTTCTAAGATATCTGATTCAGTATTGACCCCAGCTACCTGCTGGCTCCTTCCAGTCTGTCAGGCTATACTTGAATAAATGATATTATACTGCCATGATATTTATATTATACTGTTTTTCACTCAATCTACTGCTCAGACACATTTGTACTTCTCAGATATTGATACTGTTGATGACTGTATACTACTTTCAGTAATAAACATCGGTCACCATCGCCAGTGTTTAAAGGCCGTGTCCGTCTGTTTAACCATTTTGATTTCACTTCTCCATTGCATCTAAAATGTAAAAGAAATTAAGCAACTTATTAAATACTAGACATTAAGCCCGTTACAATAACGGGCACTAAAACAGTAGTGCATAAACATTAGTAGGAACAGTCTATATTAAATAGCAAGGGAACTTGACCACACTGACTGGTGGCTGAGACTGGTGGCCGAGACTGGCGGCTATGGCTGAGACTGCTGGCACTGACTGGTGGCTGTGGCTGAGACTGCTGGCACTGACTGCTGGCTGTGGCTGAGATTACTGGCTGTGGCTGAGACTGCTGGCACTAAATGCTGGCTGTGGCTGAGACTGCTGACTGCGGCTGGTGGATGAGACTGCTGGCACTGACTGGTGGCTGTGGCTGAGACTGCTGGCACTGATTGGTGGCTGAGACTGCTGGCTGTGGCTGAGATTGCTGGCTGTGACTTGTGGCTGAGACTGCTGGCACTGAGTGCTGGCTGTGGCTGAGACTGCTGACTGCGGCTGGTGGCTGAGACTGCTGGCACTGACTGGTGGCTGTAGCTGAGACTGCTGGCTGCGGCTGAGACTGCTGGCACTGACTGGTGGCTGTGGCGGAGACTGCTGGCTACGGCTTGTCGCTGAGACTGCTGGCACTGAGTGCTGGCTGTAGCTGAGAATGCTGGCACTGATTGGCTGAGACTGGTGGCTGTGGCTGAGACTGCTGGCTGTGGGTTGTGGCTGAGATTGCTGGCACTGAGTGCTGGCTGTGGCTGAGACTGCTGGCACTGACTGCTGGCTGTGGCTGAGACTGCTAGCACTGACTGGTGGCTGTGGCTGAGACTGCTGGCACTGACTGCTGGCTGTGGCTGAGACTGCTAGCACTGACTGAGACTGCTGGCTGTAACTGAGACTGCTGACACTGACTGGTGGCTGAGACTGATGGCTGAGACTGATGGCTGTAGCTGGTGGCCGAGACTGGTGGCTGCGGCTGAGATTGCTAGCTGTGGGTTGTGGCTGAGATTGCTGGCACTGAGTGCTGGCTGTGGCTGAGACTGTGGCTGGTGGCTGAGACTGCTGGCACTGACTGGTGGCTGTGGCTGAGACTGCTGGCACTGACTGCTGGCTGTGGCTGAGACTGCTGGCACTGACTGAGACTGCTGGCTGCGACTGAGACTGCTGGCACTGACTGGTGGCTGTAGCTGAGACTGCTGGCTACGGCTTGTGGCTGAGTGCTGGCTGTAGCTGACACTGCTGGCACTGACTGGTGGCTGAGACTGGTGGCTGTGGCTTGTGGCACTGACTGATGGTTGAGATGGCTGGCATTAAATGGTGGCTGACACTGCTGGCACTGTGACTGGTGGCTGTGGCTGTACGACTGGCACTGACTGCTGGTGCTGAGACTGCTGGTAGCGACTGGTGGGTCAGACTGCTGACAGGGTCTCCTCTCTATATGGCTGATAGTGCTGTGACTGATGAACAGAAATGGCGGCTGGGACTGACGAACAGAAATGGTGGCACTCCGACCTGCTTGGCGGCGCGCAGGTGTGGGCGGTGCAGGCAGCATGTTGAGCACCGTGTCCTGATTTGTCGGCGCGCTGGTGTTAGCAGTGCTGGGGGAGTGTTATTATTAGGGTTATTTCTGCAGTATAGAAATATTTTGATAGAGGTAGTTGTGCATTGTGTGTGTGTGTGTGTGTGTGTGTGTGTATATATATACAGTACAGATCAAAAGTTTGGACACACCTTCTCATTCAAAGAGTTTTCTTTATTTTCATGACTATGAAGGCATCAAAACTATGAATTAACACATGTGGAATTATATACATAACAAACAAGAGTGAAACAACTGAAAATATGTCATATTCTAGGTTCTTCAAAGTAGCCACCTTTTGCTTTGATTACTGCTTTGCATACTCTTGGCATTCTCTTGATGAGCTTCAAGAGGTAGTCACCTGAAATGGTCTTCCAACAGTCTTGAAGGAGTTCCCAGAGATGCTTAGCACTTGTTGGCCCTTTTGCCTTCACTCTGCGGTCCAGCTCACCCCAAACCATTTTGATTGGGTTCAGGTCCGGTGACTGTGGAGGTAAGGTCATCTGGCGCAGCAACCCCTTAACTCTCCTACATGGTCAAATAGCCCTTACTTTCAAAGTTTTCCCAATTTTTCGGCTGACTGACTAACCTTAATTTCGTAAAGTAATGATGGCCACTCATTTTTCTTTACTTAGCTGCTTTTTTCTTGCCATAATGCAAATTCTTACAGTCTATTCAGTAGGACTATCAGCTGTGTATCCACCTGACTTTTCCTCAACGCAACTGATGGTCCCAACTACATTTATAAGGCAAGAAATCCCACTTATTAAACCTGACAGGGCACACCTGTGAAGTGAAAACCATTTCAGGGGACTACCTCTTGAAGCTCATCAAGAGAATGCCAAGAGTGTGCAAAGCAGTAATCAAAGCAAAAGGTGGCTACTTTGAAGAACCTAGAATATGACATATTTTCTGTTGTTTCACACTTGTTTGTTATGTATATAATTACACATGTGTTAATTCATAGTTTTGATGCCTTCAGTGTGAATCTACAATTTTCAGTCATGAAAAAAAAGAAAACTCTTTGAATGAGAAGGTGTCCAAACTTTTGGTCTGTACTGTATATATATACATATATATATATATATACAGTTGCAAGAAAAAGTATGTGAACCCTTTGGAATGATATGGATTTCTGCACAAATTGGTCATAAAATGTGATCTGATCTTCCTCTAAGTCACAACAATAGACAATCACAGTATGCTTAAACTAATAACACACAAAGAATTAAATGTTACCATGTTTTTATTGAACACACCATGTAAACATTCAAAGGGCAGGTGGAAAAAGTATGTGAACCCCTAGACTAATGACATCTCCAAGAGCTAATTGGAGTGAGGTGTCAGCAAACTGGAGTCCAATCAATGAGATGAGATTAGAGGTGTTGGTTACAGCTGCCCTGCCCTATAAAAAACACACACCAGTTCTGGGTTTGCTTTTCACAAGAAGCATTGCCTGATCTGAATGATGCATCGCACAAAAGAGCTCTCAGAAGACCTATGATTAATAATTGTTGACTTGCATAAAGCTGGAAAGGGTTATAAAAGTATCTCCAAAAGCCTTGCTGTTCATCAGTCCATGGTAAGACAAATTGTTTATAAATGGAGAAAGTTCAGCACTGCTGCTACTCTCCCTAGGAGGGGCTGTCCTATAAAGATGACTGCAAAAGCACAGCGCAGACTGCCTAATTAGGTGAAGAAGAATCCTAGAGTGTCAGCTAAAGACTAACAAAAGTCTCTGGCATATGCTAACATCCCTGTTAGCGAATCTACGATACGTAAAACACTAAACAAGAATGGATTTCATGGGAGGATACCACAAAGAAAGCCACTGCTGACCAAAAAAAACATTGCTGCACGTTTACAGTTTGCACAAGAGCACCTGGATGTTCCACAGCAGTACTGGCAAAATATTCTGTGGACAGATTAAACCAAAGTTGAGTTGAGTTGTTTGGAAGAAACTATTTGTGGAGAAAAAGAGGCACAGCACACCAACATCAAAACCTCATCCCAACTGGGAAGTATGGTGGTGGGGGCATCATGGTTTGGGGCTACTTTGCTGCTTGAGGGCCTGGACGGATTGCTAGCATCGAAGGAAAAATGAATTCCCAAGTTTATCAAGACATTTTGCAGGACAACTTAGGGCCATCTGTCCACCAGCTGAAGCTCAACAGAAGATGGGTGTTGCAACAGAACAACAACCCAAAGCATAGAAGTAAATCAACAACAGAATGGCTTAAACAGAAGAAAATACGCCTTCTGGAGTGGCCCAGTCAGAGTCCTGACCTCAACCCGATTGAGATGCTGTGGCATGACCTCAAGAAAGCGATTCACACCAGACATCCTAAGAATATTGCTGAACTGAAACAGTTCTGTAAAGAGGAATGGTGAAGAATTACTCCTGACCATTGTGCACGTCTGATCTGCAACTACAGGAAACGTTTGGTTGAAGTTATTGCTGCCAAAGGAGGTTCAACCAGTTATTAAATCCAAGGGTTCACATACTTTTTCCACCTGCACTGTGAATGTTTACATGGTGTGTTCAATAAAAACACGGTAACATTTAATTCTTTGTGTGTTATTAGTTTAAGCAGACTGATTGTCTATTGTTGTGACTTAGATGAAGATCAGATCACATTTTATGACCAATTTGTGCAGAAATCCATATCACTCCAAAGGGTTCACATACTTTTTCTTGCAACAGTATATTACTCTTTTTATGAGGCAATGTAACAAAAAATGGCTGTTCTGACAGTTTTTATTATTAGTTTTTTTACAGTGTTCACTTGACAGAGTAGATAATGTGATATTTTAATAGAGCAGGTCATAACGATGCGGCAATACCTAATAAGTCTATTTTTAAAATTTTATTTTGGATTTACACAATAAAAATTGCTTTGAAAAAAAAAAATTGTGTTTCCATTTTCTGAAATACATATTTTTTTATTTTTTGCCCGATTGTCTTAGGTAGAGTCTTATTTTTTGCTGGAAGAGATGATGGTTTGATTGGTACCATTTTGGGGCACATATGAATTTTTGATCGCTTGGTATTAGGCCCCTTGCACACGGGCGTCACAGATTTTGTCCGGATGTGTTGTGGAAAAACCGGCGTGCGTGCGCACGCAATTTTAGTCAGTTTTGTCTGCGATTGCATTGCGTTGTTTCGTTTTTTCTGCGTGAGTGCAAAGCGTTTTAATGCGTTTTGCACGCGTATGATAAAAAACTGAATGTGGTACCCAGACCCGAACCCGGACTTCTTCACTGAAGTTCGGGTTTGGGTTCGGTATTCTGAAGATTTTATTATTTTTCATTATAGCATGGTTATAATGGAAAATAATAGCATTCTTTAATACAAAATGCTAAGTAAAATTTCCCTTGAGGGTTAAAAAATTATAAAAAAATTACTCACTTCATCCACTTGATTGCGCAGCCATTATCGTCTTCTTTCTTCTTCTTGCATCACCTGCAAAAGGACCAGTGCTGATGTCATCGCGCTCACCATGTGGTGAGCATGGTGACGTCAGCACAGGTCCTGCTGAATGAAGATAGTCAGTGCAGGTCCTTCCTGGGGTTCCGTTCCGTGCCTCCGCACCGCAAAAAGATAGAACTTGCTCTATCTTTCTGCGAAACGGACGGATCTTGGACCCATTCAAGTGAATAGGTCCGTGATCCACATGCGGCTGGCCCACGGTCGGTGCCCATGCATTGCGGACTGCAATTTGCGGTACACAGCACGGGCAAGGAGTGGCAACGGTCGTTTGAACAAGCCCTAAAGGAAATGTGTCACCAAAAATTTTATCTGCCAGTTAAAACCAGATAGTAACACATCTCCTTTTTTCTAATCAGTTTTTATCTGATTATAGATTTTTTTTATTTTATTTCCTGAACATAACTATGGGGGCAGTCATCTTGCCTGAGCTGTTCGTAACAGCATTTACACAGCTTTAAAAAAAATGCTTTACGGTAGCCCCATGGGCCATAGACACAATGGTCAGGAGGGGACCTCATTAACTTCTATGGGAGAGTCTTCTAGGCATGGAGTGTGACCTGTGCAGAGGTCATTGTACAAGGGAAGATTAGATAAGCTCTGACAATCACCTATTGTGAATGGAGGATCCTTTCCTATCTATGCAAAGCTCTTAATCATGTTTTATACATATGAATCAGTATAAATTATTAGAGATGGCCAGTTCGCAGTGTTCGCCAGTGAACACATGCGATCTGCCATCTTAACTGACAAGTCCGGCGAGGCACAGGTAAGTCCTTACCTGTGCCTGTGCGCGAGCCGGTCTGAAATGAAATGCGGTCTCCGGGAGCAGGCAGTTCCGAGAACAGCCTCCGGGCGTTGTTCTCAGAACGGCCTGCTCCCGGAGACCGCATTTCATTTCAGACCGGCTCGCGCACAGGCACAAGTAAGGACTTACCTGTGCCTCGCCGGAATTGTCAGTTAAGATGGCAGATCGCATGTGTTCGCGGGCGAACACTGCGAACTAGCCATCACTGTAAATAATGTTTTATCACTTGTAAAATGTTTTTATGCTCCATGTTTTATCTATATAAGCAAACATTTATCCGAATTATGTTTTTTTTTATATGTATTATCTTCTCTTCTATATACAAATATTGGGACCACATATTTGTATATAAATTTTCTATTTATATTTTTATGTATATTATGGATAAAAACATTAATAATTTTTTCAATATATACAGTTGCAAGAAAAAGTATGTGAACCCTTTGGAATGATATGGATTTCTGCACAAATTGGTCATAAAATGTAATCTGATCTTCATCTAAGTCACAACAATAGACAATTACAGTCTGCTTAAACTAATAACACACAAAGAATTAAATATTACCATGTTTTTATTGAACACACCATGTAAACATTCACAGTGCAGGTGGAAAAAGTATGTGAACCCCTAGACTAATGACATCTCCAAGAGCTAATTGGAGTGAGGTGTCAGCCAACTGGAGTCCAATCAATGAGATGAGATTGGAGGTGTTAGTTACAGCTGCCCTGCCCTATAAAAAACACACACCAGTTCTGGGTTTGCTTTTCACAAGAAGCATTGCCTGATGTGAATGATGCCTCGCACAAAAGAGCTCTCAGAAGACCGACGATTAAGAATTGTTGACTTGCATAAAGCTGGAAAGGGTTATAAAAGTATCTCCAAAAGCCTTGCTGTTCATCAGTCCACGGTAAGACAAATTGTCTATAAATGGAGAAAGTTCTGCTCTGCTGCTACTCTCCCTAGGAGTGGCTGTCCTGTAAAGATGACTGCAAGAGCACAGCGCAGACTGCTCAATGAGGTGAAGAAGAATCCTAGAGTGTCAGCTAAAGACTTACAAAAGTCCCTGTTAGCGAATCTATGATACGTAAAACACTAAACAAGAATGGATTTCATGGGAGGATACCACAGAGGAAGCCACTTCTTTCCAAAAAAAACATTGCTGCACGTTTACAGTTTACACAAGAGCACCTGGATGTGCCACAGCAGTACTGGCAAAATATTCTGTGGACAGATGAAACCAAAGTTGAGTTGTTTGGAAGAAACACACAACACTATGTGTGGAGAAAAAGAAGTACAGCAAACCAACATCAAAACCTCATCCCAACTGTGAAGTATGGTGGTGGGGGCATCATGGTTTGGGGCTGCTTTGCTGCGTCAGGGCCTGCACGGATTGCTATCATCGAAGGAAAAATGAATTCCCAAGTTTATCAAGACATTTTGCAGGAGAACTTAAGGCCATCTGTCCACCAGCTGAAGCTCAACAGAAGATGGGTGTTGCAACAGGACAACGACCCAAAGCATAGAAGTAAATCAACAACAGAATGGCTTAAACAGAAGAAAATACGCCTTCTGGAGTGGCCCAGTCAGAGTCCTGACCTCAACCCGATTGAGATGCTGTGGCATGACCCCAAGAAAGCAATTCACACCAGACATCCCAAGAATATTGCTGAATTGAAACAGTTCTATAAAGAGGAATAGTCAAGAATTACTCCTGACCGTTGTGCACATCTGATCTGCAACTGCAGGAAACATTTGGTTGAAGTTATTGTTGCCAAAGGAGGTTCAACCAGTTATTAAATCCAAGGGTTCCCATACTTTTTCCACCTGCACTGTGAATGTTTACATGGTGTGTTCAGTAAAAACATGGAAACATTGAATTCTTTGAGTGTTATTAGTTTAAGCAGACTGTGATTGTCTATTGTTGTGACTTAGATGAAGATCAGGTCACATTTTATGACCAATTTGTGCAAAAATCCATATAATTCCAAAGGGTTCACATACTTTTTCTTGCAACTGTATTCTGATTTCTTGTGGATATATTCCAAATAACTACCTTCACCTTCTACATGTAAGGCTTCATCCTCACCCAATTTTCATATGACAATTGCCTATTAGACTTGAGAAAGGGGCCATACACCCCAAAACACGTCTTTAATAAAGGATCAAGACTTCCTCTGTGCCTCAGGTCGTGTACAGACTTGGCAGATATCATACTGCTGCTCATTCCTGTGCAATTCTTTTCCCAACTTGGCCACTGCCACTGGGGTTCCAGATAGCATTGACTGCACCGACCCTCCACCATTATAAAGCCTTCACTGGAGTTGTGCCCAGTCACGCATGACAAATACATGTGAGCAGACTACAGGGAGTGCAGAATTATTAGGCAAGTTGTATTTTTGAGGATTAATTTCATTATTGAACAACAACCATGTTCTCAATGAACCCAAAAAACTCATTAATATCAAAGCTGAATATTTTTGGAAGTAGTTTTTAGTTTGTTTTTAGTTTTAGCTATTTTAGGGGGATATCTGTGTGTGCAGGTGACTATTACTGTGCATAATTATTAGGCAACTTAACAAAAAACAAATATATACCCATTTCAATTATTTATTTTTACCAGTGAAACCAATATAACATCTCAACATTCCCAAATATACATTTCTGACATTCAAAAACAAAACAAAAACAAATCAGTGACCAATATAGCCACCTTTCTTTGCAAGGACACTCAAAAGCCTGCCATCCATGGATTCTGTCAGTGTTTTGATCTGTTCACCATCAACATTGCGTGCAGCAGCAACCACAGCCTCCCAGACACTGTTCAGAGAGGTGTACTGTTTTCCCTCCTTGTAAATCTCACATTTGATGATGGACCACAGGTTCTCAATGGGGTTCAGATCAGGTGAACAAGGAGGCCATGTCATTAGATTTTCTTCTTTTATACCCTTTCTTGCCAGCCACGCTGTGGAGTACTTGGACGCGTGTGATGGAGCATTGTCCTGCATGAAAATCATGTTTTTCTTGAAGGATGCAGACTTCTTCCTGTACCACTGCTTGAAGAAGGTGTCTTCCAGAAACCTGCAGTAGGACTGGGAGTTGAGCTTGACTCCATCCTCAACCCGAAAAGGCCCCACAAGCTCATCTTTGATGATACCAGCCCAAACCAGTACTCCACCTCCACCTTGCTGGCGTCTGAGTCGGACTGGAGCTCTCTGCCCTTTACCAATCCAGCCAAGGGCCCATCTATCTGGCCCATCAAGACTCACTCTCATTTCATCAGTCCATAAAACCTTAGAAAAATCAGTCTTGAGATATTTCTTGGCCCAGTCTTAATGTTTCAGCTTGTGTGTCTTGTTCAGTGGTGGTCGTCTTTCAGCCTTTCTTACCTTGATGTTGCAGCTCTGAAATATGGCCAAACTGGTGGCAAGTGGCATCTTGGCAGCTGCACGCTTGACTTTTCTCAGTTCATGGGCAGTTATTTTGCGCCTTGGTTTTTCCACACGCTTCTTGCGACCCTGTTGACTATTTTGAATGAAACGCTTGATTGTTCGATGATCACGCTTCAGAAGCTTTGCAATTTTAAGAGTGCTGCATCCCTCTGCAAGATATCTCACTATTTTTGACTTTTCTGAGCCTGTCAAGTCCTTCTTTTGACCCATTTTGCCAAAGGAAAGGAAGTTGCCTAATAATTATGCACACCTAATATAGGGTGTTGATGTCATTAGACCACACCCCTTCTCATTACAGAGATGCACATCACCTAATATGCTTAATTGGTAGTAGGCTTTCGAGCCTATACAGCTTGGAGTAAGACAACATGCATAAAGAGGATGATGTGGTCAAAATACTCATTTGCCTAATAATTCTGCACGCAGTGTACATACCCTACCAGGGTCCTTTCACCTGTAAATGCTTACCCTATGAGCTCCTTCTCCTCTCTCTCGTTCTCTGCTGTTATCTATACACAGAGGTGATATCATTACAGGCAGGATTAGAATGAGTTATCTGCAGTAAAGTAATCTATACAGACCAAGAAGTGGGGCCAATTATTAGACATAGTGGCTAGTAGAGATGAGCGAATCGAATCCCACGAAGTGGAATTCGATCTGAATTCCAGATAAATTCGATTCGCCTCGAAACCGAATTTCCTCGTGCTTCGTGTTAGCGAATCGATTTAACCTGAAATAGAGTAAAAAACAAAAAAATTCTTACTTACCTCTTCCATTTGCTCGCGACGGGCTGCCAGACACCATCTTGATTAAAGATCTCAGCCGAAATCCCATGCGTGGTGAAGTATGACGTCACCACACCAGCCAATGTGATGACGTAATCTCGCACCACACGAGATTTCGCGCTAGATCTTAAAGCAAGATTGCGGCGCCCGTCGCGTCCAAATGGAGGGGGTAAGCTTGATAGAATTTTTTTAATGTTAATTTTACACTGTTTTTACACTCAGATGCCAT